>NC_084465.1:51394363-51706863 GCF_027409185.1 Cynocephalus volans | reverse complement strand
ACTTTTATCAATGTATAACCATTTTTTTTTTTTTTAAAGATGACCGGTAAGGGGATCTTAACCCTTGTCTTGGTGTTGTCAGCACCACGCTCAGCCAGTGAGCGAACCGGCCATCCCTGTATGGGATCCGAACCCGTGGCCTTGGTGTTACCAGCACCGCACTCTCCCGAGTGAGCCACGGGCCGGCCCCCAATGTATAACCATTTTTTGAGATCACTAAGAAGTACTACTCTAGGTGATAAATTATCCTACCATTTCTATTTAGGTTACCTGACTCTTCACTTTTAAGGGAATACTTTGTTGATTCAGCATTAGAAACATATTTAACAGACTATTTAATACTGAATTCACCAAAATTGGTTATTAAAGGTAATAATAATTTTTATTGTGTTGTTTAAAGAAATCTTGCTAAATGGTTATTTGGTCAATAAACAGGGATTGTTTTATCAATACAAGCAATACCTGCTGGTTTTAAGAGTCTTCTACTCATCAAATCTAGGTTTCTACCAATACTTTGAATAAATATTATACCTGCTATTAACATAAATCTCATTATGACTAAGGTGGGTGGCCACAGGGTCTGTGTTTTCGCAAAGTTACAACTTAAAATCTTAATGTGGGGGCTGGCTGGTTAGCTCACTTGGGAGAGGTTGGTGCTGATAACACCAAGGTCAAGGGTTTGGATCCCTGTACCAGCCAGCCACCAAGAATAAATAAATAACACAAATTAAAATATTAATGTGCTAGAGTCTGGGCTAAGATGGAGCAGCTTGTAGTAAACCAATGCTTCCAACAAGAATAACTTGACAAGTTGGATTAAAAATATGTTTGAAGGCATAAGAGTTGCAAAGGTAAATAGAGTTAAAATCTGGAAAGTAGTAAAAGTATTAATTTATACTGAACTCTACAACAGTCATCCTTCACTTACTATTCTTTAGGGTGCCACCCAAAGAATGGAAGAGAATGCAAAACTAATGTGTATTTAAAACAGGGAAAACAGAACAAAATAAAACTTTCTTTAATCCTAAAGAAGTAAATATAGAAGAGAAAATAAAACATAAAACAGATAGGACCAAGATAAAGTAATAGTAATGCCATAGATATAAGTTCAAGTATATCCACAATTGTATTAAGTGTTAATTTTTGGTCTAAATACAAGAATTAAAAGGCAGAACTTATCACACCAGATTTTGAAAAATATGTGCTGTGTAGGAGAGACATACCTAAATACGGACATAGAAAGAATGAAAGTAAATAAGTGGGAAGGGAAATACCATGCAAAATCTAACCCCCCAAAAGCTATGTAACTAATATTACTGTAAAAATATTAGACAAAAACTTTTAAGGCAAAAAGCATTACTAGAGTTAAAGAGATATTTGAGTTATAAAAATCAATCTACCTGCTGGAACTGCAATAAAACTATTAAAATACATAAGAAACGTAAATAACTGTTCTATTTGTTTTACAACAGAGTAAAAACACATTTTGCCTCATTGAGATAGAAATTAAAAAAAAAAAAAGATTATGAGTGCCATCTGACAGCGTGACAAAGTGCTAGTCAACTGTAACACTCATAACCCTAACCAATTTTTTCACACCTTGCTTAAGGTTGGTCTTTCAGTTAGGACAGGCTAAGTTACGCTACAGACATAATCACTCCTCAAACATCATGGCTTTGAATAATGAAAGCTATTTCTTACAAAGCCTGTGGCCAATCAAGATGACTCCTTAAGGCCACTCTTGGCTCAGCATTTCTGGCTGCTCCCATGTTGCAGCCCCTCCATGTCATCACGTGTGAGGGTTCTTCAAAAAGATCATGGAAAGAATTGTATTATCATTCAATTCCATATTTCCATGAAATTTGTGAAGTACTCCCACAATTACAACAGGGCAAAGAAAAAGAGCTAGAGGGACTTACACTGGTAATTAGATGTTCTAGGCTGGAAGTGACACGTGTCACCTCTGTCCATAATCCATTGGGCAGAACTAGTTCTATGACCCTGCTCAACCGCAAAGGGTGCAAGGAAATATGAACTTTCCACGTGCCCAGAAGAAGAAGAGAACTAGGCATAGGTTAGAATCAGAACCGTCTACCATGGTTGGAAACTCCTGTTTAAATTTCCGAGGTCATGATCCTCCATAAGGTCCTGGAGCATGACAGTCCTGAAGAAAATGGATAAGGTTTCTATACACCCAGCTGCTTAATCTCAGAGACTGATCCCCTTTTCACCAAAGGAAGCACTGACTAAGACTCCAGCCCTCTCATGGATCCTCTGCCTTTTTAGTAGTGTTTGGTCACTTAGCACAGGGAGCACCATCTAAGAGAGATAAAAGTCAGAGGCAACAGGACTAAACCCCTCACTTGGGAACACAGAGGTAGTGAGAAGGTAACAGCCATCTTGAGCCTCTTCAAACTGGAGTACACTTCTGATACTGCACAGAATTAGCAAGGTAGCCTGACATTTAGTCTGGATTGCTCTTGGCTAGTTGGAGGTGCAGACCAACTGACCACCTATATTTACATGATCTGATCTGGTCCTTAACTGTCATTGTCTACCATGACATTTTGCTGGATCTGACTGTTTCAACTGTTACCCTTCAGTGATCCTTTTAAATCTTCTAGAACTGGATGGCCCAATTACCCCCTGGCCAGACTCATGCCTGATCCAAACAAGACATTTCTCTAATCTTGGGCTAGCAAAAAGAGATTGAAAAACATTATAGGACTATAGACTCTATAACAGGTTTGGTGCATTTGAAAATTACCTTTTCTCTATTACTTTTCTTTTTTGCTTCTTTCTCTATTGATAGCAAAAATAACTTCCTAAAATATTTTTACTACAAAAGATAGAACTAAGCTTAGAAATCAGACTGGTTTACAGCACCCACCTCTAGTAGAAGCCTTTGATGCATTGCTTGAGTTTGAATGAGTGCATCTGAGGACACTTTCAAGAGTAGCTCCATCTTTTTTAAATTTCGAAAATCTCGTTCTTTCTCTCTTTGCTTACGAGAAAGTTCATCGTGGTAGTTCTGCTTGTCGATGAGACAGTTTCGGAAATTGAGATCCAAGATCCCTCTGTTCCAGGTAAAGGGAAAAAATGAAAGTGATTTGTCATGAGCTGTCCTACAAGTTTTTCAAAACTTATGAACACAGCATAGTCTGTACATACATCCAGAACTATTCTCATGTTAGGATCATAAATTGTAAATCATACCAAAAGCAACTGGGTTTGAGAGTTGGCATCCTTTACAGCTGCAGTCATAAAACTACCAAATGTAATAATGGATTGGCAGAGACAGAAGCCTCCATTTCCCTGAAATTTTGCTTATAAGTAGGAAATAAATCTCTCCTAAGGAATCACACTATGAAATTGCTCCCATTGAGAAAATGCCAAGATTACCTCAGAAATACCATTACTTTGGTAAAATGCCTGAACTACGAGAATGTAGCACACTCCAGTGATATACTTTTACAGAGGCACATTTCAGAAACTTACAACATATAACAGATTTTTGTCCTTAAAATCTGGTCAGAGAATTGAGGAAAACAATAATTCAAGAAAGGATGGGAAAATCTTTAAAAATGTTTTATTTGATAATATATTTTTTTATTAATGGTAAAATTGATTTAAAATTCTATTAAAAGTTTATGAAATCAACATAAAACTGTTTGAGATTAAATTCTGAATCCTCAAATATAAATTGAAGAAAAATTTAGGTGACAGAACACACATAAATATAACTAACCTTTCAGTTTGTGAAGTTGCTTCATTTTCTCTGGTTAATTCTAATAGCTTGACCAACTGGTTATATTCTCGTTCTTTGATTTCAAGTAAGGCTCGTTTGCCTTCAACTTCCTTTACTACATCCTCCTTCTCTTCCACTATAGCACTAACTTTTGTTTCAATTTTCTTTAGGGCATCATTTAGCTCTTTGACTACGTGCTCCAAGACAAGTTTTTTCTTCTCCATTTCTCTGTAGGGATACACACATGTATGCACGCACACACACTTGCTTTACTTTGAACCCACACTATCTTTACCTAGTCTTACTTCCTAACCAGATAGCAGAAGAGCTACTAATAAATTCAATGATCACTGAAGTGGCTGAAGAACACAGATGAATGAGACTTAGAGGATTTCTCCACTGAGTGCCCCTGAGGCCAGGGATTTGCCCAGATCCCAATCTTTCTCCCCACATCCCAATCACTACCATCTCTTGAGATTCAACCCTCATCCTGACCAGCCTCTGGGAACTGACCTGAATTTCTCAGCTTTGGTGCGGTGAGCTTGGTTTTTAGAACCACTACTACTGCCTGCTTCATTTTCCATTCTTTTAAGATCAGTCACCAGAGCAATCATATTATTCCTCCTGAATTTTTGTATCTTTACTTATCTTTATCTTTTTTGGTTCCTCTAAACCCCCAGCATTTCCTCAATGACCTCTGCATCCAAATCTACTCCGAATGTCTGGGGGTGTTACACATATGAGTAGGTGTAGGCCAGTGGGGCACAGTGGGGAGTAACTATCATCTGGGCTTTAGGCTGCTGGCTGGCTGACATACTTCTAGACCATGAAATTCGAATCAGTTCAAATAATATATTCCTTGGCAGTTCTGCTAAAGTCAATTGGCGTTCTCCATAAAGATATGATTTATAAGTAGGAAACAGAATCTTGACCCATAATTAAGACAAAAATAAGTGCTATGAATGATAGGAATTTGCTGTACTGCTTTCTTTAAAAAAAAAAAAAACCCTAAGATACACCACCTAGACAGGGATAAAAGCAGATCTATATACAATTATAATAGTAATTTAATGTGTCCCATGATTATTACTCTCATTTTAGTGTGTACATGTAATTTGGGGGAGGGTGGGCTGAGAGGGATTCAGAATAAAAATATTAAATCATACACTTTTCTGCGTGTTGTCTTTTCTATCTCTTTTCCTATTTGAACAGGAATGGTTTGATGGTGGGCCACTTCATCCTAGTAAAGAAATGGGATCACATTAAATTATGTAGTCTTGGACCAGAAGCAATTAAGACAAGCAAATTAAGTAGGAGAGAGAAAGGAACTACAGTATGTAGAATTCTTCCTATCTGCTCTGTGTGCTTTAATTATCCTATTCAGTATTCACAATGACCTAAGAACATAGTTATATTTGTTACTATTTTAAAGAGGAGGTAATTGGATATAAGGAATACTGTTTTTGCTCTGCTCAGATTCCCTTTTTGGAGGTTCACCCATCCCTTGCGTGCTGCAGGGGTTGACTCTCATTAAGCTCATGCTTAATCTCTTCCCCATCAGATTGTCACTGGCTGAGCAGAGCTGTCTTGTCAGGCAACGGGGAGAAGTGGTGGAGGGAAGAGGGGAACAGGCTGTGGCCAATGACTAACTGATGTGGCGATATACCAGCCCATACCCCATACCTCTGGGTAGAAGAGTCTCTGTGGTACAATTCATGATCTAGAATTCTCCATGGGATAATGTTGACACTAGAGTTCTCCTGAAACCATATTTTGGCTCACAGCTTCTTCCCCAGTTCTGTCCTGATTACCTCTGTCCCCTGTAGGATTTTCCTTAGAGTTCTTCCTCAATAAATACTAGTCTTAGGGTCTGCTTGTAGGGAACCTTGCCTAAGACTCCTGCTATGAGAAGTTAAGTAATTTTCCCCAGTCGCATAACTAGGAAGTGGCAAGACCAAGACCAGAAGCTGAGTTTGTCTAACACCACTTTCCATTATGCTCTGTGGGTTCATGGAAGGTTCACATTAAGCCTCAAGAGTCTTAGGAACAAGGAAGGGATTACAGAAGAGCCCTTTCTGGCCTGAGGATCACACTGGACTGTGGGGCTTGGGACAACTCACACACATGGAGGCTGAACTCATCAATGCAGTATGGGAGGGTAAGACATTTCTCCAGGGGCTCTTGCGCAGTCTTGGGGCAGACCCAAATTTTGTGAGGCTGAATGAAACGTGTACAATTTGGGGGGCCCTTTTTTAAGAAAAAAGAGTAGAAAAAATACAAATGCTAAGTTAGGTACAGGACCCTGGAAGAGGTTCATGCACATGAGGGGCCTGAAGTTCAAGCTTCACTGGGCTCTTGGTAAATCTCTCTCTGCTCAGCTTCAATGTTCTGGGTAGCAGATGGGCACATTTCAGCCGACTACTGTAAGACTTCTCAGGAAAAAGGTCAAAGAGCATCATGTTTATCCTGTAAGCCAGTGAGTCTCAGATGTTGTTGTTTTTCAAACAATTCTAGGTTAAATTGTTTTGAGAGTTATGAATTTTTCTAACTAAAATAAAGTTTAATTCATTGTTTCCTAAAAGATAAACACAGGCTCCTTAGCTCTTTTATGGTGAAAGGAAGCGGAGTGGAATCAAACAGACAAGGATAAGGTAATATGAAAAAATATACATGAGAGGTGAAGACATTTGGTTGCTCTTCAAGGGAGCAATTGACTGTGATACTTGTTTCTAATACTGAAAAATGTTTGGTGAGGTGTGGAGAAGCCTTTTCCCATGGCCAGGGCTCTATATTAGAGTGATGCTACAAAACATCCTAGTCTTTTGAATTCCCAGAGCCTAGGTTTAGTTTGATAGGACCAGTCACAATGCAGAACATTTCATGTTGTGTGACAATACCCCTGTTTGTCAAACCTATGTAGTTAATCTTGATACCCATGCGTTTTTACATCCATGCAGGCACAACATTTAAATAATTATAAACTATAAGCGGCACACCTTTAGCACGACCTGATTTTCCAACAATTCTTCTAGTTCCTTCTGTTCCTTTAGTAATTGCTTTTGCTTAGATGTCAAATCTTCTCGTAAATTTTTAATTTCTAATTTCTTCTGCATTGTTTCCTTACGTAATTCTTCAGTGCTTTCTCTCAATATTTTCATCTTCTTTTCCATTTCCTTTAAAAGTCATGAAAATAATTAGCTTACAAAGTCTAAGCAAACATTTATCGACCTAAACACTATATTAAAAATTTACTCACCATTTTGATTTTATTTGTTTCGAGGTCATGAATGATTTCTCACAAAGTTAAATGCAATTTATGATTTCTGCCATCTTTAAAAAGGGCATGAAAATTATACTGCATGTATAATTAAACATTTTACATGAGATCTGAATTCTTATTTTTTTTACTAGTGCTCTTTTTCATCCTCCTATAATTTACAAGTTTCATTTTTCTGAGTTAATTTTTATTTCATACCAAAAGGCATTAATGAAAATGTCCAGGCTATTTTCCAGTAGCTTTGTTTTCTAGTAGCTGATTTTGACAAATCAGATGCAAACGATCTTTGAATATCTGGCTTATGGTTAATCGGCATCACTCATGGGAAGTAAAGAAAAGGGAGTTCATATCCGGAATACCCAACTCTTTGTGCTCCTTAATCCCCCACTTTCTAATTAATTTAATTATCTCTAACTCATACATATTCTCCCCAAATGCCATCTACCCCCAGACCCAAATAGATCTTTGTTTCCCATATCTGATTATCTGGGGAGTGTTTGACTTATAGGAGGGAAATCTTCTTATACTCAGAAAGTCTACATGTTACTTAGGACTAAGTGGATGGATCCATTTAGCCTGCTCTGGGCTTTCTGCATCTCCCTCTCCTTCCACTGCTGCTGGGAGAGAATAAAGTTACAAATCCTATGATCTGAAACTAAAATTCAAAACACTTTTTGCCATAAAGTCTGTGCTGCAAATGGTGGTTAGGTGTACTTATATAGAAATAATAGTATTTTACTCTGCGCTAAACAGTTTGTGGTCTGGCCTTGGAATTAAACTACCACCAACGCACCTTTGAAATGTAACCATGCAGAAGGTGGAAGCAATGCACCTTTCTATTCACTTACTAAGATAGATCACAAAAAATGGCCACAAATTCCTCCTATTCCCTAGGGTATGCGTGCCCTTTGCAAGGTGACCTTGCCATTCTTTTCTTTAAGAGGTAGGTAGGGACTACTTCTCTCTTTATTGATTCTAGACTTGGCCATTGACTTATTTTGACCAATGGGAAATTACCAAAACTGATTTAAGCAGAGGCTCAAAAAGTTCTTGAGTTCTTTAAGTTTTGTTTTGAGTTTGTTTGCCCTCTTTTGAGGCTGGAAACCCTTCCACCATCACATGACCAGCTACTGACATGTGACCTTAGACCAACTAGACTTCCAACTGGCTGACAAACAAATGAAGCCATCCTAAGCCACCCAGCCCCAACCTGGCTAGCCCAGACCAGAAGAATTCAGAACTCTGAAAAATAAAAAATGGTTATTGTTTTAAGCCATTAAGTTTTGGGACAGTTTGTTATGCAGGAATAGATAAGTGATACATCTTCTCTACAAAAATTTCTCATAATAGCTTGAGATGTTCAGAAAGCTATGAGGGTAATAGCTACAGCAAAAATAATGTTTTTTAAGTGTTAACCACAGGATATATTTTTCTTCTGGAAACGAAGCAGATATTGTCTAGCTAAGCAGCTTAAATTAGATGCCAAAGAGCTAAAGCTTATAATAGGCATCACTTATTTTGACTCCAAAAGTTATATAGATTTCCTTTCAGCATCATCCATAGGTAAGACTTTTTGAACTTTTAAATGTTTCAGGGTATGGTTGCATGATAAACATTAATACTTATAAAAATAGATGTTTGAATCCTCTTGTATTTAACAAACTCTGGATCATCTAAGACTTACTCCTGGCTTAGGTATCTTCTCAAATTCCTTTATTATGAGGTTTTTTTCTTCCATTAAGCTGCAAAAAATAAATGAATAAATGAATAAATAAATAAATAATAAAAATCAAGTTTGACAAAATACAAAAGAATAAGCTCTTCCTATATTAATAACTTTCCAGATTTTCTTCTCAGAATGCCATTTCTATACTTGTGTGCCAGGCAATGTGGTATTCATTCTTTATAATGGTTTTCCTGACTCCCACAGGCCCATTTAGGTGCTTGCTCCTCCCCAGCACTCCCACAACACTGTGTACACACACCTATTAGTGCAGTACCTTGTATCTCAGCACATTATTACTGTTTGGGAACGTGGACCTCCCAGACTCAGGCTCCTTCCAGCAGGCTTTGGGCTTTTCCTTCTTTATATTACTTGCAATGGACTAGTGCCCACCTGGACAACTGCTACAGCATCCCAACTGATCTCTGACTGTGCATTAAAGTCAATTCTCCACCCAGTACCAAACTGAGGTTTTTTTAAACAATGTAAACAAGGTCACATCACCTACCTGCTCTATAACTTCCCATCACACATGGATCAAAACTTGAACTCCTTTCCCAAGCCTATATGGCCCTGTATAATCTGCCTCTCTGGTCTTGATGCCGGCCACTCTTGGCTCAGGCCACACTGGCCTTCTTGCCAAGCTTGTTCCTGCCGCAGGGTCTTTGCCCTTTTTGATTGCTCCAACTGGCATCCCCTTTACACAGATCCCTGCATAGCTCACTCTTCACTTCATGCAAACAATGTACTGGGTGTCACCTTCTACTAGAGGCACCTGGCCATCCTATGTAAAATGGCACCAATATTCTTCATCACTCTTTCCTTGTTCTGCTTTACTTTTCTCTTTAGTAGTCATCACTACCTGATATCATATACATATTTATTTCTCCATGAGAAAACCTAGCTCCTACGAGGGCTGGGACTCTCTATCATCATTGCCTTAAAAAGTGCTTGCACATAGTTGGCATCCAAAAAATATTTATAAGAATAAATGGAATAACTGAAATTAGTTTTGTTCCTATTTTCATTACCTGAAATAAAATAATTTATATGTTAAACGAGGTAAGGGTATGCATATGGAAATATACCTTTCCTCAGAATGACCTATCGCATTACATTCTTTTACATTTGTATTGGAAAAAAACCTCATGGAAATCATGGGAGGGAAGACTCACAGTTGTTCAAAGGTGTGGAGAAGGGTTATTCCAAGAGCTCAGTTTTAGTTTTGTGTGGCAATTGCATTCCTGAGGTATAATATTAGAGAGGAACATTATAGAGAGAATCATAAAGTGTTAGAGCCAGAGACTCTACAAAGATGCTGATGTTGTAGGAACATGGATATCCAAGGGATTAAATGAATATTTCGGGTGAAGAACAGATTTAAACCAGGAGCCAAGTTTAAGTGAATATTAGATGTGGGTATTTGAAAATAATTCTTTTAAATTTTATTTCTATTCCAAACTATTAAAAGTCTGAAATGAACTCATTAGAAGACAAGGTGGGTACATTTTGTCTGTACTTTCTATCTCATGGTTGTTTGGCTAAGTTGATAAGGATCTGCCTTTGGCCCTTGTGACAAACACATTGCCATGTGTTCACCACACCATTTTCCCTTCCTGGACACATAGGAATACTATCTTTGACAGCCTCTCTTGTACTTGGATTGGGGCCATGGGACTAATTCTTGCCAATGGAAGGTGAGTAGAAATACACATTGCTTGTCTTCCCCAGCCGTGTTGGAGTTGGAAAGCATGTACTCCAGTTGGCAAAGCTACAGGATTGTGGAGGCTACATGACTTGCCCTGGGCTATTCTGTGAACAGAAACAGAATTTTATCTTATTCCACTGAGATTTTAAGATTTGTTATTGTTGCTGCATAGCCTAACTGAAGCCTGTATTCTTTTCTTACTCTCCGTGCTGTTTCCACAAACTCAGTTACAATGATGACTTTCAAATCCATATCTCCAGCTCAGAATTTCCTTGACGCTCCGATTTTTAATTTTCAGTTTCTTCTTGGATGATTCCAGCTGTGTGTACTGAAGACCCTTCAAACTAAAACTCATCATCTTCCCTCTGAAACCTACTGTTTTTCTATTTTTTCTCTATTAATGACATTCTGATTCATTTAATTTTCAAAATTATAAGCATGAGTGTCATTCTTGAAGCCTCTCTATTCCTTGCTTCTTTCAAAAACATTTTTTTTTTGTCTTTAGTTTTCAGCAGTTTTATTATGAACGCATTTGAATTGTATTTCTTTGGTTTTACCCTGTTTGGGATTCATTGAACTTTTTGAATCTGTGGGCTTACGTCTTTTACAAAACTTGGGAAATTTTCAGCCATTATTTCTTCAGTGATCTTGTCATCACCACACACTTTCTCCTCTATTTCTGCAACTACGATGACGTGAATTAGATCTTGTGTTATTGTCCTTTGAGTGCCTAAGGCTGTTTATTTTTACTCAATCTTTCTCTCTGTTCAGATTGGATAATTTCTATACATCTATCTTTAACTTCACTGACTTCTGTTATCTCCAAGCTGTTATTGATTCTATCTTGTGAGTTTTTAAAACTTTAGTTATATCTTTCAATTTTAAATGCCATGAGGGTCTTCTTTATATGTTTTATTTGTCTTCTGAGAATTTCTATTTTTCCATTTGTTTCAAAGGTATTTGAATTTGTTTGTTGGAGTACTTGTATAAAAACCGCTTTAAGTCTTTGTCAGCTAATTCAAACACCTGTGTCATCTCCATATTGGTACCTGTTGGTTGTCTTCTTTCATGCATGTTGATATACCTCTGGTTCTTTATATGTGAAAAATTTTGGATTATACTATGGAAATTTTGAACATTATATAAAGAGATTCTGGGTCTTGTTTAAATCCTATGAAAAATGTTGATATTTTGTTTTAGCAGACCTTGTTAGGTTCAGTTCAAAGGGTCCAGCCAAATTTCTGGGGGCGATGGTTTCAATATCAGTTCAGTTTCCAACACATTTAGAGGGCTATTCAGATCTTTCCTGCATGTATGCCACCCATTGACAAATTTGGGACCTGGGAAGTAGACTATCTTAGTTCAGTTCTGAAATGCTTTTGTAAACTGGGGATAGAGTCAGATTCACAAGTGCACAGCTTGGGGATGAGCCCAGAAGTTCCGAAACAACTTAATGTGTTCACTAAAAGCTTTTCCATCTCTGGGATCTCTTCAGTCCTTTCTGGATACTTGAATCTCCTCCCTTTTGGACCTTCAGCCAGGAAGGTGGAGATTTAGTTGTCCTGTGCTACTTCTGTGACTGTGCTCATGTCTGGAACCAGGCAGTGGGAAGACAGAGAGAGAGAGGGAAAAAAAATAATCAAAAGAGATTTTCCCATTCTCTCGAAAATCACAACTCTAAACATAGCAAAGATTCCCCTCCCTCAGAATTTTGGCTCCTATGGACTCCCATTGCAAGTGGCCTCTGCCATTGTTGCTTCTGTCTTGCTTGGGAGCTGAGGTGTGAGAGAATGGAGAGGAGGAAAATAATAAATAAAACAGAGGGTTTTGCACTCTCTCTGAGCATTATGAGTTCCTTGCCTGCTACGTGAGCCAGAACCAGGGGTATTTTCCTAGAGCTCTCTCTGCCCAGATCAATGTCCTCTTCTGGACTTCAGATTGTTTAGCATTTAGGCTAGGGGATACCAGTGGGGAAAAATGATAAGTTCACAACCTGTTCATGGTACTTTGAACTCTAATCTTCTTCCCCAGTTGCCTGTTATTGTTTACTTTTCAGAGTCTTCAAATATATGCTCTATGCATTCCATTCAGTTTTACAGTTGTGTTCAGTAGGAAAGACAGGATGAAGTGGGCTTACTTCATCTTACCTGGAACCAGAATCCACTAGATGATGTTTAAGGCCATAGGACTGGATAAGATCACTTTGGGAAAAATTGTAGATAGAAACAGGAAGAGGGCTGAGGACTGATTCCTGGTATTCCAAAATTTAGAAATCTATAAAATGAGGAGAAACTAATGAAGCAAAATACTTCCAATTTCTATTCCTGCATATAGGGAGTTAGGGAGGGTCTACTCCATCCTCATGACAAGTGAAATGCTGAACAAACTGAAAAATCAACTCTTCTTATATGCATAGACAAGTGAGGTCACAGGATAAACTACTGCATTAAAACTGGAGAGATAAACAGGTGAATACAGAGAATTACAACTTACCAGAGCAGAAAACCATAAGCAGAAACCTCGGGCAGGAACCAGTGCTAGGTAGGAAAATCTAAGTTGTAATTGATGAATTGCTAGAGGCTCAGTGTGGACAAGACTGAGAGTCAAAGTCTCCAGGGAATCATAGTTTTCTGACTTTTACCTCTAAGAGCTCAACCAGGTCTTCACAATGAATATCAGAGAAAAATCTCGTGCTTCCAGCAGGGGGAGGAAAAAAACCATTCCTAAATACACCAGAGTATTCTGTTCTTAATCAGACCTGCCCTCAGGAAAAACTATTTAACCAGAGGTTAACATGCTAGGGTTTTTATCAGAGTCTAACTGACTTGGGGGAAGTGAAATACCCAACTCCAGTCTGCTCTAGCTTTCCACATAGAGAAAGGGAAATACCCAATTCTAGCCATCCTGTCCCATCTACAGCAGGTGAAAAACTGAGAAGCATTTGTGAAGCTCACAGTGTGGAGGCACAGACTCACTACAAGACTGAGACCTAATCATAGACCTATAGAATGCATCCTCTCCACAACACCTTACCACCACATTCCTAAAGGCCTATTTACAGTAGTTCCTTTTACCCAGTACATCATGTCTGGCTATCAAGAAAAAATTGCAAGGCATACTAAAGGGCAAAAAACACAGTTTGAAGAAACAGAGTAAGCATCAGACCCAGATATGGCAGGAATGAGTTATCAGACCAGGCATTTAAAACAACTATGATTAATATGCTAAGAACTCTAGTGGACAAAGTAGACAGCACAAGAGAACAGATGGGAAGTAAAAGCAGAGAGAGAGAAATTCTCAGAAAAAAAATAAAGAAATGCTAGAGACCAAAAACTCTGTAACAGAAATAAAGAATACTTTTGATGGGCTTATTAGCAGAATGGACATGAGGAAAGAATCTCTGAGCTTGAAGATATCTCAATAGAAATTGCCAAAAGTGAAAAACAAAATTAAAAAGACTAGGGGAAAAAAAAAAACAGAATAGAATATCCTAGAACTTTGGGACAACTTAAAAAGGCATAAATATGTATAATGGGAATATCAGAAGGAGAAAAAGGAGAGAAAGGAACAGGAGAAACATTTGAAGCAATGATGACAAAACTTTTCTCAAGTTAATGTCAGACACCAAACTACAGATCCAGGAAGCTTGGAGAATACCAAGCAGGATAAGTGTCCCCCAAAAGCTATACCTAGGCATATCATATATAAATTCAGTAAATTGAAGATTTAAAAAAATCCTGAAAGAAGCTAGAGGAAAAACACACCTTACCTATAGAAAAGCAAAAATAAGAATTAAATCTGACTTCTCAGAAACCATGCAAGCAAGAAGAGAGGGGAGTGAAGTATTTAAAATGTTGAGAGAATAAAAACCACACCAACCTAAAACTCTTGCCCTGTGAAATTATTCTTCAAAAGCAGAGGAGAAATAAAGACTTTCTCAGACAAACAAAAATTGAGGACATTTGTTGCTAGTAGACCTGTCTTGCAAGAAATGTGAAAAGAAGCTATTTAGAGAGAAGGAAAATGATATAAATCAGAAACTTGGATCTGTATAAAGAAAGAAAGAGCATTGGAGAGGAAATAAGTGACGATAAAAGAAAAACTTTCATTTTTTAACCCTAATTAGCTCAATTAAGAATTTTAAAAAGTTTTTCTTTTATTAATTGAGATAAGAATATTTTCTAAATAATGGTTTGTTCAAAATTATAATAGAAACAATGTATTCAATTATGCATACACACACATGAGAGCACTAAAAAGTTCAGGGAAACTTAGAATTAAAAGATAACACAAATTTTTCCCTGAACTTTTGAAGTACTCACATATTTATGTATATACTTATGTGTAAGTGAAATGAATGACAGTAATAACACAAGGGACAGATTGTGTTACTCCGGAAGGAATAGGATTTTGTTATTAGTACTTGAGGTGGTATAGTGTTATTTGAAAGTGATCTTTAATTAGTTGTAAATGTATATTACAAACTCTAGGGCAACCACTAAAGTCAAAAAAGAAGTACAACTAATACACTAAGAAAGAAGAGAAAATGGAATCATATAAAATGCTCAATTAAGACCACATAAAGCAGAAAAAGAGGGGACAACAAATAGGAACAAAAAACAAGGGCAACAAATGGAAAATAGTAACAAATATAGTAGATGTTAATCCAACTAAATCAATAGTCATGTTAAAATCAGTTTAAAAAACAGATAGAGTGGATTAAAAAAAAAAAAGACCTAACTATATGTTGTTTACAAGTAACCCACTTTAAATATAAAGACACATATAGATTAAGCATAAATGAATGGAGAATGATATACCATGCTAACACAAATCAAAAGAAAGTGGGAGTCACTATATTAATTTCAGACAGCAGATTCAGAACAAGGAAACTTATCACAGATAAAGAGGGACATTACATAATGATAAAGAAGTCAATTCTCCCAGAAGACATAACAATCCTTAATGTGTGCATGCACCTAACAGAACATCAAAATACGTGAGGCAAAAACTGGTAAAACTGCAAGGAAAAGTAGATGAATCAACTATTATAGTTGGAGACTTCAACACCCCTCTATCAAAAAATAGATCCAGAAGACAGAAAACCAGTAAGGACATGGTTGAACACAACACCATCATCAATCAATTGGATATAATTGACATCTGCAGAAAGAAATGGCAGAACTTTTCCTGAAAGCTGGTCATTGTTGTAAGTTGAGATTAACTAACAAAGGAATAGAAAATATCAGGAAGTACAGACAGTGAATGGGAAGATATGGTTTCTTTCACTTGTTGATGAGAAAAATACATACACAAAAATTGTTATAGTTTTATTTTAACTGATAGTTTGAGATGACATGATGCTAAAGTGAGATTTTGGAAACTGTCTCAAATAAGGTTACCCTGGATGTTCTAAACAAAATAAATAATAATGGGTTGGATACAATTGCTTATTTATTTTCTTCTTCCAGAACCTTACTTTGAACTCTGTTTTGTCCACTAGACTTCCTGAAGAAGTCTAAGAGAAATATTGTCCAAGTTTCTTGTTATTCTGTATGTAATGGCTATTAAGTGCCAAAGAAGTGATAAGATTTTCCAAATGTGATCAATTTAAACTTTAAAATATAGAAAGATTTATCTTTAAAATGAAAATGGGAATATGTGGAATATTGTGTCCACTGGTTATATCCAATATGCAGATCCCACTAGCCAGTACATATGGGAACATGAAGCTAGGAGCATGTAAACCAGGTTTTATTTTTATGGAATTGTATTTGCAATAATATAGGTTAAGCTTAGTGTAATAAGTATGTGTAACATTGAATTTAATATAGATTCACTGTCCAGACCACAAATTGAAGTGAATTTTTCAGAGCTTTAAATACTTAAGCCTTTGCTTTTGGAGCTTGCATATAAATTGGCTATATTTTACTTCTCAAAAATTGATCCTACACCTCAGGTACACTGCCACCAGCGGGTGGTAGTGTGCTGCCATCTTTTGGTTATAAAGGCAACCTGAGTGTTCCTGTGTATCAAAGTGGTGACATGAAGCTCTCTCACAGGATATGACTTATGGTCTTTTCTTTAAATAAATATAAAATGATCTTTTCTTTAAACAAACATAAAATGGCTAATTTTATCATGCATTTTTCTCTTTTTATTAAGAAACCCTGATTGACTTTTACTTCCTTTAAAAGATATGCATTTTTCCATTTACAGAGAGAAAGAACTTAATCTTACCTCTATCACACCATGGTTGATCATTTTTATTTTTCCTGTATCTTTTAATAAAATGATATTAAATGTATATGTATGGTTGAATACACTTTTACCTAACATTTAATTAAAATATTTCCCTAAGTTGCTAAACAGACTCCATAATTGGTAATTTAATAGCTATTTTCAAAGTTTTCTATTGGGTGGATATATCATAACAAAATAATCCTAAATATTACCTATCATATATTGAACCTACTATATGCCAGGTACCTTACATGTATCATTTCCAAACTTCATAACCTTGCTAAATAGGCATTGTTATATTCACTGTACAAATGAAGAAACTGAGGAGTTAAGCATCTTTTCCAAAGTCACACAGGCAAGGCAAAACTGACATTCAAACCCAGCTCTATCTGACTCCAGAGCTTTTCAGTATCCAGCTGCATCTGGAATGCCTTATTATTTAGAATTCAGATTTCCTCCAATTTTTCATTTCTATAAATAATGATATAATAAACATCTTTATGCATTTTCTTTTTTTCTCCTTTTGGATTATCATTTTTACATGGCATTCCTTGGGCAAAAACACTTTTTGTTTGTGTGCATCTTGGTATATATTAACTCCTTTTAAACTCACATTAAAATTTAAATCTGACATTTTTCAGCTTTCAACATCAAAGCTCTTTAGGATTTACTTCCTTTCTGCAACAAGATAGTACTAACTGAAGCCATGTTATTGAAGATTTTTGGCTTCAAGTATCTGTGGGTGAAGATGATGTAGGAAGCCTGATATGCTGACATGTGCAAGAGGCGTTCTTCACCATAAGGAGTAGAACCAGGCTGAATAGGTGATTCAGAAACAAGAAGGTAGGTTTCTGAACCAACCCAATAACTATCTAAATATAGGAGCTTTCCAGGCTGGAATCGGTTGTCATGGGAGGCTGAGAGCTCTCTGTCACTGGGGGTATTTAAGCATAGGCTGAATGATCACTGAGAGACGACTCAGGCGATCCTAACATGCAGTCAGGGCTGAGAATCACCTTTAGGACCAACAGTTCTCAAACTCTAATGTCTATCAGAATTACTTAGGAAGCTTTTAAAAGTCAAATATCACTTTGGGTGGGTGGGGCTTGGGTAGAAATTGGAATCAGATTTTGGGTTGGATCTGCCTGTGAAATGAGTCTCTTGGGTGCTTCTCTTTTAGTTATCTGAGGAATACACTTGAGAAACCTTGTTCCAAACTCATTCTGTAAAGATATTGGTTGCCAGAACAGGAGGAGGAAAGATTTTTTTTTTAAGTTTAGAAGGTAAAATCTGTTCCAGCTTTAGGTTTTTGCTTACTGCTAATCCTGAATACCTTCAAGCCCCTCTGTCATAGTCTAACTTTCTGGAATTCCAGATGCGTAGCCCAAATCACCCCTCCATTCCTTTTGTTTGCTTCTCGGTTCCAACTCTGCTGTCATTACTGGAGCAAGAATAATAAACCCTGTGTGAACAACAGGGACCGCAGGAACTAACTATGGGACAGTAACTAGTCACTAAGTCAGGGTCACATTGGGATAGCTGTGCATGTGTGCAGCCCAAGTGTCCCCACTTTCGGCATCCATGCCATGACATGTACAGCTCTAACTGACC
This sequence comes from Cynocephalus volans, assembly GCF_027409185.1. Classification (NCBI taxonomy): domain Eukaryota; kingdom Metazoa; phylum Chordata; class Mammalia; order Dermoptera; family Cynocephalidae; genus Cynocephalus; species Cynocephalus volans. The sequence goes on along the minus strand of NC_084465.1, from coordinate 51,688,553 downwards.
ATGGCCTTGTTTCCCCAGCTGACCAAAACTTGTCAGAATACACCAGATTTAGAAGGAGACACACAATGTATTTGCCATCCAAATTTTAGGAATTACTAGAAAGCAGGGAAGCCCCAAAAGGTAACAAAATCAAGGAAAAGGTTGAACAGAATATTCAGAAATCTTTTCAGAGAAAGTTTTTAGAAAGATAATTACTGCTACTTTGTTTCAAAAACAAGTTCTTAACAGTACTTATTTAACAGCTTCATTATTTATTTATAATATATTTATTTAACTTATTTAAATAGGTTATATAGTCTTTGCTGAACTGTGTATTTATCAACAGGTCATCAATGAATATTAATCCAAAACTGAAACTATTGTAACATAGATTTAATTATTAACCAACCATACAATTGTACTTACCATTAGCATTTATTAAGGAGTTTAATATTATGTGAAAACATGAGAAACCAAAACCCTTTCTCTAGAGTATTTGAACACGTTGTTCTTAGTAGTTGCTAATGAATCAGAAGTTCCTAAAGATGCTGGGGAGGAGGGGTGCTCGTTATTTGGGCTTCTATTATTCAGACACTGAATAAAATGAGAGTTTATTGTGCTGGTCTGACAAATATCATCTGTATATTTGGATGAATAGTTTTCTCTCACTAGCTTAGTTTCTTTTTTTTTATGTGGGGATGGAAATATCTACTTTTTCCTGAGGGGCGGCAGGGGGGCTGTTGAATGAATTTGTTTCTGTACCATGTAGTACTAAATGTGTTAAGCAATGAAATGCACCACCTATAATTCTTTCCTGGTGTTTCTTTTGGCATTATCATTATTTTTATGGAAATGAGATTGTTAATTCTTGAACTGCTAATATTTGAAAATGCAAGGGAGACTGCTTAAGCTAAAGTATTATTCCTTACAAATTCAAAAAGAATACACACTAAACATTTCTGCAAATGTGCATTTTGAATGTTCTCGTTCACTGTAGGCCACTATGCACCATCCCCTCCCTATCTCAAGTAGCTCAGTGAACAATTTGTCTGTCTATACCTAAAAGACAAGAATTCTGGGTTTTTTTTTTTTTTTCCTTGGCAGGAACACTTGGAAATGTTAAACAATTTAAATATCAACTGACTTATGTTCCTCTTACCCTTTCACGGAAATGTCAAGCATTCATATTTTCAACACTAATGAACAACCACCAATTGTTTTAATTTCATTATTTTCTCAACTGAAAGACTGCTTACAGAGCACAGAAATAGCTAAGATTTCTTTTTATAGATCTCACTGGTGAGCCTGAAACAAGTTTAGATTGAAAGACAAAAAAACCTCCGATTCCCTGCACCTCCCTGCCCCCCGCACCACAATAGAATTCTCTTAAGTCAGCCTTGTTTATCCACACCCCAGGTTGAAAAAATAGGTCCCAAAGAGAGGATTCAAAACTCAGGGCTTGAAGGTCTTTGGGAGGTCACTCAAGTCACTTGCTTATCTCTAGGCAGAACTGAAATATATCTGCACTGTCAGAAATCTACCTACTCATAAATATAGCCAGAGAAAGTTCTGCCACCTTAAAAGGTAACAAATTCTAGGAGAGATGGTTTGGCTCTCTCTCTGGTACCCGGGCACAGCACATAGTACACCACAGCATAAAACCTGAATGTAATCATTTTGAAATTCAATCTAAACAGTGTGACTTGCTGAACCAACTCTTCCGCTGAGTTGCTACTTCCCAGGAGGAATGTTGGAGGAGATTTTGGAAATAACATTTGCCCTTTTGGCAATAAATTTCTGCTTTAGTTCACTAAATGACGTCCTTTAGATTTGGATAAATAAATGTGTCTTCCAAAAATATATAACTTTCTTCCTTGATCCTCAGGAATAGTTTAGCAATGAGAGGTGAAGGTTGAATATGTGTTCCCCCTTGCTGTTGTATTAGAAGAAGAGAGAGAGCCAGGTGTTACCCTCAGTGCATATGGGAAGAAACACTCGCCATGCAGACCTATGATCTGGTACTGGCACAGCCACAGGATAACGGGCCACAGTCAGGGCAGGGAGAGGGCAAGAGAGCGCCACGTCCTTGTGTTGTGGAGTGTGTTCTTTGACTGCAGCTCCCAATGCTGTGGCTTTTCTGACACTCGAAAAACAAAGCAGCGATCTCCAACACCTGAGCTTTTTTCTGGAAAATGTATAAACTTCAGGGACTGCCCATTTTAGGAAATCAAGGGAGGAACTAGGCCTGTAATTATGGTCACACTGCTATCTCATACTCCTTGTACCTAAAATTACTTCCTAATTTAGTCTAATTTTTCTAATTTTATTTATGTGGAAAGAGGTTTCCTAGTATCTGTCTTCAGTGTGCCTGGGAGAATTGTGTATTTACCTGTTTAATCTGTACTGGTTATGGTACTCTCTTTCCTTCACTGCAGTATATTCATTTTGATACTTGAGAAGTTGTTCTCTCATTTTGGAGACCTCTGTGGAGAATGCTTCCGGAAAATTATCAGCTTGCTGCAGGTGGAACTGCTGCTGCTGTATTTGCTCAGTGAAACGTACGGCATTCTGTAGCAGTTGGACCTCTGACTCTTGTGTGCTGGGTTATGAAAACAGAAATTCACATAATGAGAAGTGTACACTCTCAATTCTCTTAATGGCTCCTGTGGGGACCTGGCGAGGAGGGCAGGGAGCATGCACATAGCTGTTCCCCATTCCTGGGTTCAATTCAACTCAGTGGCTAGAGGTAGGTGAATAAGGCTCATCTCCTGGCCTCCAGGAGCTCACAATCTAGGAAAGAGGCACAGACACAAATGGGTCTGTGCCAGGTGAGGAGCACTACCAGTGGCATCTAAGTCAAAGCAAGGGGAGATGACAGAGAAAGGATTAAGTTCAATGTGGATGTGATATTCACACTTGATTTTGAAGAATAATCATGACTTCCAAGGAAGGAATAAATGATAGGAGAATAGTGGGTCCTCCCTTGAACTGCCCCAGCAACCTTGGCTTCCTTGAATTCTTGAATACTCCTGACATGATTATAGAAAAGTCTTTTCTCCCTTAGTGAACTAAGAAAAGACAGAAACTTGTCTAATGGCACTTTATGAGGAAACTAGGGGGAAAAATTGTCCTATAAAATTGTGGGTATAAATTAAGTTACAGATTTCTGATCCTAATTTGGAAACCTGGCTAGAGGTGGACCTAAATGTCACAGCAGAGGGTGATTCCTATTATCCCAATTATATTCTATGGCATTGGCCCTGTCTAGAGAAAGGGGCTGAACATGTGGTAGGGTAGATCTGAATGGACATAAAAATTGGACTTGGAATCCCCAGTGTCTTCTAGAACTTTCCTATGCTGCAAGCTAACATCAACCCCAGCTTTACCAGCAGAAGTGATTATCTTTCTCAGAAACTCTCCCATTAGCTACCTCTCCTATTCAGAAGCAAGTCCTTGCCGTTTCCTGTTTTAAAGCGAGCACTCTCTTTTTGGTGTGTGCTCCCCACCAAATTTCCTTATCAAGAGAAATCTTCAGGTTTCAGCTCATTTGCAGAGATGCCCAATGACTTTATCAAGCCTGTCTCAACTGAAGTTACCAGCTCCATCCATTTCCCCAGGCTTTAATATGTCATTTGCTCAACATCATCCAGCAAGACATTTATTGGACATAATATGTTCCAGGCATCATGTTAGGTACCAAACGGCAACAACGGCTACAATGACAACACATATAATTTCCATTCAAGAAAGCTGGTGTTACTCTCTTACAATTCAATTTCTTTAAATGCTAATATACTCTGTAAATCTAATGTTATCTGATGTCTTTAATCAGATAGTTTTCAACTATTGGAATTGTAAGGCATTTGACTTGGTGCATAGTGCCTGTTTTCTCACAGAAAGGAGGAGGACAAGCCACAACACAAATGATGATTTATCCATATGTACTTGAAATATAGTGTCAGCAGAAGAGAATTTAACAACTCTTATAACATGGTTTCTATGGAAAACTCACTCAGTTTCAGTTCAGTATTTCCATCCTATAGCTGCCCAGCTGCAGCCCCAGCAGCATGAGTGGAGAGTCCACTTCTTCATGGCTTTCCTACCCTACAGGCAGCGGGAGTGGGAGAGAGTGGTGGGTGTTTGTAATGACAAGAGAGGGAACTAAGGAGTCAAAAGGAGGTCAAATGTGGGTAGCAGAAGGGAAATAAAGGTTTTGCGACACAACCTGGAAGCAGGAAGAAATAATACCACAATCTTGGTGCTGCATTGCTCTCTGTCACTGGGCACTGGGAGCTGAGTTGTGGGCCAGGAGAGAAGGAAGTCAAGTCAGAGCACACTGCAGGGCCGGCCCGTGGCTCACTCGGGAGAGTGTGGTGCTGATAACACCAAGGCCACGGGTTCGGATCCCATATAGGGATGGCCGGTTGCTCACTGGGTGAGCGTGGTGCTGACAGAGCACACTGCACCTAGAGCACCCTGCACCTAGAGCACCAGGTCTTAGATAAGAGCTATCCAGAGGGTGAGAAACACTGCAATGAGGCTGGAAGGGATGCCCTGATAACTGCATGGAGTTTCCTCCCAGTGAAGCAGTGTGAAATATATTGAAAAAGATTGTTTCAGACTTTCCATCTACAGCCTCCAAATTCCTGAGTCTTGAGAACTATGAGTATGCACTTGCATCCAGGACCAACTATGGGAGAATGGAGTCTCCATTAGGGGTGAGGATTAGGATTTGGCTTGGGGCTGGGGACTCTGGAGAGTTGTTAGGAACAAAGACGGAGCTGAGTAAGCAAGGGGTGGGGTGCAAGTGAAGTTTGCATAGGGGTGCAGCTCTGCTCTTCTCCCAGTCATTCCCCCTTTCCCTCTTGCTCCCACCCTCAAAGTAGCCAAATGACTCTGGGCAAGCTATGAAGTAGGGGCAATGGCTGGAGATTGGGGAAGAGGATGGCTGGGGAATGGCAGGATGAAGTTTTTACCCACTGTTATCTTTCCTTGGTTTTTGACAAAGACACAATGCAAGGCTATGAGTCAGGAGGTGGTGAAAAGGAAGAAAGAGTCTTGGGAGTGGTAAGAAATAACAGCAGAATAGGATTTCCCCTTCTTTCTTTACTCCCCTGTCCCCTAGACTCCCAATGGCTAATAGCACGTGCTCAGGAAAGCTTGTTGAATTATTCCATGGAAGCCTCATCTTCTGACCTGCTGCTGAGACTTGGCTAAGGTAAGTAGCTAGGGGCAGAAGGAAGAGGTGAAAAATAAAGACTGAAGTCTTAGCAGCCATAGTTGACTGGGGTTGTCATAGAACCTACACCTCTGAGTGGTGAACAGAGGTAGGGAGAAGAGTCCTACAGGAGTGTCCTGTAGCAGACATTGTCAGTGTCCCACCAAAATCCCCTGGTCCACCTATAGCTTTGGTGAGCAGTTGCCATACATACCAACAGTGCCTGTGTCTTTCTCTTCCTGAGATCTGTCTCTGGCCATGGGATCTTGCTTGGTTTCTCAAAGGCAAGCTAGAAGTGCCAGGAGATAATCTCCCTAGGAGCAATCCCTAATCAATGAGGGGTGGAAACTGTCAGACACATATCCCAGTTTTGTCACCCTTCAGTGGGAGAGTTCTAAGATGTGTTCTACACAGTCATTTGGGGTCCTGTGTAAGACTGAGCCCCAGGTACCCATAGTGTAAACCGCAGGTTAACACATCCCCAGTTGGAGTCTTCCCTTCCCAGTCTTACTTCCCCATTCTCTCATGATCTGGTATCACTTCTCAAACTACTTAAACTCAAATCCTTGCCTCAGGGTCTGCTTTAAGGGAAATGCAAATGAAGACAAGTCTCATCACAAGTGAGAAATTTAAATATGATAAAGGATATCTCCACATTGGTAAATAGCATACCTCACCACGGTATCATGCAGCAAGGTGTACTTGGCTTTCAACTCTGCCATTCTGGTTCCAGGAAGTTTTCCCATAGCATGTAACTAGCAAAGAGAACATAAGTTCACTATTAGTCATCACCCTCTTTATGCTGAAGTAGGAGATAAAATGGATATATACATAAGGAGGTCTACATATTAGATATAAACATTATAGAGGATATATATGAGGCAATGCAGTATATTGGAAAGATACTGGATGTTAGGAGGAAATAGTTCTAGTTCTCCTTTGCCTCCAATAAGCTCTGTGTTCTTGGGCAAGTCTTTCACCTCTCAAGGCTGTGACTTTTTCATCTGGAAATTGAGGGAACTGACTTAAATTCTTCCAATTCTAAAAAAACATTTCTGTAGGGTTAGCAAACAACCCAAATAGTGTAGATCACTAGGATGGCTATGGATAAGTTGAGAGAAGTAATAATTATTGAGCATCTATTATGAGCAAGTATTCTACATCAGTTATTCCATTCTCAAAAATGTTTTATAAAGTAGGAATTATTATCTCCATTTGAAACTAAAGTTTAGAAGTTATGTAATTTGTTCAAGGTTATAGAGCTAGTTAAAAGCAGAGTCCAGGTTTAAACCCAAATCTAGCTCCAGAAACTCAAGGTTGCTCCCTTAACCTAGATTCCTCTGTCTGTACTGTTAAAGAAGAAACACCATTAAGTTCACCAAACTATCTGTAATGGGAGAACCAGTGAGAAAGGGGACAGAAAAAAACTCTTGAATAAATAATGACTGAAAACTTCCCAAGTGTGATATAAAACATTCATCTACATATCTGAGAGCTCAATAAATTCCAAGTAGAATAACAAAAAATATTCACACTCAGATACATTACAGTCAAACTGCTGAAAGCCAGAGATAAAGAGAAAATCTTGAAAGCAGTAAGGAACAAACAAAAACCCCAGCTCATTATGTACAAGGGAATCACAACAAGATAACAGATGACTTCACATTTGAAACTATGGAGATCAGAAAAGAGTGGGATGACATATTTTAAGTGATGAAAGAAAGAAAACAACTATCAACCAAGAATCCTATATCCACCAAAAATGTCTTTCAAAAATGAAGGGGAAATAAAGACATTCCAAGATAAACCAAAATTAGAATCATTGCTGGCAGATCTGCCTTATAAGAAGTACTAAAGCAAGTTCTTCAGACTGAAAGGAAGTGACATCAGAAAATAACTCAAATCCACATGAAAAAATGAAGACTGTACACAAGCAAAAGTATGCTCACACAAAAACTTGGACACAAATATTTATACCAGTGTATACAAAATAGTCAGAAGAGGAAATAACCTTTATGTCCATCAACTGATGAATGGACAAGCAAGATGTTTTATATCCATGTGAGGGAATATTATTCAACCGTAAAAAGGAATGGAGTCTTGATACCTGCTACAATGTGAGGAAGCTTAAAATCATTATAGTAAGTGAAAGAGGCCAGATGCAAAAGGCAACATATTGTGTTATTCAATTTAAATGAAATATCCAGATAGACAAGTCTATGGAGAAAGAAAGTAGATTTAGTGATTGCCCAGAAATATGGCAGCTAGGGTGAGGAGAGTGACTGTTAATGGGCACAGGTTTCTTTTTGGTGTAATGAAATATTTTTAAATGAGAATATGCTGATTACACAACTCTGTATATATACATATACTAGAAAACATTAAAAACATTTAAGAAGAGTTAATTTTATTGTATGAAAATTTTAACTCAATAAAACAAATTATTAAATGTAAATTATACTAGTAATAGGAATCAAGATTTTCAGTGTAAGAGAAAAGATATGTAATTGTAAAATCAAAGAAATTAGTGAAAACACTATAAAGTTAAAATTGAATTGCAAATACAAGTATGAACTCATGATTTAAAAAAGTTTTTCCTAGCTTTGTCCATTAACATGGTCTAGAAACAATGCCACATCTGCAAAAATGAGCACCCTAACACCCATATTGTGGTCTTTAATATCATTTCCCACTAAAACAATTCAGCAAGTGTCAAAGAAATGACCAATTTCAGGTCTGGTGCAGGGAAGACACAAAATAAAGCTGAGATATCTTGTGCCAGAAAGCAATAACTATATGTAGAATATGATCTTATTTCACATATGAGTGCATGAACTTATATAGAAGTCCAGAAGGATAAGAACTAAAATGTTAAAATGATGTTCTCTGGGTGGTAAGAATGTGTTTCTTTAATGTTTTTATTTTCACTTGCCTATATTTTCTAATTTATTTCTATGTATATGTACTGCTTTTAACAATAAAAGGCTATTAAAAATATGCCTGAAAACAATTGCTATAAATAATAGGGAATGAGAGCAGAATTTTGAACTGAACAGTGCTATAATCAGGTCCCAGTAACAGAGACAGCCAGATTCTAGCTCTGACTTAGTGAATGCTCAGCTGTATTTTCTCTGTGTTGAGTCCCATCTTTAACAGAAATGGCTTGAAGCCATGGGAAGGTGGGCCAAGAATGCATGTTGGCAGGTTTTGAGGCCACAGAAAAAGGAGGAAGGCTGGAGAGGTTTCCTTTCCTGTTTGCTGTCTCCATCACTCCACTGGCCTTTGCTGCCTTAGAAACCTGCAAAGAAAGCCAACAGGGAAAAACATCTGACATGTCTTTGCAGTTTCTACATAAATTGGAGAAGATTAAGTCATAGATGTTCAGAAAGACAGTTGATAAATTTTCTGTTATTTCAGTCCTCTCTACTAAAAACAAATCTCCCTTAAAAAAAGAAAAGAAAAGAAAAAGACCAAACTGTGAAGAATGGATTTTGGCCTCCTTAAAAATAAAAATCATAATCTAGATGTTAACATTCATCAAAAAATGACTTTTCTGTGAAACTGTAAACTGTCTCTTTAAGCAGATCTATCCCTGCTTAGCAACTTCAGACTGAGTAGATGAAAATGCATCACTCATAAACGACAGTATGAGACATGGAAAAAATGGTTACATTTCATTCTGCACAATACAAATGGGTATCGAAAGCAAGCTGTCATGTTTTAAAAATGCAGAATCTAAGAAATATAGCATAAAGGCCAATCTTAAATAGTCAAAGAGTATACACAGTGAAAGGTTAGATATAATGTCATAAGTTCAAAAACATGATTTCACAATAGATACTTGTGTTACTGAATTGCCTTGTTGGTAATTGTGACTGGAAGGAAACATTTACTCTAATGATAAAAGTTTAACAAGAGTTCACAATTCATGGATGACATGTAATAATATGGAAAAAATGTCAAAACTTGAAATTCTAGGACATTCCAAGGAAAGTAATAGCTCAGTAAGAGCTTTTAGCAAGTGAACTTATCATTTCAGATGTCAGCATGAGGAAACAATTAGGTGCTTGTGTGGGTGTGTGCAGGGAACCTGGATTTGTCCAAGGTGGTCATGGTTACTAGCCTACTCTGTTCTTATGGCTTCTTTTGCATTACCTACTGGTTTGGCCTCATTCTGGGAAATGGTTGGCATGCTCTAGGGGTAATATAAACGTGGAAGCATGAATTCTTGCTCTCCTCATCTCTCTCTCACCATCTCTCTTTCACTGCTGGAAATAAACAACACAGCCATTTGAGGTGGTTTCCAAGCACAATTGTGCTCTGTACAGTGCTTCGTCACTCCTTTGACTTTTCTCCTTAGTTGTCATATCAAGATTTAGCTTTCTCACACATCTAACTCACTCACCAGAAAAAAAATAGGCCACCTTAACTCATCCCCCATATCAATGGATTCAACCAATCGACCTGTGCTCTCAGATACACTCTCCTACCTCTCTACCTAGGCATTAAGTCATCAGTGATAGCTTCTCTCCTTTATAATCTCTACTACTCCCTCTTTATTGGCTCAGCACAGGACAGTGGTCAAGTACATCACAAGTAAATTTCAGCTCCAATACATTTTAACTGTGTAAGTTGGAGTAATATTTAACCAAACTGTAAAAAGAGAGATAAAAATAGTTCCCATTTCATAAGACTGTGGTGAAGATTAAATGAATCAATATATGTACATTATTTAGTATAGTATCTTAGTACCCAAATAAGGGTGTGATTAGTGTCAGCTATTTTATTATTATCATTATTATCCTCAACCTACAAATTTGCTCATCTTTCTCACTTAAAAAAAAACCCAAAAAACCAAAATCCACCCTGGACACCATGTTCCCATCTAATTATACCTCTTTCTCTCCTGCACTTTTCATTTCAGTTCTTCTCAGGGGTCGTCTCTGCTCTTTATCTCCACTCCCTTACCTCCTACTCACTCGCCAATCCATGGTAACCAGACTGTCAGTCAGTCCACCACCAAGTTAGTAAACTGACCAGGTTCTCTGGATGATTATGAGATTTTTCTCTTTATCACTGTTGTTTTTCAGTAATTTGATTATGATGTGTCTTGGTATTGTTTTCTTTGGCTTGAGATTTGTTTAAAGTTTTGGTATTATTATTTCATCTGTAGGCTTTGTTGAATTACATATTGTCAGGTAGTTGCATAGAATAAACAATCTATAATGTGCCATGCACAACTTCTTATCACTTCTTATTGAGACTGCGGTAATAGTCAACTTCCCTGGCATTAAGTCTTGTCTTGCTTGGGTCTGTCCTACATGCAGCCAGCAGAGTGCTCTATCCAAACACAGTTCTCACCTTGCTTTAAATCCTTCAGAGGATCCCATCACCTTCAGGATTAAGTCTTCCTTAACATGGTGTACAAGTGTTTTTATTATTATTATTTTTTTCACTAGATATATAATTTTTAATGACTGTATAATATTTCCTAATGAAGACGTAAGCAAAGTTTGGTTAACTATCTCTCTGTTGTTGACAATAATGCAATATAATTTTGTTTTTTTAGTTTCAAAGTATCTCCCTTAATATATTTAATAATAATTACAAAGAGTAAAATAGTAATTTTATAGCAGAGAAGTCCAGCAGATACCATGTTAGATAAATGATCAAAGTTAACATCATTGGTAATAAATATCAACATCAGGTACACTTGGAAGGATGAACATCACTTCTGTGACACTTTTCCCAATAATGTGCAACCTCAATTTGGTCATGAGGAAAGGGTTTTTATTATTTGGCACCTGCTACTCTCTCCAAAACTGTCTTCACACTCTCTAATCTCCCAAGACCATTTCAGTTCCGTAATCCCAACTATAGTTCCTGTGGAAGGTAGAATAATGCCTCCCTCTGTCCCCAAGATGTCCATGTCCTAATCCCTGGAACCTGTGGATATCATTCTTTACATGGCAAAAGGGCCTTTGCAGATGTATTAAGAATGTGGATCCTTGAGATGGGGATTATTGTGGATTATCTGAGTGGGCCCAATCTAATCCCATATGTCTTTAAAAGCAAAGAATCTTTCCTGGCTGGGTTAGAAAGATGAACCGGAAGAAGGAGAAGGAAATATTTGGAGTGCGCAAAGGACTTGACCCACCATTGCTGGCTCTGAATATGGAGGAAGGCAGACATGAGCAAAGAAATGTGTGGCCTCTAGAAGCTGGAAAAGGAGGAACCAGATGCTCCCCTAGAGCCTCCAGAAAAGAATCTAGCCCTGGCTACATCTTGATTTTAGCCAGTTGAAGCCCACGTTGGACTTCTGACTTACTAAAGTATAAGATGGTAAATTTGTGTTGTTTAAGCCACTCAATTTGTGTTCATTTTTTATGGCGGCAATAGAAAAGTAATACAGTTCCCAAACCTTATCATGATTCCCCCATCTGCAGTTTATTCTCTCTCTGTCCACTTGGAGCACTCATTCTTCTTTTAAGACATCTCAATGGTCACTCACCTGTGGCTCCTTCAAGTGACACCTCCAGGCAGAATTATTTCCTTTTCTCTACTGCTTCTGTATTTTTAGGTGCATCTATTATTTAGGTGCATCTATCAGTGAACATTGTACACAGTTACCAACATATGTTTAAACATGTCTGCCTCATGAGGCTGTGTACTCCTTGATGATAGGAACCCTGCTGTATTCATTTTTGAGCCCTAGCACATAGCTTGGCATTTTGTAAGTGCTCAGTAATTTTCATCAAACTGTTTTTTATTTAAGCTTACGTTAAAACCAGTGATGTAGTTGGAAGAACTCATGTTCATTCACTCACTTCCATTCCAACTTATCTGTAACAGAAGGCAAATGTGAAAGAAGGAATAGAGCAAGGATTTTGGCCTGAACATGGACTTGGAAGATCAGAGAACGTGCCATACAAAACTGGTCGCCTCGCCCACAGCTTCCCTCCTCCCTTCTGTGTGGCTGGCAAGGTTCACAGGATGAGCAGAGAGATCTGGGACTGTTCTCTCACAGCTGTCCTCCTTTGGTGGCCCACCACAGGAATGTGAGGGGAAGGCCAAAAGAGGCAAACAAGGCCTCCCAAGAGTTAAGGTATCAAATGCAATGGATTTTGTGGATGAATAGTGCAGGTGCTTAGCCATATGTATGACTTCAAAGTTAAGTTACAATACTTTAAAGATAAATTTTTGGCCAAAAAAATAAAAAGCGTGTCTACCACATTTATGCCAATGAGTGTCTTTCCCTTTAAAACACTCACATTTGTCCTAGTGAAACTGCAATTGCTCGAAACTTTAACAATCATTTAATCCTTGCTTAAAATTATTTCCTCCATGCCTCCAAAGACCCTGGGGAAAGACAGTAGCAGGTTGGAGTGGCTGTGAGCCTGAGAGGCAGGAAATGAGCCAGCCTGAAACCCATATGCCTCTTTAAGGTCTTCAAAGTGTGAACCAATGGTTAACAGCACCAAAGCCCTGAAGGGCATCCATATAGGGTCAGAACATAATCGGAGTCAGGAAACTGAGCCAGGTTAAAACTGGTGGAATGACTAAAGTCACAAAACAGGAACAAGAAGAGTAGGGGTGGAGGCAGGGGGCAGCATGGGTCCTAGAAAGAATTCTGTTGCCAGATATGACTCTGACCAACTAGCTTTTAGTCCTTCACATGTAGAGGCTCCCACCTCTAGTGCACCTGTAAAGGCCTTGAGTGGGTTTAGGCAATGAAAAACCGGAAATGGAACTAGGGCCCTTAGAGACCAGAGCATATCTCACACAAGGGTTACAAATGTGTGAAGAAGATGTCTACAGTCAGTCATTTGTTCATCTCACATTGATCACAGAACAAAGCCACAGCCTGGACCCTGTCCTAAGGGGCTGTCATTGTGGGTGAGCCCAGAGAACAGTGGCAGGATCCCTGGGCATGGCTCCTTTCTGTGCTGCTGAGTAGCTGTGGATGCCCACTTTTCAGATCTCCTTCTGTGTGCTGAGAGCACCTCCCCTCTTCACTGCCAATCAGTGTAACCCAGTTCTAGGCTGTGAGGTCTCAGGAAGGGGACTGTATTAGTCCATTTTGTGTTGCTATAACAGAAATACCTGAGACCGGGTAATTTATAAGGAAAAGAGGTTTATTTGGCTTACGATTCTGGGACAGCTGCATCTGTCACAGGCCTCAGGCTGCTTCTACTCATGGTGGAAAGTGGCAGGCAGCCAGCAGGTACAAGCAGATCACATGGTGAGAAGAAGCAAGAGAGAGAGAGAGAAGGTGCCAGGGTCCTATAAACAACCAGCTCTCCCGGGAACTAACAGAGTGAGAACTCACTCATTACTCCCCCCACCTAGGGAGAGCACTAATCCATTCATGAGGGGTCCACCCCCGACTCAATCAGTTTCTAACACTGCCACATTGGGGATCAAATTTCCACATGAGTTTTGGAGGGGACAATGCATCAAAACTCCATCAGGGACATAGGTGTTCCTCACAACAAAGAACAATTGGGACCTGTGATGCCCACCTTCATGTTTTGAAGATGCTTCTGCTCACAGTGTTCTTTCCAGTATTCATCAACAACAACATATTTAACATGGAGGCATCCCTAAGTGCTATCCACTTCCCCTTCTAGCAGGCAGATTATGATGGGCAATGAAACCTTTCACTGCTAATCACAAAAGGGTTTTTTCTTTTTTTAGAAAAAAAAAGCAAAAACTCAGTTGCAACTTGAATTTCCCATTGATACCATAAAAAGGAACTTGGGAGCAGAATATGGGTATGTTTGAATTCCACTCTTGCTAATTCACTGGTATGGGTGCTTTAAATCCTGGAGGCACATTTGGAGAAGACCTTTACTTTTTGTTAAATTTATTCCCTTTTTGTCAATTTTATTCTCTTTGATTCTACTGTAAGTGGAATTTTTTCCTAAATTTCATTTTTGGATCATTTATTGCTAGTGTACAGAAGCCATTCAGTTTTGTTCACTAAAATTATTATTTACCATGTAAATAAGGGGAAAACCTCAGAACACTAGTTAAGCCTTTTTATGTGTTCTGCAAATGCTTCATTTTGGGCAGGGTTATCTTTGGCTCTTTTGATCACTTGATGTATCCGGAGCATCTAGAACACTGTGACACTAAGGTACTCAAAAATATTTAATGAATGATGATGCCACCATATCTCACACATTTCTCAATGAGAGCATGTATCCCATTGTGTTGAAATCATGCTGATATGTCTCTCCATCATATGGGAAGCTCTCTGAAGGGAGGGATTGTTCCAGGGTGCCAAGAACTTTGCACAGCACATGGCACACAGTAGTGCTCAGCACACGTCTGAAGAATCTATGGGTATGTAGCAGGGTGGGGGTGTGGCTGAAGGGTTGAGCATACCACTGAAGGAAATCTCAATGTGTGGCTTTCACTTTCTACATACACATGTGAATTGGGCCAAAATGATCAAGGACATCACCAAAAGAGTGTAAAGAAGTCAGTCATAGAAGCAACACCAGCAGCCTGAAGGGTGTGTATATGTGCACATGCATGTGTGTATATAAAGGAAAAAGGACATAAAGTCGATATTAATTGTGGGAGATTTATGGATTGGTTGCTTGTATGTGGAATATAAACTCCCTATACAGTTTCGGATGGAATATTAAGAGCCTTTGAATAGAAAACTTGTCAAACATTTTCTCCTGACAAGTTGCTATCCAGGGAAAGTCCTCAACTCAACGTGATCCATCTCCAAGGATACAAACTCAGTCTTTAGGTACTCAATGTGAAATTCAGTAGATTGGTGGGGCAAATTTAAATATCAAAGAGATTAAATTCCTGAGCAGAGCAAAAAATTCAATACCTGAATATTTGAATCCTAACACTTAGAGAGCAAGATAACATAATTTTAAAAAATAACTAAATGCGTAATTATGAAGTTTTACATTTAAACCTAAAGTTAGATCCTCAGAATGTTTTAGTTTACATATTGATATGAACCAGTTAGCCATCTTATACTTTCTTTGAATAGTGTAATTGACTTGTAACAGAAAGTAGCTATTACCCATGGCAATTACATAACAGATTATCCTGAAATTTCCTCAGAAAAGGGTGGGATATTCAGAAATTAACACAGTTTTCCAAGAAATCTGGTTTTTATATTTTGAGACATAGTTCTTCAGCTCGTCTTAGTTTTTGAAAAAGTAGAGAAAACCATATAATATCACTAAGTATAAATTTAACCTTTCTCGCTTGATACCAGTGTTGATATCTAAGCAGAGTAAAGTAGAAAGAAATGAAAACAAGTTTAAAAAATAGATTCTAATAAACATTTTACCAAACACAGCTGTTTCTAGTTCACTAAATTGACTATGACAAAATATTTTAATGTGTTCTCTGGCAAACACAAATAGTCTCATTTCACGAAATGCCACATATCCTATTATTACTGATCGGTTTTAACAGTTTAAGGATATATAACCATTTCTACAGATTTCTACAGAAAAAGAAGGTAAGATATTATTTAAATCCCTTAAAATATGTAAGATCGGCCTTAATCCATGCTATATATTTCACACTGGAGATTGCAAACTAGCAGCCAACAGTATAAATACACTCGGCAGATGTTTTTAGTGTATCTAATTTTTTTAAAGATTAAAAAATTCATTGGAAACATTTAAAAATTGGTAGATTTTGCCATAAAAATCTGAGTTTTCAGCTTTTCTTGAAAATTTAATAGATTTGATGACAGTGGGTTCCTATTCCAATGTTGCAACAATCAGTTGGTATCTAGAAGAAACTGACTTCCAGAGGTACTGAAAAAGGCTGCACTTTTATCAAAGAACAGTATTCCCCACTCATTCAATGTCTGCACTAGTTCTTAGACTTAGGCTGTTTCACTCATTTCTGTTATTTTTATGGACCTTGTAGGCATTGGAGATTGGGACCTTGCTTTATAATTTTATACATACAAAGGTAGAAAATACCATTCCACTGCTTGAAAGAATGTCTGTTTCTAAAACTCTTGCACAGACTTTTTATTCCTTGTGATTGTGTCTGTCTCCCTTGCTTATCTCTGTACTTACCTGTATGACTGCATTACCTGAGGCTTTAGAACTTAATGTTTTAAACTTTCAGAGATTTTCTTACTGTCTTTCCATTTTCCCATCTGGTAATTTTATGAAAAGATCATAGAAACATGAGTTTGATGCTTTGTTGACTGAGATATTTTAAAATTATTTACATTGAAATATTTTGCTACTTAGTTATTAATACATATTTTCAATTCACTAAAACATACACCATGGAACAACAACAACAACAAAAAACTAGAAAAGATTATGAAGAGAAGACACTATGAGAAAATGTGTCAGTCAGCTAAATTTTGTTGGGGCTGAAAAACAAGGAAACATTCAATTTAACCTGATGAATTTTTCCTTGTCTACAAACATTATCCTTATAGCTAGTGATCCCTTTGATGCTATATTTTATGAGCTTTGACATAAAAGCAAATTGTAATTTGTAAGGGAAGTGCAGATAAATTCCAAACAACTTACCCCAGCAATCACTTTAGCAGAAGTTTCAGCCAAAACAGGAAGTGAACATACAGTAATGTAGTCAAGTGGGAAAATCATTTCCAGGCAAAACAAGCACCAGCAAACTAGAAGTGCTCAGAGGGGAGTTATTGGGACAAAAATAACTTATTCAGAAATGGCATAATTTCTGACTTCTGGTACAATGGAAGACTGGAAGTTCCACTAAGATAGGGACCATGTCCATCTTTTTCACCACAATATCCTCAAGGTCTAGCCCATGTGGAACTCAAAAATACTTGTTGAGTACATGAATTCAACACACAAGTGCATAGGAAATTACAGTCATTCAATAAATATTTATCAAATGAATGAACACATAAAAATGCAAAATAATATTTTTTCTCTTATATCTTGTTAAAAGCAAAGTATTTATTTATTGAGATATTGCTATGTAACATGTATTATGTTAGGTGCTCTGCATATGTTATCTCATTTAATCCTCACAACAGCCCTATGAAATAGGTAATGATAATCCAAAATTTATTTAAAAACAAAACAAACAAACAAAATCCACATAAGTTGAAAAACTTACGCAAGGTCACAGAGCTCTCAGAGACTTTGTAGGGATTTGACCACAATCCTATTGTTACTCATTTTTAAGTGAATTATAGAAACTTGGAAATGAGTAGCATAATCTTGCTGATGACAGGAGACTGTGAAACACACTTAGGGAACTTTAGGTTGTCCAGTTTGGCAGGCATAAATATCATCTGGGAGTGGACACTATCCATAGAAGGACACTATATCAAATTACTACTGTGAGGAAGGGTAGAAGGGAAAAGATGTATTAGCTAATTTCACTATCACTTATAGTATGAAACCAAGAGATAATAGCCAAAATTAATTACAAAAAAAGAGAAAACAAGCATATTATATAATGGTATGAATACAAAGATAAAAGAAGGATAAACCTGAAAGTAGAGCTATTACAGGAAGAGGGAGGGAACAGAGTGGAGGGGCTAGGGGTAGGAGCTAGAATTTGTTGAATATACTTTCTTTTGTAGATGTGATCTAGAACGATTTACTACTTTAATTATAAAATTAAATTAAATCAAAAAGAAATTGCTATAATATGAAAATAAATCAATCAAACGTAACTATGTATCAAGTTGAGGCATAACTACAGGGAGAGAAACCATTCCCATTTGACTGGAAATCCTAAGTAGGTTATATTCTAAGGACAAAAAGACCTGCAACTGTTTTCTATAATCACATTCTTGGTGGTAATGTTATTCTGAAACAGTTATGTGTATACTGTGGGATAAAATAAGTGAGTAATTATATTAGTGTCATTGAAAACCAGCATTTTGATGTGGAGAAAAGAGACAGAAGATTGAAGAGGTTAAGTAAATTCCCTGTCTTACTGACTTTGAATTGACAATATCATGATGTATTTTATATATATATATACTTCAAAAAGTTCATTAAAAAGTAGACTTAAAGAATAATATGAATCTTTCCATAAACTTTTTGAAGTACCTTTGTACATTTTATATATATATGTGTGTGTATGTATGTATGTGTGTATATATGTATTTCCCAGCTCTGTCATTAAAAATGTATAGAAACAAAGATCAATCTAGCAGTAATGAGCACCTGTAGTCCCCAGATTCTATACTACAGATTTACTACAAATACCTTTGGAGAAGTGACTGATTCCAG
The DNA here is from genome assembly GCF_027409185.1 of Cynocephalus volans. Lineage (NCBI taxonomy): Eukaryota > Metazoa > Chordata > Mammalia > Dermoptera > Cynocephalidae > Cynocephalus > Cynocephalus volans. Next base: position 51,670,109 of record NC_084465.1, on the reverse strand, counting down.
GGTTTGAAGCATGGAAATAAATGAGCCTTTAATACCCTGTCACACCAAAAAGCAAAAAAGCTACCAAAGACTACTAAAGTCATGTCAAAGGGATTTCAGTGTCATGTCAAAACGCTCCCACGGCCAAAAATGGGTCATGTTGACTGTCAATAGAAATATTAACTCCAAAGAACTGGAATAAATGTGCTCAAAAAATGCATTCACAATCATAATTAAAAAGAAAAAGCAAAAACAAAACCAAAAAAACCTCTCATCTTTGTTGTGAAAACTGGAAAATCAAGAGAACGAATCAAGCGTTTGCCATGCCTTTTCTACATGAAATTTATCTCAGAGTAACCGAATAGTTGAAAGTTGCTCTTTTTTTAGAAGGATTTTAATTAATTAGTAAAGGAGAAATGATAGCATTAACAATATTGTCATTTTGCAATCCCTAATAAATTAATTGATCCAGGCAAGGATTATCAATGGCTTGTAAAATCACCAAAAGGAGACAACTGGTATTATGTGCCTCTTGATGAAAATTCATGGCACCACCTAGAAAGAAGGCTTGCTAAAACAAAAGAAAAAAATGTAAATGTGACCCAAATCAGCCTCTATGAATGTAAAGGAAATATAGGATGAAGTAAGCAAAATACAGACTATGGGAAATTTTACAGTACGACAAATAACCCAGCTTCTTAAAGAAAAAATTTCTACTACTCTACCTCCTGCTATGTTGGCTAGAATCAGATAACAACACTTACAGGTGTAACCAATAACCAGAGAGAATTTACTACCTTTTAAATACTAATTTCAAACAAATAGTCAGCATCATGCTTAATTGTGAAACTCTAGTAGCATTCCCATTAAAATTAGAAATAAGGAAAGGGTGCCTGATATGAGCATGATCATTGAACATAATTCAGAAAATATTTACCAATGCACTGAAACAGGAAAATGATGTGTACATATGGGAAAAAAGGACAAATGACCATTATTCGTAGCTGATGTAAACGCCTTCATGAAAAATTTGAAATAATGTAAGGTGTCCAGTTACAAAATAAACATACAAAACTATAGATTTCCTTCTTAATAAGAATACCAAGTGTGAAAACACACTGAAGAAAAGATCCTATTCACAATAGCAATGGGTAAGATGAAAAATCTGGTAGTAAACATAAAATACATGAAAGATCCATATAAAAAAAATACAACAGTACATGGGGAAATAAAAGAAGATTTGAACAAATGTTCTGGAATAAAAAATACTTTTAAAAAGGCCAATTATCCTCAAATTAATCACTGGGCTTTTTGGAATGTAAAAAGTAGTAGGAATAATAAATTATTGAAATTTTGAAAAAAGAAGAGTGATAGATGTGAACTTTCCCTTTTAGATTTAAGATGTATTGTAATTCTATGATATTTAAACACTATGACAATACCACTAGACTAGATAGCCATATCAGTGTAATCAAATAAGGAGCTCAGAAACACACCTTGTTTGTGTGTAATTCAATATATGACAAAGCGTGCCATTTCAAGTTAGGGGCAGGAAAACATTGTATTTTAAGAATTCATTAAGCAATTGGCAAAAAATTGTTTCCTACTTCACACTTTACTTTAAAATAAAGTCTAGAGTATTAAAATTCAAACACAAAAAGTAAAGCCATACAAATAATAGAGGAAAATATAGGTGCTTATTTATCTGATTGTAGTATTGGGAAGGAAACAGAAAGAAAAGATTAATAAATATAAAACGTAACATCTAAAGACTTCCGTATATCAATAACACTACAGTTAAAAATCAAATGTCGACACAATGTATATCAACAAAATAAAATTTTTTAAAAAATCAAATGTCGAACTTGAAAGATTATGCAAATACTTGATATACAAAAGGTAAATAATTCAGATGTATAAAAAAGGGTTTTACAAATAAAAAAGAGAAAAGAAAAACACCACAATGGAAAAATAGGAGCCATGAAACAGTCACTAAAAATAAAGGCAAATGACTAATAATTATATAAAAATTGCCTAATTTCACTAATAATCCAGGAAATTAAAATTAAAGAAATTAGTCATTTTTGGCATATAATACTGGAAATGTTTTATAAGAATGATGTCAATTTTAATGAAGTGTGGGAAAATGAACACATACACTTTTTGGTGAGGGTTTAAATATTGATAGCTTTTTTAAAAAAAAAAGTAGACAGGCTATGTGACAATCTGTTTTAAATGTCTTAAAAGGTACATATGCTTTGAGTTCAGCAATTTCATTTCCGGGCTTTTATCTTCAGGAAGTAATCTCCCACTGCCCAATGATATATATGTGTGTATATGAATGTATGTATGTATATATATGTGTGTATATATAAGGAGAGACACTGTAGCATTAATTATGACAGTGAAAATTTGAAAATAATGTAACTGTCCCTGAGTAAAGGACAGGTTAAATAAACTATAATGCCACTTCTCACTATGCACTTGCTAGAAATGATTATGTAATGTACTTTAACTGGTAAGAAAAAAGGCAAGTTATAAAAGAATGTGCAACTCACAGTATCAAGTGAAAGAATGTGGAGCAAAGGGAAGGAATATCAGAAGAATATCAGATTGGAAAAGTTCTTTTAAAGTAGAAGAAACACAAACCCTGTGACGAATCAGTTCTGTTCTTTCATCCCACTGAGGTGCATGCATGAGAATACCGAGAGATATGGATAAGAATTTTCAATTTGTAATAGATGAAAATTAGAAAAAAACACAATGCCCATTGGAAGTATAATGAATAGATAGTGGTATAAGCATTTAATAGACAAATGCATGCAACAATATTGACGGCCTCACAAATGTAACATAGAGTGAAAATAATCCAGACATAAAAGAATACATTCTGTGTAATTCTATTTACATCAAATTTAAAAACAGGCAAAACAAAATATGGTGTTTAGGAATTTATGCTTAGGTGGTAAAATTATGAAGAGCAACAAGAATGATTATAAAATCACGATAGTAGCTACTTTAGGGTGAGTGAGAGGGCATGAGAGGAATTTCTGGAAGCTGGTAAGATTTTATTTTTTGGCCTTGAGTATTTGACTTGAATCCTATGTCACTTTAATGTATGTGTACACAATTAAAAAGATTAAACACACAATTAAAAAGATTAAAAACTATTCCACCAAGGTCTTGATGGGTTCAGATCCCTTTACTGGCCAGCCACACACACACACACACACACAACCCCCATCTATTAGAAGACGGTCTAATTTTTATAAAATTACAAACACACATATATATGGATATATCTATTTACATTTATTTTATTACATTCATTAATATATACTTATGTATATTTAGAAAAATATTCTAAAATGTTAAAAATAGTAGAATTACATTTGACAAAAGCCCCCAAACAACCCAATTCAAAATGAGCAAAGGACTTGAATAGACATCTTTCCAAAGAAGACATACATATGGCCAATGAACACATGAAAAGATGCTCAGCATCCCTAATCACTGGGGAAATGCAAATCAAGAGCACAATGAAATGCCACTTCACACTCATTTGGACATCTATTATAAAAGCAAAATGATACTGATGGTTGGCAAGGATATAGAGAAATTGGAACCATTGTGCATTGCTGGTAAGAATATAAAATGCTGCAGCCACTGTGGCAAACGGTATGGTGGTTTTTAAAAAAATTACACATGGAATTACCATATGATCCAGCAATTCCACTTCTGGGCATAGACACAAAAGAATTGAAACCAGGGACTTGAACAGAGGTTTGCATACCAAGGTTCATAGCAGCATTATTCATAATAGCGAAAAAATGTAATCAACCCAAGTGTCCATCAACAGATGAATGGATAATAAAATGTAACAAACAATGGAATATTATTCAGCCTTTAAAAGGAATGAAATTCTGATACATGCAACGACATGAATGAATGTTGAAGACATGCTGCTAAGTGAAATAAGCCAGACACAAATGGATAAATATTCTATGATTCCACTTACATGAGGGACCTAGAATAGTCAAATCTATTAAGACAAAGCAGAACGGTGGTTACCAGGAGCTTGGGGGGATCAGGGACTGGGGAGTTATTGTTTGATGGGTATGGACTTAGAGTTTGGGATGTTAAAAAAGTTCTGGAGTTGGATAGTGATGGTTGCCCAACAATGTAAATGTACTTAATGTTATTAAACCGCACACTTAAAAATGGCCAAAATAGTAAATTTTGTTATATATAATTACCACAATCAAAAAATGTAGTAAGATTAGAGTTGTCATATGCATTTCTGTATTTTCTAAACTTTTAAACAATGAGCAAGTATTTCATTTATAATCAGATTTTTTTTTTTTTTAATTTGTCATATGCTTTCCAAAATGCAGCTTTTGACTAGGTGGGGTACAAGATATTTTTATTTAAAAATAATTATTCTAAGAATTTATATTCTAAGCCAGACAACACACACAAGTATAAACACAGAAAGACAAAAAGAAAAGAAACTTATAGAAACATATTAATGTATATTGGCGAAATCATTCTGAATCTTTATGCGCAGCAAGTCATGTGAATAGCACGTTTGGGAGCTCCCAATTATTTTCAAAGACCTGAAGAAACCATATTGCTTTCCAAAATCCTACAAGCATTGTACTAGGAATTTTAATGTGGGCAAACCCTATTTTTGTAGCATTTTTTCTATAGTCCAGCTACAAATTAAGGACACTACAGAGATCAATCTGGAATAGATGGTCTGGAAATTGGGAGACCTCAGTCAGGCTTGGACAGGTCAGTTAGCTTCTCCAAACCCGTTCCCTCATCTGTAAAGTAAAGGGGCTGGTGTTGATAAGGTATAACAGCACTTCCTGACGTCTAACGGCACTGTGAAAAATAAGCTTGAAAAGGCTGTACAAGTAATAAAGTTGCTTTAATAAACTCTGAAAGCTATTTAACTAGTTTAAATTAATTAATTCAATTTCTACCTGAAAATATTACTTTGCAGTTTGCTGTAATAATTGTGTTTTAAAATATGAAAAACTCAAAAATTACAATGAATTAAATTGTTAGGATAGCAAATAATTCCACAGCAAAATTCCTTTAAGTATTAGGAAATTGTGTGTGTTGGCTAAAAGCTCACGCTTTTTGTAAAGTCAAGCTATTTGAAACTTGGATGTCATAAATGTTTATTTAATTTTGTTGATGGGCATTATTATAAGCCAAAGCAACCATGAACTAGACTGACCACTGTCAAAATGGTGGAGAAGACATTTGTCTTCTAATGCCCTAATGCTCTAATTCCAATATGTCCTCTAACTTTTTGTTCTCTCTTTGTTTTCTTCCGGGAAGAAAAAAAGTAGCTTTACATACGGACTTAATATCTCCATTAAACAAAAAATTATAGTATAGGTCCCACCATGATTCAATTTCTCTCCCTCCATTTACCTCTTGCTTTCCTTTGCTTCTCTCTTCTGTTTCTTTGTCTGTCATCTTTACCCTACCAGCCTCATCTCTTTGGGTTGTACTTCATTCTGTTACACAATATTTCTGTCTTCTCTGCTTGGGTGGGAATTGGAGGGAAAAATTAAAGAAGATGGGCCACACAATAAGCATCAGATGTAGCTATTTGTGGAACAGTGAGGAAGAGCAACTAAAACTTGGCCTGTGTTCTCCAAGTTAGGCCAGGCCCCTCTTCTGGCACTTGCCTTAGAAAGGAAAAAAGTAAAATCCCCCAAATCCATATGCTTTTCAGTTGCTAAAAAGCAACTTCTCACTCCTTACCTCCACTGCTTCTTAAAGAAGCAAAGATATAAAAATAAAGAAAAAAAGGGAAAACAGCAAATGCAAAAAGTTTTAATATAAATTTACCTGCTATGTTTTTATATTTCCAGTGCTATAGAGCTATATCTTTATTCTGTGTGTTCTGAAGAATGTATAATTTATTGAATTAATAAACACTACACTAATTAAATAAATTTAAAACCTGTGGAAGCTAAATATTCCTTTTGTATGTTATAAAGTTTCTTTTAAAGATCACTTTCATTCTATACACTTCCTTTTTCTGCTTTGTGAATGGGAGATTTTGAAGTGGCAGTAGTCAGGGAAGTAGTTAGGAGGCAAAGAAATAAATAAGCATAACAAAGGAGAGAACTGGCAGCTCTCTTCTCTGCCCAGGCAGCATATATCCAACGCAGCAGTGGTTATTTACAGACATTGTGCCAGTTTTGTGGTCTAATTTGGAAAAAATGACTCTAAAAGTAGCCATAAGGGGCTAACAAAAGGAGAGGTCAGTGATGTGGCATAGAGAAGGGAATTGGAGGGTTCAGAAAAGGTGTCCTGTTGTCCTTACTGAACCCCACACTGAGGCCAAACATGTTGCCTCTACCCAAGGCTGGCTCTGGCTTGATCTACAACTTAAAGCTCTACAAAATCAGGGGTGTGCCTGTATTTTCACTCTTATTTTCCCCAGGGTTAGTATAGAGTCTAGCCCAATAAATGCAAAATAAGTATTCATTGAATGGATGAATAACTAAAAAGAAGTAGATCTTTATAATTTTCTATTGGAATTGATGATCTAATTAAAGAACAGTATATATTTATGTTTACATCTTGATGATATGCTTTGCTATTGTATGGCTTCTAATTAATAACATTTAGAATCATCAAATGTTACACCTGAAAAGGAACTTACAGATCTCTAATCTGATCCTCTCATATTACAGATGAGAAAACTAAGGCCTAGCTTCCTAAGCTCTTAAGTGGCCAGAGAGTTAGTGCAAGGTTCTTCACTATGAATGTGAGTTTGATGACTACCACCCTAAGTCTCTTTCACTCCATCATAACTTGCTATTTTTTGAGATGATTGCAGTAATAAATAGATTTATTTTAAATCTCTATTTATATGTTACTGACACAACTTATTTTGTCATCTTTTTGAGCAGCAGCAATTGTTGCAGCTGAACTTTGAATCAAGTGTCAAAACACATGCCATATTATTCGTACTTGTAAAAAAGATCAGAATAATTTTGTGTTAAGTACACAAGCAGAAGCTGTGACAAATAATGGCAGATAGTTTAAAATGAACAAAATAAGGGCCATGCAATTTACATCTGTTGATAATGATCATAAAGTGGTTTCTTCTACCCTAAAAAGTTTTCACTGCAAATAACAGGAAATGACTCAAATTATAGATAATATCAAACTAGAAGAACAAGAAATAAACTAAATAAGATAATGCTGTATTTCAGAATGCTATACTTTAAATCATGTTTAAAAAGATTTTCTTAGAAGAACTTAGATGGGGAGCTGTGTGTTTCAATGTTGACCCTATTAAAACTACATTTATTCTATTTCATAAATTTTCTTTATTTACCAGCACAGTGGAAATAGCCTTTAAATTAACATTTATTCAGAGTTTGCATATTGACATATATATTTCATAAGATAAACTTAAGAGTCCTTAAAGAATGAGTTTCAAAGAGTGCAAGAACAGGCATTTAAAAGATATGCATTCAGCATTCAGTTAGCATGGAATTAGTTTAATATTTTCACTTTTCCATAATAATTTAATTGTTTAAACAGCACATTATTATTTTGAATAAACTGAAATATTAAAATAAATTCCTAGGCTAAATTTTATGATTAAATTTATATTTATATACATAACATATATAGCATATTGCATTATATTATGATATAACATGCAATGCATCTACTTGTAATATGCTATATATGATATAAATTCATACTTACATATTATTTAAAAATGCCAAATATAGACAGACAGACAAAACCTCAAGGAATGCAAATGATAAAACAGGTAAGACAGGGAGGAAAGAAGTAATGTAAATGGGGGGGGGGACAAAAACAGGTGGAACCAAATTAACCATCTCAGCCTAGAACAAACGTGTAGACATTTCCAAGAATTTAAAGCCATGGATTTCATAACAGTATACAGACAATCCTCATTATTCATTCATGGACTTGTCTTTATGATTGGCTATTATGTAAAATTTATTCATCACCCCCAAATCAATACTTGTGGGCTCTTGGGATCACTTATGAACATGCACAGAATGGCGAAAAATTTGAGTTGCCAAACATGCATATTCCAGCTGAAGTTGAAGGCGGCGAGGCTCTGCCTTCTTTTTCTGCTCTCATTCTGTAAACAAGTATCCTTTTTGCAGTCTATTTAGTGCCACGTTTTTCACACTTTTGTGCTTTTTGTTTGATTTCACTGTTTAAAATGGCCTCCAAGCATAGTTCTGAAGTGCTGGCTAGAGTTCTTAAGCCCAAGAAGGCTGTGATGCACTTTGTAGAGAAAAAACAAGTGTTAGATAACCTTCCTTCAGGCATGAATTAGAGTTCTCTCAGCCGTGAGTTCTGTGTTAATGAATCAACATATACGTTAAATAAGATGCCTTTAAACAGAAACACACTTAAAACAAGGTTATGTATTAATTGGCTGGCAGAAATTGGTTGATGAGGGGCTTGCAGAAACCAAACCCTAGGAGAGATGGTTCAGTATTTGCTAATTCAGTATTCACAATGACCTTATACCACAAATAATGAGAAATGAAGACACAGAAAGCCACATTTCATTTTTGTAATTTCTTTACTATGATTTTATTATTTGTTTTGTTTTAGGTATATAAAAGGGAACTTAAGATCAGTCTTCAATAAAAGAAATAAATATAAATATATTTTGTTTCCTCAACATCGGTCATATGAAGTTTTCTAATTCTCTGGAAATTGAGATAGATGACAGCCATGTCTCATGAATCTCTTGGTTCCTCCACGGTCCCTGGCTTGGTGTGGGGTACATAATATGAAGAGATTTTTTAAATATATATTGACTGATAGACATTCCAAGACTCCTATGGAATATTCCAGTTCCATAAAATTCTAACTTGAGAAGCTCTGGATACCCTCACTGAAGACCTAGGCCATTAGCACATCATATAATTGTATGTTCTGTAGTCTCATTAATAGTGGATTTTGGGATGTTTCTGCCTTATACTTCAGTTGGTCCAGAAATCTTAAAGATTCACATAATTCATGGTAGGTCCATACTGGGGAGATTTCTGATCTGAATCTCATCTATGCTGGAATGAAGCACTTGCAAAACATACCAAAGAACCTACCAACTATTACTGTAGCTTTAACTCCCAATCAGGCAGCTGTTGATCTCTCTCTGGGTTGTTGAAATCAAGCTTTTGTTTAAAATTCTTTCCATGAAATTTATAATGAACAAGGACTAAGACCTTTAAGGAATATTAGAAAAAACATCATTTGCTGTTGGTATTTCAGATTAAGTAGTTTAAGAAGTGAATGTTTTAATTTTCTTAGAAAAGCACATACTCCCTATAGTACGATTAAAGGCACCTGAATTTAATAAACCAGAAACTACAAATACAAGTGTTAAATTAATAAGCTTAATATCATTGAAAGGACCTCAAAACTATAATGATTGCCACTAAATTTACTTACTTCCTCTGGTACAAATAGAAACATAAAAGGTTTACTTAAAACTATATTAGGGGAAATAAAAATTTATTTTAGGAATCTGATCCAGACATAGAAAATGCAGATCCTCTCTTAAATATACTTTGTATAAAAAAAAGAAGTATGAACATGTTGAGAATATAGGCTAATGAAAGTAATTTTCATATGTGGCTTATAGAAATAAATCTTGCTGCTTTAAAATCCCACCATGTATTGGTGTTAAATAATTTGTTTAGATCTGCAAAATAAATCTGCAAGGGAGTATAATGTATCACTGCTGAGTTGAGGGCTATTTTGGAGTAAAAGGAAAGATTCTGACACCACCATGAGGAATCAGTAACCCATACTAGGAGTCAGGGCAGGCTTGGCATAAAAGAATCCAGAAAGGTTTTCAGCAAGAGGGAAGAGGCAGAAGGTCAAAGTCAGAGGGTGGGAATTCCATAGGAGTTGAGGACAAGGAAGTCAGCTCTTCAGTTTTTTATTTTCTGATGGCCTCCTCCTTCTTGAAACCCTAGTCTTCACGACACTGCACTGTCCTGGTTCTCATCCTATTTCTTTGACCATCCTTTTGGTTCCTTTGGTTTCTGATTGACACCCACATCTATTCTGTGCTGATTTTCATACCTAGATGTCCAACTCATTGCTAGATATTTCTACTTGGTAGCTTGTCAATACCTAAAATTGAATGTGTTGAAAACAGAAATAATACTACACTCTCCCAAACCTACTGCTCCCTCTCTACTGTCATTGCCATGGTATGACTCAACTGCAATCTCTCTCAATTCTTCCTCTCCTGCCATTTCTCATCACTTATCAAATCCCAGGCAATAATGTGTGCATCCCCCTTACCATCCTTCCTGCCACCACACTGGTTCACCTCATAGGTAGTGCCTGCTACCACACTAATACCTCTCACCTAGAACACCATTTCCTACTGGTTTCTAGCAGAAGATTCATTCCTAGAAATGGTCCTAGAAGGAAAAATGTTTCTATTTTCTTTGCTCAAAACCCTTTTGTGGCTCCCCATCGATCTAAGCATTGATCCAAGCACCAGGCTCTCCACAACATGGTTTCAATATACCTTTCTAGTATTATCTTCCCCCCATGTGGTGGAGTAGCATAGGAGAAAAGACATGAACTTTGGAGTTAGCTCCAGGTTCAAGTTCCAGCTTTGTCTTTTAAAAACTGTAAAAACATAGGTAAATCATTTATTGCTTGAGCCCTTTTTTTGCTCATCTGCAAGTGCAGGCAGTAATTGTAGAGATGGGAGGATGTCGTGAGATAATATTTGTGGAAGCTTCTTGCACAGTTGTGTCCTGACACTCTCTGCCCCCACGGGTTATAAAGTCACTAGATGGGTTGAGCCTCTTTCATAAGATGGTTACTCAGCATCTGCCTTATAGTCAGTGGCCAGTGATTTTTTTAGATTGAGAACCCAGAGGAATGCTAATTAGTGTCAATGCAACTGGTTAATAAAGCAGTTCTCTACCTTTATTTGGGGAATTTTCTATGAACTCTGAAGGGACAGGAGCCAGTTCCCAGAACACATCCACGCGTTTTAGGTGGAACTATGCCATTGATCCTTGGCTAAGTGGGTTGTGCAGAATCAGCAGCAGTGCTTGGAAAGCAAATCTCTGATCGAAACAGATGAACCAAAAGCCCACTGCCACTTCTGTTAGATTTAGAAACTTTTAAAAGTGCCTAAGATTTCACTAGGAAGTCCAAAATGAAGAAAAAACAGGGTCTTCAATGCCCCTTCCTAAGAAGGAGAAAGGAATTTTTGTCTGATTTGTTCACTCGTGTAGCTCAAGTGCCTAGAACAGTATCTGGCATGTAGATGGTGCTTAGTTAAGGTCTGATGCAGGAAAGAATGAATGAGTGAATGAATGAGTGAATGAAAGTGACTATGGCGTATATCTTATATGTGCTCTAGCATGGTGCAGAGTATATAAAATATCCTCAATAAATACTTGACTAGCTAAATATAAAGATTTATACCCTAGCCAGTCAAGGGCATTTAATAATGTACCAGAAACTAAACATTGCTTTTATATATTTCTATTTTATAAAATATTTATTTATATTATCATCATTCTCTTTCTTTTATTATTTAATCACTCACTTATTTCTCACCTCACAATAGTTTGAAAGTGGGTGAGGAGAGGGAAGTGAAATTAGGAGATTAAATATGTATTTTTAGCTGGAAAGTCAAAAATTTTTGTCTAAAATGGGTTGGGTACATTGAATGGAATGAAGAGAAAAACAATTTTTTAAAAAGTTGGAGAAAAACAATTCAAAAGGTGTGTTGAACGTGTTTGACAAATTTATATGGAAAGAATGTTACATTTATACACTGCATGTTTTTCCTTAAGCACTCAAAGTTCGTGTAACTATCATTCCTGTACAAGGAGAGAATAACTAAATTCCTCTTTTACAGTTTTGGAAATGAAAGCTCAGTAAAGTTAATGATCTATGTCTGCAATCAGATGTAGACCCAGGGTTGGAGTCCAGGACTCCTGAGTATTCAGGAGTAAGTACAGAAGTGGAAGTGTAAAGTGAGCCTGACACATTTTAAGAACATGAATGAATAGGGTAGTTTGGTTGGAATGAAGGGAGTATATAGAAAAATCATAAGAAATTAGGTTAAAGAATAAATATGAGATAGATTATACACAGTGCCTTAAGTAATACAATAAAAAACTTGGATTTTTATCCATGTCAGTCATTTTGAAATTATTTCTAAAGCCATAATATCCTTTAATAAGAAATCTTACAAGAGACGCCAATATGCAAAACAAGTAAAAAGGAGGTGGTCTCTCTAATTGAAGCTGTTACTCCTTCCTGCCCTCAGGAGAAAAGTTTGAAAACTACTGTCATTAGTGCTGCCATGTTTTGAACAAGGTGATACACCAAGTGGCCTAGACACTGGGTGTAGGAACCCACTATGGAGGCAGAAAGCAATAGGCCTGACTGGCAGGGCTGCCCATGGAAAGGGAGGGCAAAGACAGTGCAGTCAGCAAAAGCATCAGAACAGAGAGGGGAGCTCAAGATTCATATTTGAGCAGCTGTGGAAGTTCAATTACAAAAACAGTGTCGGGCAAAGGAGGCAGCTGCTGGTTTTGATGAAAGACAATGCTGTATCTTTAAATGTGTTTTAGGCATTTAGGCATTATATACACTCTGCTATGGTCAAAAGAATAGAAAGCAGCTCAGCTCTTTTTGCTGCACCAGTTTTCTTTTTTTTTTTTTTTTTTCAAATAGATGAAACAAATCTTCCTTGCAAGAGCTAGAAAGCCTCACTTTGTTATATTTAGAAACTTTTAAAAGTGTTTAAGATTTCACCTGAAAATTTAACATGAAGAAAATAGTATCCTCAATGCCCCATTCTAAGAAGGAAAAAGGACCATTTCCATTTTGGTGACATTTCTGTTCTCCAGACAGTTTGAATAACCAGCATATCAATTTTTATCTTTACAAACTATTTTTTCCCCAGTGTAGTCAGGTACAATTAGATGATTTACTTCAAGCATAAGTATAACAAATTGTTTTTGAAATGCAGGACTTTTCTTGTGCTTTATAATATAAATCATGGACATGAATCCTGTTGAATGTGTGCATCTGACTACAATAATTGCGATGCTTATTATTTCGATTGAGAATAAATTGCAGCTTTTGGCAACCTGCATTTGATGAGAACGATCTGCTCTTCCTGTGCATTTCTAAAACTTGTGATGCAAACACTCCCGCCCTTTTCTGGGAACACAGAAAGCCTGACTCAGACAGCTGCCGCTATTAAAGCAGCTCCAGCCCCGCACACTTCCCGGCTGGGGAGAGCACCAGCGCGAAGATGAAGCCCGCAGCTAACTGGTACTGGCTGGGCTCAGCTCTCTTTGCTGCTTATGGTTTTTCGGTAGTGGCAAACAATGAAACAGAGGAAATTAAAGATGAAACAGCAAAGGACGCTTGCCCGGTGAGGCTAGAAAGCAGAGGGAAATGTGAGGAGAGAGGAGAGTGCCCCTACCAGGTGAATCTGCCCCCGCTGACTATTCAGCTCCCGAAAGAGTTCGGCAGGATCGAGGAGATGTTTAAAGAAGTCCAGAACCTCAAGGAGATTGTAAGTAGCCTAAAGAAATCTTGCCAAGACTGCAAACTGCAGGCTGACGACAACCGAGACCCAGGCACGGGAGCCCTGGGGGAGGCTGGTGACAACAGAGTTAGAGAATTGGAAAGCGAGGTTAACAAGCTGTCCTCTGATCTAAAGAATGCAAAAGAGGAGATCGACGGACTTCACGGTCGCCTGGAGAAGCTGAAACTTGTAAATATGAACAACATAGAAAATTATGTTGACAGCAAAGTGGCAAATCTAACATTTGTTGTCAATAGTTTGGATGGCAAATGTTCAAAGTGTCCCAGCGAAGAACAAATACAGTCACGTCCAGGTATGCATAATGTTTTCTTATCATTTGTTTATGTATGTTATAAAGCTGGACGGTATCCATAAACATTAGTCTGAGCAAGTAAGTTAAATAGACAATAGGTTAAATAAATAAGCCTTTTATTCATTAAGGTAGTGCAGGAAAAACAAAAATATTCTCAAGTATCTTCTCAAACAAATCTTCTGTGTGGCCACAGGAATGACATATGACCTAATTACAAAAATCATAATTAGTTCTGTATCCATCAGAAAGCATTTTTAATTTCAAGATCTAATTTATTAATGCCAGACCTATATACAAGCAGAAGTAGAGAGGATTTCTTAATGTTTTAGTGCATTTAACTTATCTCTTCACTGAAGTGTTTGAAAACAATAGAGATAAAGCAATGTTTGCAATTGTGTTTTATTCATTGAAAATCAGTTTTTCTTGTCAGCTGACTGCCACTTCTCATGTGGCAATAAGAGGTCTTTGAAAGATTTTAGCAAGTAATCTTCAGTTCATCATCCCAAATAGCTAATGAAAATGGGAGCTTTTATAGATAGAGTAAAAGCAGCTTCATCTGTGTACAAAACTTTTTGTTCTGAAACCTAGTGACACAAAAATGTTTTAAGGGGAGAATTTTGGCATGCCACTAAGAGAAGGAATACATTCTTCTTTCCTTCTTTTGCCTTATACTAGAATTCAAGCATATAAAAATAGAACCCACCCTCACCATCCAAATTACTTGACTTAACTTTAAACAAACATATGTAAAAGACCACAGACCCAACTGCCTATTTTGCCCATGAACTAACAGTGGCATTGGTTCCCCCAGACCCTGGCCTTCCACCTGAGTTCTGCGAACACTGCTGCTGATGGTCTTGTTATACTCTGGAAAGCCTTCTTCACAATTAGTAACTTTACTTAGCATGAGTATGAGGTTGAAGGGACATGGTAGAGATCACTTTAATTTGGAACAAGTACCTCAGGCATGCTTCAACGCCAGGGAATATGCCAGTGAAATTGGGCCATTGTTTCGAGCACCACTGTTGCTAATACCCCTGGCAGCCTGTATCTGAATGTACTCTGCACATTGCAAGTCAGAGGTTCATGTCTCAGGTACACATTAGACTTGATGCCAAGTGGCAACTTGTAACAATATGAACAAGATTTTATCACTTATTTTTCTCCTAAAAGTATTGGGACAGTATCTTAATATTCTGAGTTCTAAATACGTCCGAATAAATTTTTATGTCTTAGAGTATCTTATATGAAACCTATCTTATCTGTTACAAATTTTTATAAAACTTATCTGGGAGCAAATATCTGTCTTTGATTCCTGCAGAAACGTTGACCAATTATCACACTTATCACCTCTCACTTCTTTCTAGAAATCAAACATGTGAAATAATGGCTAAATACTTTCTTGGATAATAAATTCAAAATAAGAATATTAGTATATTATTGAAAAAAGACTTCTTTTTCACTTACACTTCTTTACATGGTTGTAAAGTAAAATAAATGTGAATTTATGATCAATGGTGAAGATTAGGATTTTAATAGATCGTTTGGAACATATCCTATAAAACTTTGACAGTGGAAGGTATCAGCCCCTTTAGGTAAAAAAAAAAATAGACACCTGTGTTTCCTCTATCTGCATGGAAAGGAGTTATAGGAGAGTTGGAATCATCTGAATTTTATGACTGAGGAATGCAATGGTTATGAGAAAAAGCTTTGTTGCCAACTAGATCTGAGTTTGTGTCCTGGCTCTGCCATTTAATGCTTGTGTACACTTGGGCAAGCCACTGATCCACTTTGAGCCTCAATATCCCCACCAGCAGACTGGCAATAATACCAACATCATAAGATTGATGTTCAGATTGAGTGTGAAAATGTTATTCAGTGTTTGGCAGAGTGCCTAGAACATATAGGTAGCCCTCACTAAATATTACTAAATTACAAAAACTGTTATTTTTATTTATTTTTTATTCTTTTCTTACTGTTGTTTGTTATTGATGTTGTCACTCTTATTATCAACCAAGAGTATATTAGAGAGCCTTGTCTACTTTATAACACCGGTTCTTGTTCTGAGGCCTTAACAAACATTTGCTAAACAGGTTCGAGTAAGTTCAGCAGAACAAGGTTTCATTATTGCCATTGACCAAATTATCAGACTGCTTCTGAATATATACAAAAATTCTTCAGATGTATAGCATTTATTAACAAAATCTAATGCCTTCCTTTTCTTATTCTTTCAGTTCAACATCTAATATATAAAGATTGTTCTGACTATTATGCAATAGGCAAAAGAAGCAGTGAGACCTACAGAGTCACACCTGATCCCAAAAATAGTAGCTTTGAAGTTTACTGTGACATGGAGACCATGGGGGGAGGCTGGACAGTGCTGCAGGCACGTCTTGATGGAAGCACCAACTTCACCAGAACATGGCAAGACTACAAAGCAGGCTTTGGAAACCTCCGAAGAGAATTTTGGCTGGGCAATGATAAAATTCATCTTCTGACCAAGAGTAAGGAAATGATTCTGAGGATAGATCTGGAAGACTTTAATGGTATCAAACTATATGCCTTGTATGATCAGTTTTACGTGGCTAACGAGCTTCTCAGATACCGTTTACATGTTGGTAACTATAATGGCACAGCTGGAGATGCTTTACGTTTCAGTAAATATTACAACCACGATATGAAGTTTTTCACCACCCCAGATAGAGACAATGATCGATATCCCTCTGGGAACTGTGGGCTCTACTACAGTTCGGGCTGGTGGTTTGATGCATGTCTCTCTGCAAACTTAAATGGCAAATATTATCACCAAAAATACAAAGGTGTCCATGATGGGATTTTCTGGGGCACCTGGCCTGGTATGAGTGAGGCACAACCTGGTAGCTACAAATCCTCCTTCAAAGAAGCCAAAATGATGATTAGACCCAAGCACTTTAAGCCATAAATTGCTAGTTCTCATTCCTCCAGGTATTCATTATCTAATAGCATCAATTAATTCCTTCATCACTCTGAAACTGAAATATGCCTTGTTTTCTATTCCTTTTACACATGGCTAAAAAATTATCTCTGAATAGTAGGTTCTTAATGCCACACAGCATTTGAAATAAAGCTGAAAAATACGCATTTTTAAAAGAGTCCTTTGTTGCTGTTATGCTGTTATCCAATGAATGCTTGCAAGCAGTTGAGAATACTGAGAAATACACATTAGATTTATAACTCTTTTAATTTCTACTAATTGAAAAGTTTCCTATTACTTGTATTACTTGCTATAATTAAAAATAATTGTTTATTCAGCAGGCTAGATTCTGCAAGTAATCTGTATTTTGGCTGTGACTATGCACATCTGAAGGTATATCACTCTTTTCAGGCAGTTTTCAAACAATTATTTGGGTATTAGTCTCAAAATATTATAATATTTATTCTGACTTATGGCATTTACTTTGGGTCAGGAGGACTCAATTTATGGCATTTATTTTGGGTCAGGAAGACTCTATAGCATTTTAGTTCCCGGGCTAAAGGAAAATATATATAATTATACCTATTTATGTAATAGTCATGATATGTAAAATATTTGTCATTTAAAATATTTAAAAATGTACCTGCATAATGTTACCCCTAAAAGCATTCAGAAAATAATGTAACCGTAAAGACCATGGTTTAAAGGTAATTCATTTGTAGTTTGAAACTTGTTAAATGTTTGATTGTGAAAACTGCTTTAACATAAAAATTATATTCCTCTGCTCTGTATGCACAATAGGTTTAAATTTAGGATTGCTCACTACTGTGCCAGATTACCGGTAGGCTTTCTTTTGGGGGGTAAATGTGGGTGGGAAATGAAACATATATTTATAGGCTATAATACTGCAGACCAATTTTATATCCAAAGCAATAATATCATTAGGTGATTCACTTCATAAAAGCTAAGTTTTCTAGGACAAATAAATTTATTTTATTAAAAACATATGAATTTATAAAACATAGAAATATATAGAACAGTAGTTCAAATATTACATATTTTAACCCTAACTGACAGATTGCTTATTTTACTATCAGAACTTCAGAGATAGGTGTTTACTTTTTTTAACCAAACAAAAGTATCTGGAACTTATAAAACTCATTAATTAATTCGGAATGCCAAGTATCATATTAAAGGATTATAAAAAATAATGTTTAATTTCATCACTGTAAAAAGGGATCATTTCAGAGGGAAAAGCAGTATTCTGCCCTAGAGTAAAATTTGAAGTAATTCACTGGACTGTATGTGAGACATAGTAATAAACTGAATCTTAAATTTCTAATGTCTGTTTCTAATACCCTAAGCAAGTTTTCAAAATATATTCACAAAGATGCATCTTTAACCATTATTTGAATATGATTGAGGAGGATGATTGCTTCAGGTAACAAGTTAATTTTTCAAATATTAAGCCCTCATAGAAAATTTTAATCAAAAAGAGGCAAGATGTTCTTTTAAAAATATATAACACAAAGTCTTCAGGTAAACATAAGGAAAATTAATTTATTATGAGTACTATTAAAATGTTGAAGCAAGAGAAATGCAAATAGAATTAAATGATGACCAAAATGTAAACTATTGTAGATTTTTAAAGGCTGTGTATCTACTTGGCAGAATACCAAATGTAAATGATATAATTAATTTTACTTGTCTTTTTTGCTTTTTAAAAATGACTAAGAAGACTGATATTTTATAATGTATTTGCTTCAGATAAGGACTTTTTCCTTTACTATATGTAATTATTAACATATGTATAAGTTTAAGTTTCTGTGATCAACAATGGACTTATCACAAAATGCAGTTCTAAAGAAAAATATATGCTCATATAGAGATTGCCCACTAATTTAATGGAACTAGGTATCATTTCAGGAGAATTTGGCAAATAATTCATTAATGCATGTAAACACTCAAAAGCTTGTTGTTCAATCTTTCCACCTTATTTTAATGGATCAGAATTTTATTTTTCATTATACTTTTATAGCACTTACCTAATAAATTGCATAACATAGAAATTCCTTTTTGGAATCATTTAATGTCACTCATAAAATATATTCCAGACTTTGATAATCATTAACATGTTGATGGATATAAAATACATCTGAGAGTCTTTTTGGCTTAACATAACTTCACTAAATGTATATGCTAATGTTTGTAAATGTGGGTTGACTATTTACAAATACATTATTTAGATTCGTATCTTGGTTCCATTTCGATGGTTAATATTATCTTAATTTTAAGACTTTATTTCTGAGTATTGTCATTCTTTGAAAATATTGACTAAAACTGGGTCTTTAGAAATTCTAAGTGGAGCTGATTCACCTAATCATTGAGGAAAAAAAATCAAATTTTACTGATAAGCAGTAATGCTCCAAATGAACTAATAACACATCCATCCAATAAATAAAGAGCTTAAATATATAAAGCATAAGAAGTATCCAAGCAACAAAATTTGCTGGTCCTTATTTTTGAATAGCTACACAAGAAAATGTTTTCGAGGTAAAAGTGATGGGTAATATCACAACAAGCTCGTGTTTAAAATCCTTTTCTTTTATGTATAATTAGGTTTATGTTTCCTGTCTTTCTAAAACTTTGTAAAATACAAGATTTAATCATCACATCTATTTATTCTTCAACGTGTAATAATTAAATATTCTTGTTTGTAAAATAATATTTACATACTTACTCATCTGAAAAGTTGTATAATGTTTACCTAATCTAGACAATGTCCTTCACTCTTTGAAGACTTCAGTGAGTACTGTTTGTTATCAGGAAGACAGAGGCAAAAAGAGGAACACCATTATCTTATTTCCGTCTAAACTACTTTTGAAGTAGACACATTTGAAATAGAAAAGTTTCAGTTTCATTTTGAGGCATTCAACTCCATGTCCTCTTTCTCCATCATTGCTGTTGATGCTCTGGTTCAGCCATCATCATTCCCTTAGGATAATGCAAACACTTCCTAATAAGTAGCCTATACCTCCAGTTTCAATCTCTTCCAGTCCATCTTCCATATCACTGCCAGAGGGATTATTAAAAAATACAGTTCTGATCATATTACTGTCCTGCTTAAAACTTTCAACAACTCCTCATTTCCTATAAGATAAAATCTGGCAAATAAGCCCCTTCATGAACTGATTTCTGCCTACCTTTTCACCATTTTTTCTGCTACTACTCAGACTCCTGACATATGGAATGCCTTACCGTATTGCAGCAAACCATGTTCTCTCATATTTTCATTATTTTACATATACTGTTCCCTAGAATGCCATCCCCAACCCCCACCAAGTTTTGTCTTATCACCCATGATTAGGAGCAGGGACTCAGGAGCTAGAATACCTAGTTTTGAATTTCAGCTCTACCATTTGCAAGCTGTGTAGTCATGGGTAAGTCACTTAATCTTAATGTTCTTTGGTTCCTTCAATTACAAAATAAGGATAATAAAAGAATCTTCCTGAAAGAGTTTATTGAGAAGATTAAAGGAGATAACTTATGTAAAGCACCTGGAACATACTTTTTTTTTTTAATCATCATCAGCATCCTCCTAAATAGTTATCTCTTCTGAGCAGTCTTCCCTGATGGCCTTAGGTGGAGGTTAGCACTTCTCCTCTTTGATCCTATTCCTTATTATACATTATATTATTCAATAATTATCTAAGTTCTATCCTGAAGTCAATCTGTTTGAATAGGAGTGAAGGAGATTTGAGACAGGAGTGTTGTTACTCAAAGTGGTTAATAATATATTGCCATAGAGGAAGAGGTATAGTCTAAAGAAGCCAGAGTTACAACTGGAAAGAGTGAGTATTGTCAAAGCTGATGACTTGAGAGATTGTGAATACAGCTGAGAAATGATTAAAGCCAGGGGAGAATACGGCAAGACAGAATCAGATACACTATAGGACTGGGTGCATAATAGTGGCAAACTTTTAGAAGGGGTCCTGCGAACATGCCTCTGGATACGTTCCACAGAGAGGCGTATGACTGTACTGGGATGAACAGTGATTGTTCCACCTGGCTGAGTTCCTAAGGAAAAAGAAGTATTTTTCATACTACTTATACTATATTGTAATTTTGAAATTAATTTTAATCATATAAAATCCATGAATCCTTTAATTTTTTTTAAAACTACATATTAAAGACCCCTTTGCAAATCACCTTCAGTTCCAATTTCCTCCCTCTCCTCAGGGGTAACAAGCTAAGATGGCTGGATTCAAATTCTAATTTCATTCTGTGCATTGCCAAATTGCAACATCTCCTGGATCATAGCCTTGCTAGGTCTCTTTTGTTAATTGATGGGAAAAAGCTAGAAATGAGGGAAAATGGACATACTTGGAGAACTCAGAGTATCTTAAACCCTCAAATGTGACTGAGCCTCCTTGCTCTTTTTTTTTTTTAAATTTATTTTTTAAATTTTATTTTGTCGATATACATTGTGGCTGATTATTGCTCCCCATCACCAAAACTTCCCTCCCTTCTCCCTCCCCCCCTACCCCCCAACAATGTCCTTTCTGTTTGCTTGTCGTATCAACTTCAAGTAATTGTGGTTGTTATATCTTCTCCCCCCCCCCCAGTTTTGTGTGTGTGTGTGTGTGTGAATTTATATATTAATTTTTAGCTCCCACCAATAAGTGAGAACATGTGGTATTTCTCTTTCTGTGCCTGACTTGTTTCACTTAATATAATTCTCTTGAGGTCCATCCATGTTGCAAATGGTAGTATTTCATTCGTTTTTATAGCTGAGTAGTATTCCATTGTGTAGATGTACCACATTTTCCGTATCCAGTTATCTGATGATGGACATTTGGGCTGGTTCCAACTCTTGGCTATTTTAAAGAGTGCTGCGATGAACATTGGGGAACAGGTATACCTTCGACTTGATGATTTCCATTCCTCTGGGTATATTCCCAGCAGTGGGATAGCTGGGTCGTATGGTAGATCTATCTGCAGTTGTTTGAGGAACCTCCATACCATTTTCCATAGAGGCTGCACCATTTTGCAGTCCCACCAACAATGTATGAGAGTTCCTTTTTCTCCGCAACCTCGCCAGCATTTATCGTTCAGAGTCTTTTGGATTTTAGCCATCCTAACTGGGGTTAGATGGTATCTCAGTGTGGTTTTGATTTGCATTTCTCGGATGCTGAGTGATGTTGAGCATTTTTTCATATGTCTGTTGGCCATTTGTATATCTTCCTTAGAGAAATGCCTGCTTAGCTCTTTTGCTCATTTTTTAATTGGGTTGCTTGTTTTCTTCTTGTAAAGTTGTTTGAGTTCCTTATATATTCTGGATATTAATCCTTTGTCAGATGTATATTTTGCAAATATTTTCTCCCACTCTGTTGGTTGTCTTTTAACTCTGTTAATTGTTTCTTTTGCTGTGCAGAAGCTTTTCAGTTTGATATAATCCCATTTGTTTATTTTTCCTTTGGTTGCTCGTGCTTTTGGGGTCGTATTCATGAAGTCTGTGCCCAGTCCTATTTCCTGAAGTGTTTCTCCTATGTTTTCTTTAAGAAGTTTTATTGTTTCAGGGTGTATATTTAAATCCTTAATCCATTTTGAGTTGATTTTAGTATACGGTGAGAGGTATGGATCTAGTTTCATTCTCCTGCATATGGATATCCAGTTATCCCAGCACCATTTGCTGAAGAGGCAGTCCCTTCCCCAGTGAATAGGCTTGGTGCCTTTGTCAAAGATCAGATGGAAGTAAGTGTGTGGGTTGATTTCTGGATTCTCTATTCTATTCCATTGGTCAGTGTGTCTGTTTTTATGCCAGTACCATACTGTTTTGGTTATTACAGCTTTGTAGTATAGCTTAAAGTCAGGTAGTGTTTTGCCTCCAGCTTTATTTTTTTTACTCAGCATTGCTTTGGCTATGCGTGGTCTTTTATTGTTCCATATAAATGACTGGATAGTTTTTTCCATTTCTGAGAAAAATGTCTTTGGAATTTTGAGCCTCCTTGCTCTTTGAAGTGATCCTGCACCCAACATTTGATGAGCTGTTCTCTTGCTGGAAGACACTGTTGCTTTCTTTTCTTGAGGGGATGCTCTCAGTTCTCCTTTAGACTCCTTCATCCCACTTGTCAGTGTCTTCAGATCTGTAATCAGGGCATGCCCTAGTGTCAGTTATAAAATCAATCAGAGGAGAAGTCTTTGTACAAGTTTGCTAATTTATATCAGCAGAAGGCTAGAAAAGACACGTGGAAATAGATTTTGAGGTTGTTTGGCTAAGAAAGAATAAACAGAACTTAGATGTGACTGAATTTATTGATATAGGTATATGTATCAAATTATGGATTCAACAGGCTAGCCAGAGCAGATGTGTTTGCTTCTAATAGTTTGCTTACTTAGTTAATACAAATCTAGATTCAATAGGAGCTCATGCTAACTGAAGTTGAAAAACCAGAAATGTCTTAGAACTCAAAGACTTATGGAGATAGAAATGCTGGGGTAGACTTAGCCTTAATTCATTCAACAAATATGTATTGAATGTATACCATGTGCCAAACAGTCTTCTAAGAGGCTGGAGATATCAGTGACCAACACAAACAAAAATCTTACACTCGTGGAGTTTACATTTTATCAGAGGAGACAAATAAATAAATATATGATAAATACCATGAAATTTGAACAGAGACCTAAAGAAATGAGAGAGCAAGCCAGGCAGAAATCTGGGAGAAGCATGTTCCAAGCAGAGAGAGCATCAAGTATGAATGCAGTTGGCATGTCTGAGGGCCAACAAAAAGGCCCATGTGCAAAAAGCAGAGTCTGGGGTGGCAGGTTGCAGAAGATATCAGAGAGAGCTGTTGGGGGGTGGTGGAGATGGACAAGTGAAGGGGATGGGTGCCAGATCATCTAGGCTTTGATAAGCGATAGATCTTGCCTTTTACCAGAGTAAAAGTAGTAAGAGCCATGAGGGTTTCAAGCCAGAGGAGAGAAACAATCTCATCCAGTTTTAAAAGGATCATTCTTGTTACTGAGTGGAGAATAGACTGTAGGGAGACAAGGATTGAAAGAAGGACACGAGCTTGATGGTGTTTGTAATAATCTCGGG
Source organism: Cynocephalus volans (assembly GCF_027409185.1). Lineage (NCBI taxonomy): Eukaryota > Metazoa > Chordata > Mammalia > Dermoptera > Cynocephalidae > Cynocephalus > Cynocephalus volans. The sequence goes on along the minus strand of NC_084465.1, from coordinate 51,646,129 downwards.
GAGATATGATGAAAGCATTCACTATGGTGGTTGCAGTGAAGTACAACTATTTGGAAGGCAGAGCTGTCAAAATTTGCTGATCAAAGGTCAGTGGCGGATAGTAAAAAAAATTACGGGTGTTACGGAAAACCACAAGATTTTAGCCTAAGCAATTTTGTAGGATGGTGCTGCTGTTAACTGAAATGGGGAAGCCTGCAGGGAATCCTGTCTGAAAAATGTGTGGGGAGTGGGGTGGGGTCGGGTGGGAGGCTGGTATTAGAAGTTTTGAACATTTTAAGTCGAAATATCAATAAAACATGTAAGCGGTTATAGGCATTTGGATATTAGTCTGAAGTTCAGGGAAGACATCTAGGATTCAGAAAGAGTTGCTAGAATATAGTTGGTAATAAATCCATGGGATTAGATAGCCTAGAAAATAGGTGTATGTGGAGACTTTTACAAAAGATGAAACAGCTGACCTTGCAGAGGTTGGAGAGGAGGACCAATCTCTCATCTCACCCACTCACCCTGTAACTATGTCATTTGAGAGGTCCCAAGGATGTTTCTTTATTGAAAGGGCAGAGAATTATTCCCACTAGAACAGATACTTATTCTAGATTATTTTAGATTTGGATTTCCTTTTCCTTGCTTCTGCCAGCAACACTGTTTCATTGAGTTATTGAATGTTTTAGAAGCCATTATGGTATTCCACAATGGTATTCTACGAAATACTGCTTTTGACTTAGTGAGACAGGAGATGCTCATTTTCCATGGGTCCCAGTTTCAGGACACACTTCTGGGTTTCAAGCCACTCCCCAGAGTTTTAGGCCCCTCTTCTAGGCCTGCCCCTAGAGGAGAGTTACTGTTGCTTGTTGGACCTATTTTTGGAACCAACACAGGGAAATTGAGACCTCAGGGGACTGATTTATGCAAATTCAGTGGCTGAGTATGCTCAGTAGAAAGGGGTTATATAACCCTAATGGCTGAGCATGCTCAGTAAAGTGGAGTTTATCCTTTGAATTATCTTCCACTAGAGGTGCTAAAGAGCACAGAATATTCTTGAATATGTTTGGTGCATGTGATAGAATTTTACCAATGAACGTGCCCTAAAAAGAGACCAACTGAGCATGTGCTAGATAGACTATGTTACATAACTGGGAACCACCCCCTACCTGAATATTCATTAGATATCATGAATATGTATTAGATAGCAAAGCTATAAAAGCTGAATCTCGGCAGAAGATGGGGTTGTTATTCACTTTCCTGGGGCCAAACCACACTTCACTGGCTGAAGTATGTATGCTTTCTTTTGGTATCGAACTTATTTTCAGCAAGTGGTTGCTCACTCTCTTGGGCCAGCCTGTATTCTGTACTAAACTTTGTGTATTTCTTTCTTTTGTATTAAACTTGGTGTGGGTCCTGCTCAGTCTCTGGAGCTAAGTTGCACTTTTTCTGTGAAGTCTGTTTTTCTTATCTGTCACATTAAACCTGTTTTCATCTTTTACTGTGACTCTCCTCTTGAATTCTTTCCTGTGGTGGAGTCAAAAACCTGGTAAGAGGACAGGGTAGGTTGAGGCCGGCTATTGGGCCTCCCCAGACCCTCTCCTCTGGCGTCATTAGGAAGCCACTTCACAGTGAAAGGAGGAGGCAGTTACCTTGCTGTGGTTTGAATGTCCCCCCAAACTCATGTTTGAACCCCCAATACAGTGGTAGAAGGTGGGTCCTTTAAGAGATGATTGGATCTCAAGGACTGTGCCCTCGTTAATGGGTCGTCATGGGCATGGATCTGATGGCTTTATAGGGAGAGCAAGTGAGAAGATTAGCTCTCTTGCTCTTGCCATTCTCACCATGTGAAACTCTGGTAACCACAGGACTCTAGAGAGTCACTGCTCAGAAGAAGGCCCTCACCAAATGTGCCCCCTGGACTACGGACTTCCCAGCCTCTGAAAATGTAAGAAACAGATTTCATTTCTCTATTAATTACACAGCTTAAGGTATTCTATTATCAGCAACAGAAAATGAACTAATACAGACCTACTGTATATATTACTCGGTTATTACATCCTCTGGGAGATACCACCTTTTGAGGTTGGGGTTTCATAATACAGGATACAGTGTGGATGTGTGTGTGTGTGTGTGCATGAGTGTGCATGTGTGCACACATATGCATATAGCAAAAGAAAATAAACTAGGCACAGACCAAAAAACTCATTTAACAGCATACTGCCCAAGTTTGAAGAATCACTTATGGTCAGATAAAATAATTAGGTTACTTGTTTCCTATGATTATAAACCTTTAGCTAAGCAGAGACTGGTTTTATTCCCTTTCTCTTTATTTTAGAGACATTAACAATCTTAAAACTTGTTTCTTTCACGAATATTTTCTAAAAGTTATTCAAGTTAGAGGTAATCTACATCTTCTGTATCTAATAACTTTCAAAGTGTTAACACTGGAGAGGCTAACTGACAATTTTACCTAAATGTTAGGTCCAGTTGCAGTTGCAAATGAATGTGGTTCTCTGAATATGGGTAGGTTTCCCTTGTGGATGGATACACACATACACATACATGTACACACACACACATATACACAGGCACCCGTGCATATGATACACATACATGTAAACATGTTATTTGAAACACATATGCTGTAATACACAAAGAAACCTGCCCATCAGAATAAAATAGATATGCAGCTCTTATACGTAATCAAAACAAAAATAGTAATTACAACAAAAATCACCATGGGCCAGTAGCTACTTTATTTTAAGCCATGTTATATAAAATAACTTGCCAGAAAATAGAACTTTCTCATTTTCTACAAAAGGCAAGCAATTTGTGCTTATGTTGGAAAAGTTTATCAACGAAGGGTCCACAAAATTATTTGCTTAGATTTATTTCCCATTCAGTAATGTAATATGATTTTTCAGTAAATTTTTCAGTGAATCTAAATAATCTGTTTTAGTTTTTGTTTGGAGATTTTTGCTCCTGCATACTAATGAAGATAAGCAGCTGTCACTTGCTGAGTTCCAACTATGTGCTGGATACTTTCCTAGGAGCATTTCCAGTGTTATCTCTGTTTGCTGTGATAACACTGCTACAGTGTTCTGATAATGCTGCAATAAGAAGGCAATGTTTTACACTCACTGAAAGCCTTCTCTGAAAAACAAACAAACAAAACAAAACCCTCTGTTATCTAAAAACTGTTTTATCATTTGTGGACCATTATCCTGTTTTGGCTTTTCTGACATTTTTTGTGTATTTCTTATGAAATGGGCTAATTTTCCATGGGTAAGTACGTATATAGTAAACCTCAGTATCACTCTTCCTAACTTTCTGTGTGAGTCTAGAAATTGGAAAATGATTCCAATTATATCTCAATTTAAGGTGAAACATCTCTTTTGTATCTTATCAAAACAACTATATAATATTTTGTTGGTGGGAAATATTTCAAAAATTAACGTATTTTCAAGTGTGTTAATGTCCCTACTTAACCTCGTGGTTAAAAATTATTTTCTTCCTGCAGCTAAGTAAAAATTTGTAACAACTCTGACAGAGAAGGCAAACAAGTTTGTATGCTCTCTAAACACTGTTTTACTCCCATGGTTACATGGCAGAATTCAGTGATGAACACATTCTGCTGAAGTACAAATAACTTTGAAAGTTCTTTGGAAGTCGAAAGACGTCTCATGTAAATGCCAAAGTTCTTATTTTCACTTATTAGATAAAATAATTCTTTTAAAATATGAGTATCATTTACAAATAAATGGGGCTGGTTATGGTGACTTTTTTATTTTTATCCTACATTGAGTAAATTTTTTTAACCTAATCAAGCCAACTATTAGAAATCTAGAGAGGCTCTCATATCATGAGTAATCATGGAAATTGGACAGGAAAGACTGATACTTTTATGATGAATACAGGGTATTTAACATGCTGAATTGCTAGAGTAGAAGTTTTCCTGCTGTGTCCCCAGTGACCGTAAAGTTCTTCAGAGAGATTTCAGGGATGTCAAAGGAAGCAGGGTTGGGTAAGAAGCCAGGAGAATGTATGATATGTGAAATCATTTCAACTGGAATAGTTCTGCTTTTATTCTATACCTTAGGGCTCTATCTTTAATTTTGCTTAAAAGAATTTTTTTTTTTTTGAAAATTATTGCCTCCCTACTGCATATGCCTTTGGGGGCTTAGCAGGTACAAAAATAACTGAAGTAGATGTATGATGGTGCTAATAGCAAACATTTAAATCACTGAGAACTTAGGTTGACTTGATGTGGAAAATGCATTTACAAACAGAAGATATTTCTTCTTTTTAAGTTTGGTTTTTAAAATAGTGACTCAGTAGTGTGATTACTTTAGTGGAGGGTTTTACTAATTATTGCATATATTCACTCTTTTGAAAATCTTGCCATGGCTATATGCAAGACAGTGAGCTAACTGAGTTTGTAAGGAACATCAAGAAGAATATCATATGCCTCCTACTCTTAAAGTTCCTAAAGCTACTGTAGATTAGCTTTAAAAACAGGAAAGAAAATGATAAGTGACATGAGGTAAGTATAAACACTATGCGGAGAGGTTACAGAAGCAGAAGTGATCACATTTTGTCCGGAAGTGAGATGCTTCATGAAAAAAGATGGCATCTGAGCTGTCCTTGAAAGACAGGTGAACTTCTGAAGCACAGAAATCGAGAGGAGAGCACTCCTGGTCTGGGTACGAGATGACCACAGGCCTCAGCAGGGTAGAAAATCAGGACCTAGTTAGGAAAACACTACATCTAATTTGGCTGGAGCAGGGGACAGTGAAGGTGAGGAGAAAAGAAAGGTGGATCAGACTGTAAAAAGATACGACTGTAAGGTCAAGGAGGTGACACTTCATCCTTATGATAAGGTAAGGAAAAATTCTAAGTATCTGCAGTCTCCCCTGCTACCTATTGTGGGTCAGTTGTGTGCCTGGGCCTGTGAGGTGATGTTGGGATGTTGGGTGAGAAGGAAAACTGGAAGGAACTCTGAAGACTGCTTTACAAAATAATGAAATGGCCAAAGATATCAAAGAAAAGATGGGTGGCGATACAGAGAGGAAAAACCCAGCTTGAGGGTGAAAAGACGAGTTTTTAAAGAGGCGATACAAGGGATGTGGGAGAAGCATCTGCTGTGATAAGGAATTTTAAGAAGTTTTGTGGCTTGCTGGGCTGTGAAACTTGCTTCTCCATTTCCTGAAGGAGACTTCAGTACAGCGTACCACCTTCGAGGCTTTCTGTGTTTCCCTTAGACTTGCTGATATGAGTCTTAAGGTGGGAGTGAGAGGCTGTTTCACTCAGTTCACAAATGATCTGTACAGAGCAGAGGTTTCCCTAGTGCTGCCTTGGAAGGCTGGGGTGGTGGGGACGGGGGTGATGGCAGGGGTGAAGGGGAAAGAATAGGAGACCTTCATTTTGATCCTTCACCTCTACATTCACCACATCCAAATCTGTTACATATACATCTATATAGACACATGCTATATATATACACACCTCACTTTTGTGTAAGATTTCTACTGGAAAAAAGTGATAAAAGCAATTGAAAAAGAGGGTGAAAACACCACGACAGGCAGGAAGGTACCCCTGAAAGATTATGAGCTGAAAAATGTATTATTAGTGTAAAGTGAGGCTCAGAGAACTTGCTGAAAGTTGCACAGCTAACACATGCAGAGCTAATACATGCAGAACTAGAAATAAGACCCATTTTTATTGAACCACTCCCCTACCCTCCAATGATCAGAGATTTTTCTTTTCAAATCCTTAAGATTTAAGACTTTTTGAGCCTGCCCCATTCTTAGTTGTAGGCTTTAAAGACAGCAAAATTCCTTTCTTCTTTTTTTTTAAAAATAGATGACCAGTAAGGGGATCTTAACCCTTGACTTAGTATTGTCAGCACCACACTCTCCCAAGTGAGCCATGGGCCGGCCCTAAAATTCCTATCTTCTTAATCTATTTAATGTCAGGTAATTCTTGTGCTACCTTGTTTCATATTTCTGATGACACCCAGGTGTACCTGTTTGCCTTCATCAGGGTATATATGGGCTGATAATATTAAAGAACTTTTACCTCAGAAGATAATGGACGTGGCATTAGGTTCTACGCTTGTTGCTGGTAACTTCTTTCTGTTTCCCCTAAACCCAACATATATACCAGATGGAACAAAGGCTATCATATGATGACTCAAACCATCAAGGTACTAAGAGAAAACACAGGAAACAAGTTTATGATAACAAAGATCTTTTTATGTATGACAAAATCCCGAAGCAGCAAAAGATCAATAAATTCACATGCATAAAAAAATTAATTTTTGCATGGGGAAAAAAAAATACCATAAGCAAACTCAAAAGAAATTCAATAAACTGAGAAAAATATTTTTGGAATCCATATTATACACAAAGGTTTACTTACTAAATGTACAGAGTTTGCCTATGAGTCTGTAAGAAAAAAACAAACTACCCAATTAGAAAAATGGAAAGAAGAATGTGAACAGACTTCACAAAAAAGATGGGCCTTTGTATTAACCATGTTTCTAGTTCCCACAAAGTTGATGCTTTAACATTCGCCTTACATGCATATACCAGATATGCCTTGTTGTGGACAACCTGGTAATAGAATATGGCTGAGTCAACTTGCTTTTGGCTTCCTGTCTCCCTCATCACGAACCTCCCCCACCACCAGATCTCGTCCTGAGGACACTTTCAAATGCAAACTAACCCAGAGTCTACACCCCTACCTGCTCTAATCACCCCAGTGCCAGGTACCAGACAACAAGTCAGTCCTAGACCCCAGAGCCCACTGAAATTATTCAAACTAGCCAATCTTAAGCCTGCTTACCCTGCCTTACCTTTTCCTTACCTTGGAAACCATAATAAAGGCTGTTGCCCACAGTTCCTCCCTCTCCCTCTGCCTTCTGACCAAGCCAGGTACTTCCCCATGTGCTACCTCCCTCCCCAACCCATGGCATGGTGTGCTTCCTCTCTTGGAAACTGTGAGCAACAGTCATTTCAATGGCAATCATCTCCTTCCTGTACCACAAATTTTCTATTAATACCCTATATTTTTAAACAGTCTTAAACATATGAAAAGAAGCTCTGTTCCAATCATTTAAAAATATAAAGAGTATGATGAAATAAGATTGTTTTCTCTACTAGAGTGTTAGATGGCAAAAAGATGTCACAACAGTGTCAGCACAGTAAAGAGAAACTCATTTATTGTTGGTGGGAACATAAGTTTTTACAACTCTATGGAGAGCAACTTGACAATCAAAACATTTTTAAATATGCATACCCATGATCTAGCAATTGCACTTCTAGGTATATTAAAAAAACTTGTGGAAAAATAGAATTAAAAGATGATACTAATCTTTCCATGAGCTTTTTGAAGTACCTTCATACCCAAAAAATTAAAAGCAGGATCTTGAAGAAATATTTGTACACCCATGTTCACAGTAGCATTATTCACAGTAGACAAGAGGTGGAAGTAACCCAAGTGTCCATGGACGGATGAATGAATAAACAAAAGTGGTATAAACATACAATGGATTACTATTCAGTCTTAAAAAGGAAGGAAATTCTGATATATGCTGCAACATAGATGAACCTTGATGACATCACACTGAGTAAAATATGCCAGTCACAAAAAGACAAATAACATATGATTCCACTTATAGAAGGTATCTAGAGTAGTCACATTCATAGAAACAGCAAGTAGAATGGTGGTTCCTGGGGGCTGGGGGGAGGCAGAATAGGGGAGTTTAGTGGATACAGAGTTTCAGTTTTGCATACAAAAAAGTTCTGGAGATTGGTTGCACAACAATGTGAATATACTTAACACTACTAAATTATACACTTGAAAATGGTTAAGATAGTATATTTTATCACAATTAAAGATTTTTTTTAAATGAGCAAATGCATTGACCCAGCTATCCCACTATTAGGAATTTGTCCTTTTAACATGATTACTCCAGTGTGAAATAATACATGTATAAAGTTATTTACTTCATCACTGTCTATAACAGCAGAAGATTGGAAATGACCTAAATATCTCATAATAGGAAACTAGTTAATTAAAGTATGCTCCATTCATGCATTGAAATACTATGCAAACAATAAAATGAATATAAAAATTGTATATGTATGTGAAAAAAGCAAGTGTGTATATTATACTTTTACTTGCTTGTTTGTACATAGACTTTCTGTAAGGCTATGTAAAAGACTGGTAATAATGGTTACCTCTGGGGAGGCAACCATTCATATTGTGGAATGGGGTGGGAGGCTGATTTACTTTTCATTGTATACTATTTGGCACCTTTCAAATTTTGTACTACATATGTTTTATATATTAAAAATAGCTTAAAAAAATCAAAACCAAAACTAACCCCATGGATGAAAAAACTTTATTACTTGGCTCCCCAGTACTCCATTCTTTAACTTCCTAGTCTGGCTTTCATCTCACTGCTTGACCACTGAGAATCTGATCCTGCTTGCCTAACAAAAACTTTAGTCATTGCCTTGCCTTAGCTGACTTTAATGGTGTTGTCTCCTGCTGACTCGTTTAACTGATGTTACCTGTAAATCCAGTTACCAAATGGCCAAATTCCCAGTCCTACTCCCTTCTGCTTATTCCCTACAAAATCTACCCAACAGACAACAGTACCCTCTCCTCATTAATCTCTATGTATCTTTTTAATTGAAAAAGGTATTCTTTATTTTAATATTTAAGCTTCCATCTTTAGTTCCTGTATTAGTCAGTTTTCTATTGCTTATAACAGAATACCTGAAACTGGGTAATTTATAAAGAAACAAAATTTATTTCTTACAGTTTTAGAGTCTGGGAAGTCAAAGGTCAAGTGGCTATACCTGGTGAGGGTCTTCTTCCTGGTGGGGACTGGAGGCAGCACAGGGTATTAAATGGCAAGAGAGTAAGAGCATGTTCACTTGTTCCTTTCTTTCCTTATAAAGTCATGAGTCTACTTCCATGATAAGCCATTAATTCATTAACCCATTAATCCGTGAATAGATTAATCCATTCACCTCTTAAAGGCCCCACCTTTCAAATACTCATAACATAGTCAGATTACCTTCTTAATACTGTTACAATGGAGATTATATTTTAACATGAGCTTTGAAGGGGACAAACATTCAAACCATAGCAATCCCCAATATATTCAAATAGTTCTTGGATTACTAAAGGTACTATGTTTTGCAAGATGCACATTCTCTATTGAGGGCCACAAACTTTCAAAAGCCAACTTGCATTCTCCCTCAAGAACTTTCCTTCTCAAAGGAGAAAATAACACCATTAAATATTTCTCCTAATCCTCATTTTTAAAAGCAACATCTATTCACAGTGCTTCTTAAAACACCAGCATCCAAGTTTAGATGATTATTTTAATATTTAATAAAGTTGCTACAACAGTAGCTAAAGAATCAATAAAAATAAAGAGGTAATTAAAACTGTATTAAATATATAATTAAAAATAAACATGCACGCACACATATGAACTAGGTCCTTGTTATGTCAGTAAAGGGATAGAAAAAGATAAAGGGGAAGAGAGGAAACTAAACCACACAGACAAAGGGACAGATGGGCTGCTGAGGGTAGGCCTGCCACAACATTTTTCTCTGTTACCTACCCCTCGATATGGTGTGTATCTTAGATGATCAGTAAAGATATTTAGAACGTGGAAAGGAAGATAACCTCAGAGTCAGGAGGTAGAGGAACTACACAATTTTCTTTGTTCCCTATTTTCAACACTCTTCTGACCCCACTTGTTACTAATCACAGCCTGTTCAGATAGCAGAGTTCTAACACCTCAGGTTCCTGGTCAGAACCAATCTTCATGTTTATCATTTTGAAGGTGCCAAGAGTAAGGACACTCCAACAGCAACCTTTTCTCTTACCCTGAACTCTTCTGCAGTGTACGATTTGACTGATTGAATTTAGGGGCGTTAATATACTTTGCCAAGTGGAATATGGCCTGTATTCTTAATCCTAATATAAACCTTTAATTTTTGTAAATAGATATGAGCCATGTTGATACCTCAAATATTTAAATGCATTTCAGGCACATCCCAAGGTCTTTTTCCATACTAGAAAAATTTTAAAATTAAATCAGTAAAAACAACGACAAAAAATTTTATGGGAATAATAGAATCTATTTGTATTACTTAATAAACTATCAGTCTGTTTAAAGTTTCTTGACAGCCAAATAAAATCTTGAAAAATTGTTCTTGCAATGCTGCCTAGAAGTCTGAAAGAAAAATGAAAACATGCCAAACAATAACAAGATTTGTAGAAAGATTTAAAAAGGAAATTTAGTGTGTAGTTTTTAAAAGCACATCCTCTAAGTACAGCTATTAGTGAGGTGTGATAATTGAGAAAAGAGCAGGGGAACTAATGAGAAATATTTAATACCAGAGTGCTACATATTTATCTTTATCTTTTGTTTTAGCATATAGTTTATTTTAAAAGTCAATTTGTAAAATCTTAATATAGTAGTGTTTAAATGTGTGAATGTCAAGTAAACAATGTCAAGTGAAATGTGTGCTAAGGTAGGAGACAGAAGACGGGGTTTTCTTCCTGGTTCCTCCCAGATGTGTAACCCAGGGCAAGTCTCAATCTTTCAGAACATTTAAGATGGAAACAATGATATCTCAAAATTCCTATTCCTTATAGAATCATTATGAAAATTAAATTACATAGTTGAAACTGTGAGCTCCTTGAGGGTAGAGATCTTATCTTTTCATCTTTGTAACCAGTACTTGATTAACTAATTGAGGTATAAAAGAAATAGAAAATACTTTAATTTCCTAAAAAACGTTTTAAATTTCATTAGGGATTATCTCAAGAAACTCATCAGAAACTCATCAGAAGTTCTTCTATCAAAGAACTATAGAAGTTCCATCCTAGAAAATGAGTGAAGCTTTAGTAGCATCAGAAAAGCACCCATATTTTCAGTAATTAATTGTAATTTTTAATTTTAAAAATCCAAAATTTATTTATCTGGTACCAGTCTTAAGAGAACAAAATATATATATATGAAAAGAAAATATCTTTTGAATATGTGGATGTCCCAGTAAAAGAGATAATTTTAGAAGTATGAAATTAGGTAAATAATGGAAGCATCTTTTTATAAATACACAATGGTGGACTGTGCTGTTACATATACATTAGTAACTAGTTGCAATCCTTTCAGAAAGTAAATTTGAATACTATCAAGAATCTCCTATGTCTACAGCTCTAGCCAGACACGTCCCTGGTAGACTCAAATCCACATATTGAACATTACCCTCAGACCTGTTGCTTCTTCTGAATTCTCTGTCACTTATGGTATCATAATTTAGACAATTTCCTAAATCAGAATTCCAAGTATCAATTTGGATTCTTTCCCTCACTACCTCCCATTGACTCAGACACGGAGCCCAGAACTTTAATTTCCTTAATATCTTTCCTAAATGTATTTGCTCCTTTCCCCCCATTGCCACTGCCTTAGTTCAGTCTCTCCTCCCATCTCATCTCATTCACTGAAATGGTTCTACTTGGTGAGATGGTGGGAATGGAGAAGAGACAAATTCAGAAGACATTTACAAGAAAGAGTGAACTGACAGAATACAAGAGAAAAGTTAGGTTTGGGAGAAGAATAATGATTTAGTTCTCAGCATGTTTAGTCGGAGGTACTTTTGTGTTATCCAGGTGAAGATATTTCAAGTACGAGCGTGTATAGGTGTGAGTAAAGCTTAAGGATAGGAAAATAGATTCATGGTGGATCCCTTAGGTATGGAAGAAATATGCCTTCAGGAAGCCTTTCCAGATCATCTCATCCCACAGTGACTGATACTTTCTTTCCATTCTAATGACATTGTTTGTACCTTCCAGGTCCACAAGCACACATTGCCTTTTGTCGACATTTAACATTTCAAGCTTCTTGTTCCTAAATTAAGCTTCTACTGAATAGGAACCTTTTAAATGCTTTACGTCTACGAATCTCCATGGTATCTAGTACAATTCAGCACATGGGAGGTGCTCAAAATAAAGGAGGAGTTGAAGGGATAAATTTGATTTCAGTAGCTTTGATAATAACAACAATAAACATTTCCTAGCACAGTACCTGGCACATAGCAGGTGCTGTATAAAAATCTGTTAAATGAATTAGGATTTAATGTCCACCATTATTCTTCACAAACTTCTTAATATCTCAATTTTTATCAAACCTGACATGGAACTAAAACTTAGATACAAATACTTCTATTTTTTTTTTACACATTTTGTAAGAAGTCCAATAGTTCATAGTTTTGTATATAATTGTTTAGTGAAAAGTCTCATATCAAACCAAATCCATCTTCCTCTACTCACCTACAATTACTTGTATACATCCACACTTTACTTTTACAGAATTTCATATTCTATCCTGATTCACACTTTTATTGCTTTAGTGTTTCCCTACAATGTTTACACTCCCCCTTTCTCCTCCCAAATGCTTCTGTGCTTCCTTTTCTCTACTCCTTGGCCAGGTCAGGTCAAAGACTTAACAGTGATTGGCAGAAGAATTATTTGCAGGAAATGAAGAGAAGGGAGGAGCTGACTGGGTCTTGGCAAAAAGCAAAGAGCAAAAAGCTTAGGCAAGATAATATAATGTTTTGATTTTGACTCAGGGCATTCAGACAAAAATGGTTTTAAGGCCTCCAAGTTCAACATCTGACACACTGACACTTGACAACTGAGGTCACTTTCATAAATCAGTGCTACTTTACATAAGCACATACTGAGAAGCAGAAATCCTAACTTGGAGAAATCATAATTTTGTGAAAACTTTAACATATTAACCCTAACACAATGCCCACTGAGTGTATGCTGGTACAACCTCTTTGGAAAACTGTTTGAAGGTCTATTAAAGCTGAATATACACCTAGACTATTGCACAGTAACTCCACTCCTAGGTATATACCTAAGATAAATTCATAAGTACAAGGCATGCACAAGAATAGTAGTATAATATAATACGTAACAATAAAAAAAAGAATCGAACTATTGCCACACACGATGCTCTTAATGAATCTCACAGACATAATGATGAGCAAAAAAAAGCCAGACATGAAAACATTCTGTATAATCCAATCTATATGATGTTCAAGAAGAGGCAAACTAATATATGGTGATAAGTCAGAATACTGGTTAGCTCTGGTAGGAGCAATGACTAGGAAGGGTCTTAGGGAGACCTCTGCATTGCTGAAATATATCTTGATCTAACTAGGAATATGGTGGGAGAAAAGATAAATTCAAGAGATATTTAACTCTCAAACTGGCAAATAGAATACAGGAGGAGAATCAGGATTAAGAGATGAATGATAAGTTCAGTTCTGAACATGTTGGTTGTAGGCATATATATATAAAAAGTCACTGAGCTGTACACTTATTATTTGTGAGCTTTACTGTATATATGTTATACCTTAACAAAAATAAATAAAAATAAAAGTAAAATGGGGTGGAATCAGATTTTCAATGGGACAAGAAAAGTCTGTGGAGTGCCAGGCCTCCTAGTTAGGCAGCAATGGCAGAGTTGGGGAGCAGGTATCCAGCACTGATGACAGTTGTGTGGCCTGGTTCCCAAACATCACTTTGAACATTCATCCCAAAGACTGAATTAACACAGTGTAGTTCCTGCCCTGTTAGATCTTATTGATTAATGTGGTCATAAATTTCAGTGGGGAACTCTAAATTTTCTACACAAAATATTTTATGATGAGAAGATGTTCAGCAAATATCTGTTAATGACTAAGTACCAAGTGGCAGGTAAAGGCTACAAATGCTTAAGAGTTGAGAGGCTAGAGAAATCCCTGTGAGCTTGCTACTTAGGCAATTACCTGAAGAACATGGAATTGAGCCAGGCTTTGAAAGATTAGGAACAGATGCAGGGTTGGAAATTGTGGTTTATGCAAGTATTTTATTTGTTTTCCTAGTTTAAATGGCACTGCCTTTTAAGAGATGATCTGAGTAGGTGGATTTGTGGACAGCCATGATCTTACATCATTTATTTTGAATATATGCCAATTTCCTTAGGCATCTGTAGTACCTCTAAATATGGGAGAGTTCCTGCCAAGGAGAACAACATAAACAGAAGATCACGAGGGTCTAAGTGGATGATTAGATTGTAAAAGTTTGGGTCCAAACTGCAGAGGGCCATGAATGCCACACTGAACACATTTGATGGAGTTTGGATGTGTTGTCCACTCCAAAACTCATGTGGAAATTCTATCCCCAATGCAGCAGTGTTGGAAACTGACTGAGTCATGGGGGCAGATCCCTCATGAATGGATTACTGTTATCCCTGGGGGAGTGGGGAGTAATGAGTAAGTTCTCGTTCGATTAGTTCCTGCGAGAGCTGGTTGTTTAATAGACCCTGGCACCTCCTGTCTCTCTCCTCTCTCTCTCTCTCTCTCTCTCTTGCTTCCTCTCACCATGTGATCTACTTGTACCTGCTGGCTGCCTGCCACTTTCCACCATGAGTAGAAGCAGCCTGAGGCCTGTGCCAGATGCAGCTCTCCCAGAATCGTAAGTCAAATAAACATCTGTTCTTTATATGTTACCCAGTCTCAGGTATTTCTGTTATAGCAACACAAAATGGATGAATACAACATTCTTCAGGTAATGCCATATGACACCATGACATCTGTGTTTTGCAACTGAGCAGTGCTGGGCCAAATGTGCAACTAGCATTAATAACAATAAATGTTGTAAGCAGCTTCTGATTCTTTCAATGAGATGCCAAGCCTCTGGACCTTGGGAAGTGGATTCTGACTGCTTTCTCTCAGTTGCCAACTGAACTCTTGCTATTCTGTAGATACAGCTTCTGTTTAGATACCTGCAGGAGGGCAACTTTACATAAAGCAGGTTAAAAACTTGTAAGACCTATATATCTTAGAGTAATGTTAAAAGAATTAGAAAATACAGCTACAGATGCCAATTAGGAACAGTATCTTAGTGATGTTTATTACAGAAGTAAAGTTGTCTGAAGCTAATAATTTGTTTTGCGAGATTTTGCTGGTTGGAGGAACAGTTCTCACACAGTAAAATTACTGATGTTGATACTACTCAAAAGGGTAGGTAAGACTGTTCTCTGATGCTATAATTGAAAGCTCTTGTATATCCACTTCATCAGAGGCTTGTCATGCCCAGTGATTAGTAACTATAATTTGTGCATAGGCACATAGACAGATTCTTAAACTATTTAATAAATTGTTAAATTAAAGATCGATATGCACGAGAAGTTGTCTTAAATTCTCCTTTGATTTTACAAAACAAACCTTTTGAACTTCTTTATCTTTGGCTAAAAAAACTTGAATATAGTTTTTACTGTTAACATAACTGTCAAGAGTAGCCATAAATGGCCATAAGCTAAGATAGCCACTCTCTAGGAGGAGGCTAGCATTAATTCTTCCCCAAGGGGGAGGGATTGGGGGGCTGGTGGAAGTTAGCTTTGGGTGTGTTGGTCAGGTGAGACACAATGAGGAGATGAAATAAAAATACATGAAGCAGAAGAAATTTATTACTTACAGATCCCAGACAGGTTGGGAATGCTGATGGGGGTGCTGGCAAAAAGTCTGTAGGTGGCAGAGAGCTCAACCAGTGGGTGAGAAGCAAAAGAGAGAAGACCTGTGGAACTAGGCTTTATTAAGGTCCATGGGCATTATCCCTTAGGCTTTCCCATAGGGGTTGTGGATTAGCTAGTTTAAAGAAAACACCAAAAAGGGTGGAAACTTATTTATATGAGTCTGGTGTTGACTATTAGCCAGGTTAGAAGCTGTTGGGAATGCTGGGTTTGGGGTTATTGGGATGAGGAACAACTGGCCTATATCTCAAACAACAACACATGGAGTGGATGTTTTAACTAGGCCAAAGGTGTGACTGAGTTTCAGACAACTTATGTCAGACCTAAGAATGGATGCCCTTACATAATGAGTGTACGTTTGTACAAACTCTTTGGCAGAAACTATATCAAACAAATTTATGGCACAAATTTAGCCTGTTTTTTTATTTGATTGAATCATTAAGGGTAGTGGTATAGAAGTCCTCCTATTGCAAAGTTGTACACATGATAGATTTTAGCAGAAACAGAGAACCCTGATCACTTAAAATATTAAGACTAGAGGTATAAACTCATGATTTTGAAATATAAAGATAGATATAGAAACTGATGACTTTGTGTGGATACAAATATTCATGCATCTATTTTTTAGTTCTACCTTCTGTCTGAGAAGGCCTTGAAGCAATGAAATACCAGTAGCAATAACCATACCGAGCATTGAGATCTTAGTTTCTAAATATTATTCTCCACTAAAAGGAATCAGGGATCCTCCAAGAAATGTCTGATTTCCAGGGCTGGAGCAAAGAAAATATGAGATGTGCCAGAAAGTAAGGAAGTACACAAAGAATCATGGGGGTGTGACCAAAGGAGCCTACTTGAAGGAGGGTACACTAGCCAAATATGTACAATTAGAGCATCAAAATGGATAATGATAGTAATGGATTATAACTCACTGAATAAAATAAGAATGCGTAAATCCACATTGATAAACAACAACAAAAGCCCCAAATGGACTGACAAATAAATAAATAGGAAAAAAGAGAAAGTTCTTCCTTACAGTAGGAAGTCACCTGATAAATGTAGGAAGAATTATGGAATTAGAAAATCACCATTTGGCAACCATCATAAGAATAAGTCATTTGGGCAAGAATTACCGTTAAATGCCAAACTAGTAGGCAAAAATTTTAGAAGGAGTAAAATACTTACATAGTCTCAGAGTATCTCCCCATAACGTGCTTATTAATTTCAAACAGAAAAAAAAATAGAGGAGAAACCTGGTAGTCACCACCTGCTGTGGATTGAATGTCCCCCCAAAACTTAATCCCCACTGTGACTGTGTTAAGAGTGTAGGAAATCCTATTATGGTAATTGAAAGGTGGGGCCTTGAAGAGGTGATTAGATTTTGAGGACTATGCCATAGTAAATGGGTTAATAAACTGATGGTTTAATGGTGGTCATGGGCGTGGTTCTGAATGCTTTAGAAGAAGAGCCAGTGAGGAGGTTACTCTCTCTCTCTGCTTCCGCCATCCACCATGGGGCACTCTGCTTTGCTGTGAAGAGTCACCACCCACCAAAGTCCCTGGACTTTGGACTTCCCAGCCTCTGAAACTGTAAGCAATAAATTTGTTTTCTTACAAATTACCCAGTTCCAGGTATTTTGTTATAAGCAACAGAAACGGACCAATACACCATCTTAACCAAGTGATCAAGCTTAACAACACTAGTATCAGGACAAGTTAACATCATGTGCTCCTGAATGAGTACTTGAGAAGAACATAACATTGTGTCTTTGATATTCCTGTCAAAAATACATAGCTTTAATCTAATAATGAGAAAAATCAGAAAAATCCAAACTGAAAGAAATTCTACAAGATAACTGGCCTGTACTCTTCAAAAGTGTCAATGTCATGAAAACTAAAGAAATACTGGGAACTTTTCCAGGTTAAAGGAGACTAAAGAGATGACTACTGAATGCAGTGTATCATCTGGAATTTTCTTTTGCTGTAAAGAGCATTGAGACAATTGGCAAGATCTGAATAAGGTCAGCAGATTAGATAATGGTATCATATCAATGTTAACTTCTTGATATAATTGCACGATGATTATGTAAGAGAATGAACTTATTTTTAGAAAACGCAATGATGCATTTAGGTATAGAGGGGCTTCATGTCTTCAGAAAGAGAGAGATGGAGAGAATAAGAAAGTAGAAAGAAAAGGATAAAGCAAGTGTGGTAAGATGTTAACATCTGGGGTGAAGGGTACATAGGAATTCTATGTACTAGTTTTGCAACTTTTCTGTACATCTGAAATTATGTCAAATAAAAGAAAAAGTCAAAATTATAGGAAAAAAGTAAACAATTTAGCAATTTGGATCCCACACATACATATATAACACTATCATTTAAAAAATTCCTTTTTAAAAATTGCATTCTATTCCAATTTGGTTTTGCATCTTGATTTTGAATAAATTCTGTTTGTGCTTTAAGACTTTTAAAGCATGTTTTAGTATGATTATCAAATTTCTTAGAATGTTTTATTCAGTACATGAAGCTAATAATCTGGAATTCAAATGTCCTCTGAACCATTCTCTAAAGTATAGCTCTTAAGCATGACAAGGTAACAGTTGCATATGTGGTTATTATTTTTTTTATAAAAACAACCCTACTCATACATGGGTATTTCCTAAATGTTCACCTTGCTTTTTAAAAACCAATGAGAATATATAGTTTTGTTTTGCTTCTTTGTTGATAGACGATGGCAGATTTCAGTGCTCCACTGCAGTGACTATATTCAATTAGGTAAATGTATATTATTTCTATCATTATATGACAAGATGTTTTTTCTTTGTTTTATGGAAGTGAATGTCGTATATACAATAATGAAAGAAATCTCCTTTTTAATTTCATGTACCAACCCATGAAATGTACATAACTGGCTGCATATATATGCAAATATTTATTATGCTATAAAACAATCAGAACCTACATTACTGTAGTAGTTCAGAATTATATTATAAGCTCTTGAAAGAAAAGGCAGGGACCACTTTGTTTTAAAATGCTTCAAACTGTACATATTGCCTACAGGGTATATGTAATAAAGAATTTTGTAATAATATTGGCTTCATCTGAATTTTTAAGTAGATGATGATTCAGGTTTTACTACAGTAATATATAATAAGAAATATACCTCTTGCAGAAAGATGAAAGCTGGGGTTTCAGATAAATCAACAAACCGCTCATCTTGAATATTAATTGTGGGCACTATGGCATAAATGAGTTCTTTTAGATCCTTTTCATCTTTCTCCTCTTCATCTTCTTTTTCTGTATCTGTGGTACTGTCTTCCATTTTTCACAATTCTAAAATAAAACCAATCCATATTCAGTTATTTAGAAGTGTCTTCACTCAAAGTAGAATTAATGGAAAATAATAAAAGTAAGCAAAACTCAACTGGAAGAAGCTATTCTTCAATGAAACTATAAGTCAGGAAAGGTAGCTATGATCTCATTATTATAATGACTGCTTTGTTGTAAATATACTCTATATTGCTACATTCAAATCAATAATTCTAATTTTAAAAAGTAGGCTATTGTTGCATTAATCAAAAAACAAAATATATAACCAAAATATAAGCTCCATGAAGGCAGAAACTTAGTTTCTGAGTTTATTGAGCACTGTAGTAGACACTCAATTGCTATTTATTGAATGGATAAATAAATATAATCTTCACCCATAAAATATAACACAAAGATAATTCCAGATATAAACCAACAGCCGGCTGAGATATGGGCATGAGCGGGGTGAAGCTAGTCAGACATAGGCTCTTGAGGAGTCAATTCTAGGGAAGGAACAAAGACAGCGAGCCCCTCAGCAATGATTGTACTGGTGGCAGGGCTAGCAGGAGTCAGGCAAGACACTCTTTGCTCTTCATTTAAGTGCAGGGAACAAAAGGATTACAATGAGAATGCTAGTCAATATCAGCCTAGAGATTTATGAAACAAGTAGGCAGGAATCTCTCCAGCTACGTCACTGGGTTAAGTACTCTTTGCTTTCTGATCCCTCTATTATTTTTGTACATACTTCTGTAGCTGCCCTTAAAATACTACATTGTAATTTACTATTTTTCATATTGTCTCCCTTATTAGACTCCTTAAAACAGGAGCTATATCTATCTTATTTACCCATGTGCCTTCAACTCCTAGCAAATAACACACATAGTAGAATGTGTACAAAAAATAATTGCCAGTGGAACAAACAAGATCTACTACTCTTCTAATGTCCCAAAAATAACGCAATTGTAAATAATTTGCTTGAGTTTTCAGAAATAAAATGCTTAATGAGAAATCACTGAGGTAACAATAATTCCTTCACTCTTTATTGGAAAGTTAATTTGTCCAAAACCAAAGTCCCACAGGAGCAAAACTGAGGTTATTTTGTGATTGCTGTGTGCAACTGCCAATACCAGCTTTGAAAACTTTTCTTCCCCTAATCATATTGGCAGAGCCACCTACAGAATTTGCAAGGCCCAGTACAAAAAGAAAATGTGGGTTTCCTTGTTCAAAAAGCAAGAGAAATGTTCTATTAATGTTAATAAAATATAAAGTTTTCCCTTTAAAAATGTTTTATTACTTATAAAATATAACAGGGGTAATAGTGATACATGAATAACAACATAAACTTACAAATTCCAAGAAAATATTTTTGGTGTCATAATTTTATATAATAAAATAAAAATCAATAATGTGATATCTTGATTGATCTATAAGATTTTTCTGGCTCACTTTTCTATAAATTCATTTATTAGTTCATCAAAACTTATACTCATTGTAACCTCATTTTCAATTGATATAATTAAAAGTGATGTCAGTAACCCTTGGGAAATACAAGATCATAAATAATTTTTGGCAATTTTTAATTTTGAGAAGAATCTTCCTGATGATGCATTGTTACTGGAGTCGATAAGAGTATTTAAAGGCTGTGATAGTATTTGGATACATTTTTGATAAATGATATCAAAATATAACATCTAGAGCTAAAGATTTTCATTGAACAATTTTTCTCAAAAGATTTAACTCTTCATAGAAATTAGTTTCATGTGTGAACTTAATTTTAAATGTAAATTTATTCAACATTTATTTTAATGTTTCCTCTAATATTTCCTGTAAGTCATGGAGGTTGTGCAAGAATCCAAAAGTGGCTTTATGGTTTGTATATACACCAAAACACTTGCTTATGCATTCTATTGCTGTATGTTTAATTACAAAGAAAAAACAAAATTAAAAATGGTCTTCCTTGTTACTACATGGTTTATTCAAATATTTATATGAAAAGTATTATTTTCTGTCAAATGCAATCATCTTTAATTTCTATTTCTTAGCCCATGGATATTTTGTTTGCAATGGTGTAGCAGTTTTGCAAACTGGAGATTTTAAACTCTGAAGAATTCTAATAATTCCCCGGTATGCTTTATTGCAATGTCCACGTGTTTGCTTTCATTTTGCAATAATTTACTGAAAAAAGTTTTCTTCATGAGTGTCAGCAGTTCCTGTTTTTACTATATGTGGAGATGCCACAGGGACAGGTCCTGTGGACCAGCCTCCCACAGTGGATTCAAGAGCTATCCCCATGCAGAGCCTCTTCTTTCTTCTGAGGCTATGACTGTTGTAGCTGACCCTATTACTTTTGCTGTCACTGTTGCTTCTGCTGCTATTGCTGCTGTCACTGCCACCAATCTGGACCCAAGTCCTGGCCTGGCTGCCTTGGGACTCAATGGTGCCCCAAACTGCCCTGAGGCATGCACTTGAGCACCAGGCCACCAAGCCAATTGCTCAACACTTATACTGCCTGCCATAGCTACCACCACCCAGCCTATCTCTGCTGCTCATGTGCATGCTCATTTGTCACAATGGACTTTACTTACAAAATACAATCTCAAAAATAAAATTAAGCATTTCAAGATAGTGACACCAGAGCATTAAACCAAGTACAGGGCCCTTCTAAAAGTGGGTTCTTGTGCCACTGCACAGGTCACACATCCATGAAGCCAGCTCTGTATATTAGCCATTGATTTGCTCATGTGTTCAAGAGGACCAGAACAGTTTCTATAAGTACCTCATTTTAGCCTACAAGGTCTCTATTGACCCACTTTGTTGACAATGGGATGGAGGCCTTTCTGGAAAGAGAGCTGGTAAGCTACCTCCATTGCATAAGAGAATGCCAGTCTTATCATCTGCTCCTTTGATCTCGGCAATATATATATATATATCTGCACTCAACCAATAGTATACTCATACTCTTCTCTTGCCAGAGAAGATAACTGCAACTGTCATAATTTTAAGGTATGGATCTCTTGTTAAATATGTATCATCTCTCGTCTATCTTATTGAATTAGCTGCTCCTTGATGATATGGAGCCTCATTCTTTAATATGGAAAGCATGTTCTCTGATATGAACCCATAGGCTTGGTAGGATCTGGTTCTTGAATTTATTTGTCAAATGGCCACAGACATGTCATTTGTTCATTGAATTTCCTCTTCTCTAAAATGGGAATAACAGTAATTAATTTTTCTGTTTCAGAAGGAAGAGAGGCAGATTATATGTGAGAATGCATCTGGATTTAAAAAAAATTTTTTTTGACCGGTAAGGGGATCGCAACCCTTGGCACGGTGTGGTCTGCACCACGCTCAGCCAGTGCGCACACTGGCCATCCCTATATATAGGATCCGAACCTGTGGCCTCGGCGCTCCCAGTGCTGCACTCTCCCGAGTGAGCCACGGGGCCGGATTTTTAGCTTCCACACCGCTATTTCCAATTTTCTGCCATAAATTATACATACATGAGGGTACTTCAAAAAGTTTGTGGAAAATAGAATTAAAAGAATCTTTCCAAGAACTTTTTGAAGACCCCTCATACTTGTTTTCTCCTGCTGCTGCTGCTGCAAGAATACTTCATAGGTGGTAACATACTTCTATCAGATGGTATCAAATGTCTGTTCGTCTATCATTATGTGATGTTAATAGCCATTGATATCTTTTGGGCTTCCCTCCTTTAACACACAAGTTTGTTTTTTCAATGCCATAAAGTAGTTTTTAAAAAGAACCTATTATTGTTAAAGCATTACATCACTTTACATTTGGTAAGTAATCACAGTTTATTGCTTAAATCTTTTGTTAATAAGCTAAAACATGTATGCTCAATCATTTCATGAATGTTAAATGTTAATGAGTACCCCAGAAAAATATTTCCTTCAGAACATTAGGCCATATCTGCTATTTTAAACATTTTCATTAAGTAATATTTCAAATATAAACAAAAGTAGCAAAATAATATAATGAATCCTCAAGTAACCATCAACCAGCTTCTACAAATATCAATTCATGAGCAATTTTCTTTAATCTATCTCTTCCACTTCCTCTCTCCACTCTTCAGATCATTTTGAAGCAAAACCCAGATACTTAGACTTAGTAATATATCCTGAAGAGATCCATAATAATATACATAGATCTCATTCCTTTTCACAGCTGCATAGCACTCCTTTGCATAGGTACACCATAGGTTATTCGAATAATTCCCTATTTATAAATATATGGAATGTGTTCAGTTTTCTGTTACAAAAGTATTGCAAATAATAGTGAATGTATTTATTTTAAAATATATTTTAAAGGCTCTTGGGATCTTTATAATTAAGATGGCATTAAATTTGAAAACTTAGGTTCAAGCAATCTTCTCAAAGCAATCTTATGAAATATGGTATATCTGACCTGGGCAATGAAAAATGAATACTATGCTGAATTTGTACAGATTCCTCAGTTTGCTTTAGCTTTTGATCTCTATTATCATGATAATATTTTAGAGCAGGTAAATATTTTAGAGCAGGTAAAGCATTCTACATAGGGATTCAACTAATGTTCTGCTAAACATTATCAGACAAACTTCAACGCTTAGAACAAAATACTTTAGGCATAAATTTAACCAAGGGTGTGAAACATATATATGTACACTGAAAATTATAAAACATTGATTAAAGAAATTAGACACAAATAAATGGAAAGATATACTGTGTTCATGAATTGGAAGAATTAATATTGTTAAAATATCCATACTACTCAAAGCAATCTACAGAGTCAATGCAATCCCTATCAAAATTCCAATGGCATTTTTCATGGAGATAGAAAAAAGAAGTCTAAAAATTCACATAGTACCACAAAAGAACCTGAATAGCCAAAGCAATCTTCAGCAAGAAGAATAAAGCTGGAAGCATCACACTTCCTGATTTCAAATTATGGTGCAAAGCTCTAATAATCAAAACAGTAATGGTACTGGCATAAAACACTCACACACAAACACCCCCAATGGAACAGACTAGAGAGCACAGAAATGAACCTATGCATATACAGGCAACTGATTTTTGACAAGTGCACCAAGAATACATAATGGGCAAAGGACAGCATCTTCAATAAATGGTGTCGGGAAAACTGGATATTCACATGTAAAAGAATAAAACTGGACCCTTATCTTACACCACATACAAAAATTAACTCAAACTTTATTAAAGAATTAAACATAGATCTGAAACCATAAAACTCCTAGAAGAAAACAGGGGAAAGCTCTTCGACATTGCCTTGGTGATGATTTTTTTGGGTATGACACCAAAAGCACAGGCAGCAAAAGGAAAAATAAACAAGTGGGATTACATCAAACTAAAAAGCTTCTGCCCAGAAAAGGAAACAATCAACAAAATAAAAAGGCAACCTACAGAATGAGAGAAAATATTTGCAAACCATATATCCAATAAGCCGTTAATATCCAAAATATACAAGAAACTCATACAACTGAATAGCAAAAAAACAAAGGACCCGAGTAGATATTTTCCCAAAGAAGACATACAAATGGCCAACAGGTACATAAAAAAGGTGCTCAACATCACTAATCATCAGGGAAATACAAATCAAAACCACAATGAGGTATCACCTTACACCTGTTAGGATGGCTATTATTTTAAAAAAATAAATAAATAAAGGTAACAAGTGTTGACGAGGATATGAAGAAAAGGGAATCTGGTGCACTGTTGAGAATGTAAATTGATAAAGTCATTATAGAAAACAGTATGGAACTTCCTCAAAAAATTAAAAGCAGAACTGCCTTATGACCCAGCAATCCTATCTCTGGATGTGTATACAAAGGAACTGAAATTAGCATCTTAAAGAGATACGGGCACTCGCGTGTTTATTTCATCACTATTCACTATATCCAAGAAATGGAAACAACCAAAATTTCCATCGGTATGCGGATGGATAAAGAAATTTAGGTATATGAGGGGGTGGCGGGCAGCAGAGCCAGGCGGACTGGGCAACCGGAGTGGCGGAGCTACTGAGGCAGAGCGGAGGAGTGAAGCCATTGCTGTGGGTCTCTAAAACAGTAAATTATTTAAATCATTCACTCTCCAAACTTAAAGGTCAAAGGTGATATGGGAGGTCAGGAAGAACATGGCCTGGCTAAATCTTTTTCAAAGAGGAACTCTGCTTTCCCAGTGCAGCCATCATCATGTTGCTGTGTTCTTGCTGACTTTCTTCAGTTATTCATTGCTCCACGTTTAAAGAAAATCGTTTAGCAAAGTCAAAGTCAGTATCTCTGAGCAGTGGACTCTTAATGCTTTTAACACGTCAGTTGAATTGCCTGTAGAGATCCGGAGCAGCAACCACCTGTTTCCCAGTGCAGAGGGAGCTGCTCTTTTCCTTGGAACAGACCTATACATTTTCACCTATGCTGTGGCCAGCGAGGGAAGCCAGCCCCGACGCCTGGGGTCCTGAGAGATCGCGCCCCCGCCCACAACCAGATCCTGGAAGATAATTATTAATCACGTGTATTTCTTATGGTGTGCGGCTTATTTGCTCATGCCCTTCACCAAATTTCAGCTTGCATTTTTCTAATTCATTTTTTGAAGCAATTTTATTTTATTTAAAGATTATTATTATTATTATTATTAGCATATTCATTATTACAAATCATGACTTTTCTTTATGCCCTTTACCAGACCTCTCCCTCCCAAAACACCCTCCCTCCCTCTCCCCATCTCTAGTAAGTTTAGGTTTGTTCTTCTGAAAGTTTAATGAATTGTTGTAGTCTCCTCTCTCTCTCTCTCTCTCTCTCTCTCTCTCTCTCTCTCTCTCTCTCTCTCTCTCTCTCTCTCTCACCCAGTTATAAGTGAGAACAGACAGTATTTCTCTTTCCTTGTCTGGCTTATTTCACTTAACATAATTTCCTCCAAACTCATCCATGTTGCTGCAAATGGGAGAATTTCATTTTTTTTTTATGGCTGAGTAGTATTCCATTGTGTATATATACCACATTTTCCTTATCCAGTCATTTGTCGAAGGACCCTTAGCTTGATTCCTAATTTTGGCTATTGTAAATAGAGCTGCAATGAACATGGGATCGCAAGTATCCCTTTGACATGATGATTTCCATTCCTTTGGATATATACCCAGTAGTGGGATTACTGGATCATATGGTAGTTCTATCGTAGTTGTTTGAGGAACCTCCATACTGTTTTCCATAATGGCTGTACTAATTTACGGTCCTACCAACAGTGTAGAAGAGAACCCCTTTCCCTGCATCCTCACCAGTATTTGTTTTTATGGTCTTTTTAATAATTGCCAGTCTAAATGGGGTGAGATGATGTCTCAATGTGGTTTTGATTTGCATTTCTCTGATGACTAGAGGTGCTGAGCATTTTTTCATGTACCTCCTGGCCATTTGTATGTCTTCCTTTGAAAAATATCTGTTCATCTCCTTTGCCCATTTTTAAGTTGGATTATTTGCTGTTTTACTGTACAGTTGTTTGAGTTCTTTGTATATTTTGGATATTAAATCCTTGTCAGATGTATAGATTGCAAATATTTTCTACAATTCTGTAGGCTGTCTTTCAACTCTGTTGATTGTTTCCTTTGCTGTGCAGAAGCTTTTTAGTTTGATATAATCCCACTTGTTTATTTTTTCTTTCATTGCTTATGCTTTTGGGGTCTTATTCAGAAATTCTTTGCCCAGTCCTACTTCCTAGAGTGTTTCCCTTATATTTTCCTTTAGTAATTTTATGGTTTTGGGTCTTATATTTAGGTCTTTAATCCATTTTGAGTTGATTTTGGTATATGGTGAGAGGAACAGATCCAGTTTCATTCTTTTGTATATGGATATCCAATTTTCCCAGCACCATTTATTGAAGAGGCAATCTTTTCCTCAATGTATGTTCTTGTTGCCTTTGTCAAAGATCAATGGCTATAAGTATGTGGGTTGATTCCTGGGTTTTCTATTCTGTTCTATTGGTCCAAGTGTCTTATTTTTATTCCAGTACCATGCTGTTTTGGTTACAATAGCTTTGTAATATAATTTGAAATTGGGTAGTATTATGCCTCCAGCTTTATTTATTTATTTTTTTTGCTCAGGATTGCTTTGGCTATTTGGGGTCTTTTGTTGTTCCATATGAATGTTAGGATTGCTCTTTCTACTTCTGTGAAGAATGTCATTGGTATTTTGATGGGGATTGCATTGAATCTGTAGATTGCTTTGGGTAGAACGAACATTTTCAAATGTTCATTCTTCCCATCCAAGAGCATGGTGTGTCTTTCCACTTTTTTGTGTTCTCTTTAATTTCTTTCAGTAGTGTGTTGTAATTCTCACTGTAGGTATTTTTCACCTCCTTAATTAAATTGATTCCTAGCAACTATTAAATCGATTTTGGCAACCATTGTAGATGGACTTGCTTTCTTGATTTCTTTTTCTGCTAGTTCATTACTGGAGTATAAAAATGTTACTGATTTGTGAGTGTTGATTTTGTACCCTGCAACATTATTGAAATTGTTAATCAGCTCTAAGAGTTTTTTGGTTGAGTCTTTAGGTTTTTCTATATATAAAGTCATGTCATCTGCAAACGGACAATTTGGCTTCATCCTTTCCAATCTGGATGCCCTTTATTTCCTTCTCTTGCCTGATTGCTCAGGCTAGTACTTCCAACATTTGACAAAATTCAACATCCCTTCATGATAAAAACTCTCAGCAAATTAGGTATAGAAGGAAATTATCTCAACACAATAAAAGCCATTTACGACAAACCAATCACCAATATCATCCTGAATGAAGAAAAGCTGAAAGCTTTTTCCTTAAGAATGGGAACAAGACAAGGTTGCACACTCTCACCACTCCTATCCAATTCATTTTTAAGAATTCTTTTTGCAATAAGGATATTAATGTGTGTGTGTGTGTGTGTGTGTGTGTGTGTGTGTGTGTGTGTGTGTGTGTGTGTGTGTGTGTGTGTGTTTAAGTAGAGAATAGAATAATGGTTACAAGAGGCTGGGAGGGGTAAGGATGGGTGGGAAGGTAAGGAGTGAACTAATGGAGACAAAACTATGCTATCTACCCTAAGTGAATTATTGTGAAAGATATACATTCATTGAAACAACACAGTGTACCCCACAAAAATAAATATAAATAACACTGGGGAAAAAAAGAAATTTAGGTGTATGTGCACAATGGAATATTATTCAACCACAAATTAGAAGAAGATTCTGCCATTGGTGACATCATGAATAGACCCGAAGGGCACTATGTTAAGTGAAATAAACCAGACAGGGAAAAACAAATACTGTATGATCTCACTTATATGTGGAATCTAAAATAGTCAAACTCATAGAAGTGGAAAGCAAGAAAGTAGTTGCCAGGGGCTGAAGAGAAGGGGAAATGGGGAGGTAATGGTTAAAGGGTACAAAGTTTCAGTTATGCAAGATAAATAAGTTCTGGAGATCTACTATATAGCATAATGCCTATAGCTAACAATACTCTACTGTATACTTAAAATTGCTAAGAGGGTAGATCTTATGTTAAGAATTTTTACAAAACAACAACAATGTAATAAAGGGGGTGGGAGGAAACTTTGGGAGGTGATAGATATGTTTATAGCCTTCATGGTGGTGATTGTTTCATGGGTGTATAATTGTCTCCATACTCTTTGAGATGTATACATTAAATATATATAGATTTTTAAACATCCATTGTAGCTCAATTTATTTATTTTTTTTAATGACATTTTATTTTATTTTATTTTTAATTTTCTTTTGTCGATATACATTGTGGCTGATTATTGCTCCCCATCACCAAAACCTCCCTGCCTCCTCCCTCCCCCCTTTCCCCCCAACAATGTCCTTTCTGTTTGCTTGTCGTATCAACTTCAAGTAATTGTGGTTGTTATATCTTCTTCACACCCCCCCCCGGTTTTTTTTTGTGTGTGTGTGTGAATTTATAAAAAAAGGAAAAGAAAAGGAGAGTGAGTAAGAAAGTAAGAAAATATAATAGGGGCAAATATGAAAGTCTCATGTGAATTAAAATCTAAGACACTCATTAATTTAATTAAATAATACGGAGGAAAGGACCTAAATAGATAAAGTTTAATGAATAAAACAATAAATATTCAAGGATTAGTTAATATAGGATTTCAAAGCCCACTGTATTAATATTACCATGCTGCAGGCAATATGATCGAGAGCTGTAAATAAAACAATGGAATAAAATATATTCTAAAGCTACAGAAATATAAACAAGAGAATGTTGATAAAACACCTTTATTCTTGGTGTAGGAAGAACTACACAGCTGTCAAGTATAGTAATTTTAAAGATACATCTTCAGAATATATGTCAGTTAACAATTATTTGAGTCCTCTTATGAAGACAGAAAAATCTACAAAGATTCAAGTGACTTAATATTAGGTCGTATGAGAACGCTTTCGGCTGCGCCCCATCATGGCGCTGGCTACCCTTCTCTTCCACCTTCTCCTTCCCGCTGGCGCCACAATACCTTCCCGCCGGTGGGAATTGCACGCCAATCAGCACAGGCTCCCTGCTCCTGGCCCCTTAGCAACACAATCCATCCAATCCCCGAACGCCCCGTGCCCTCAGCAAACCTATTAGCTCTCTTCTAACCCTATAAAAGCAGATGTGCCCGCTGAATAAAAAACCTTCTCCGACGAGCTGCCTTGCCTTTGTGTCTCATCCTTTAACTGGTGCTGAATTTTATTCCTTTCACTTATAACCTAAAGAGGAAGCAAGGCAGGGAAATAACTAGCTCTATGTCATGCAAGATAAGGTAAAATAAGCCCAAATAAAAAGCAGTGTTCTTAGGAAGGTAGACAAGGCTTAAAAAGCAACTTGTAGCCTAGAATTTAGGCTTTAATCTATAGGTATTGAGAGCCATTGCATTTTTTTGCAGAGAGGACTGATCTGAGTACGTGAAGCTATTGGTGACAGTGAGAATAGATGGGAAAGGGTATGAATTTAGAGGAAAGGAGACAATTTGGAGGCTAGGAGCCAGCCACTGTGCTGTCAGAAAGATAGACACAGTGGGGAGCAAAACCAGACCAGGTCCCTGACCTCAGGGGGCTCACAGACAGGTGGTGAGACAGGAGTTAGTCAAAGAATCATAGACATAAATTTCAAAAGTTATAACTGAAATAGGTGCTACAAAAGCTTGGACCACAGAAGCAGGGTGGCCATGCACAGCACACTTCCAGGGGGCGCCACTGGCACAGCAAATTCTGCAGGGAAGCAGTTCCTGCTGGAAAGTTAGATGATTAGGGCCTGAGCCAGTAAAGTACCATGATATGCTGCAGGAGGAGAAGATGTGGTGTTATGAGGTTTTCTAGAAAGCATATTACCTTTAGATACACAGAGAAGCTAAAGGCTAGTGAAGAAGCAAGGAAGCTAAATATAAAGTTTTAGTCCTATCACAGAAGAACATATACTCCTCTGTTATTCACATTTCATCTAGGGGTTAAAATAGAAAGCCAAAATAGGAAGCTTCATAAAGAATAGTTAAGCAATAAACA
Source organism: Cynocephalus volans (assembly GCF_027409185.1). Taxonomy (NCBI): domain Eukaryota; kingdom Metazoa; phylum Chordata; class Mammalia; order Dermoptera; family Cynocephalidae; genus Cynocephalus; species Cynocephalus volans. The sequence continues at coordinate 51,615,682 of NC_084465.1, read as the reverse complement.
TTGCAGGGTATGGCTTGTTTTGTAAGACACACCACTACTTCCTCTTCTTTAAACTAAAGATAGGTGATCATCATTTTGTTTCGATATTGAACACCTAAGGAAATTTTTCTCGACAGTTACAAGAAACATATGGAAAAACAAATACCACATGCCTCAGAGACTAGGGCAAGACACACAAACAATGTGACTTTTTGATGATAAAATGGCAGTGCTTCAAGAAAGATGTAGCAGGAAACCACACTGTCTTTCGATATTACTTGTCACTGAACAAGCACAAGTTTTCCTCATTTTAGCAGGGTGTAATGTAAAGTCAAACGTGATATATTTCTCTTAGTCCCACATGCAACCCACATGCAAAAAAAGAGTGTTCTTTTTTGTAAGTTAGCTTTTCTAACTGCCTTGGAATCATGACTTTGAGCTCCTTTCCCCATTGCTGTAGAAGGTTAGCTCCAGGACTGTTTCCATAGCAACTCAGAGCCAAACCCCGTGGAGGAAGGGAGAACTCTGGGACACTTCCATATTTTTGTTGTTGTTGTTTAGTTTTCCAATGTATTAAAAAACATAAAAATGTCAAAACAGAGTTACAAAAATTGCAGTATAAAGTTGTATGAAAAGTGCCTCTCAATCCTGTCAGTATATCTCTGTGATTATATGCATATTCTCTTTTGGAGATAAAGTTAAAAGTCTACATTGAAGGCCCATCCTGAGAGGCCTCTGGTCCACAATATGACAGGCTCAGAATATTGGGCAGCCAATCGGACATGAAGCATATCACAGATCCACTTAATGGACAACAGCAATAGTAACAGATACTACCAACCTGGCAGTCCCAAATGCAACAGATAAAATCACTGCACTTATTCACATCTAGATCTTTTATTTTATGTACAGTTATACAATACACACTATTACTACAGAAAGATAACCAGACTTGAAACTTTTCTTTAAAGATATAGATACATGTTTTTAAAAAGAGGGGGTAAAAAGCTTTGTCATTCAAAGACCCAACAAATAAAACCACAACTTCTTTCTGTTCCTAAAAAAACGAAAAAGAAAAACACCCTCTTGAAAAAGAATCCTGCAAAACCCCCATTCTGGCACAGAAAAATGAAAACTCCTGCAGTTAGTATGTAAAGATAAAATTTGCCTCATAATCGAAGTGTTAAAGTAACAACGTGGTGTGGACTACCTTTAATTAAAAGCACATGTACATACAAAAGAAAGCAAAACTCAGAGGAAGCTCCAAGTGCATTACTAGTCTTTAAAGTAAATGTTCACACATATTAGACAATTAAATTTTAAATTATGTGCAGGTATAATCAGTGAGGAATCCATTAATTGCCCACAATCATGGAGAACCTAAGGCTCTGTTACAGGATAAGCCCCCTTCCCTGGGATGGAAGGATGCTGAAATTTCCAGGCCTTCTGCCTCCTTATTTCACTATCCTCTTGCTCCCCTTTGCCTGTTCCCAAGTTACAGACCCAAGAAAAGTTCCTCACCCTCTCTTCAAAACTTCGTATGTTTTTTTCCCCTTTTTTGTCAGAAAACTGCATAGCCCAAATGAGCTCTATATTACTTACTTCTGAGTAGGTGTAACATATAGAGTCATGATGGGGAAACAATACATGTGGCACAACTGTCACAGAAACAGGCATGATTTTGTCTCCAACGTACCCTCCTAGCAGGCGAGCACTCCTGCCCAGTGGTTACTCACTGTGCATCTAATAATAACATTTACAATTTAAACAAAGCTTTCCCACATATTACAAATATTTCACTCAACCTAACAACAACCATGTACCATAAGAATTCTCCATTTTGTAGATGAGGAAATTGAAAGTCAGAGTTGAAAGCTGAAAGTCAGACATTTATACTAAGATCACATAGCAATAAATGGTAGGATTTATTCAAACCCATGTCCCCTGGCTCCTGACCCCTTACCCTTTTCCATTATAGCATACAAGACTCTCCTCCATGCTCTTAGCAAAGTTGTTTCCTCTTGGCCTCCAATAGAAGAAAGCAGGATCAAGAGAAAAGGCAGGCTAACAGAATTCAACTTCTGTCACTGCAACAGTGTTAGACTAGGACTTTTTCAGCAAAGAGCAGGCCAACACAGTGTAAGGCAGTTAAAGACAAATTAATTCTCGTAGAGCAGTAATCATATGATAATCCATGAGGTGGTTAAGACTGAGCTGAGAAAAACAATAGTCTATAGAACTTGTTGCTATAGTTACAAACCAACGGAAAGCCTTCACATATACACAGTGTGGCAAGAAACACTGGCCTTATATCTGCAATAATTTACAGTCATTCTGCAAGTGCAGTCATGTTTCAGAAACTCAAAGAGTGCATGAAAGGCTCTATCAGTTCCCTTAATAGTTTCCAAATAATATAGTAGTGAGTAGAGGCTAAGAGCTCCAAATCCTGTAGGAGGTTTGGAATGCCCAAGTACGTCTAAAGCTGACAGTCTTCCAGAAGGTCTGCAAAGCAGAGATTTTACATGTTTGAAGGCAATCTGGAATCCTCAAACTGCAGGCCAGTCCTCAGCCTTGCTATGAAGATACACACGTTTTTAAAATTCCACTGCCCTCCTTGCTTGAATTTTTAAAAACAATACCAAAAAGCATACTAATAACGTTAAATAGTAGTCTATCCTGTGTGTTTTATCTGATCAGGCAATTGCCTTGCAAACCTGCTTTTTTATTTACACCTTTCCTCTTCCCCAAACCCTCGTTAGTAAGAACTGTGGTCCTAGATAGGTCTGTTTCCTCAGCAAAGAACTTCATGAAATATGGGCTATCGCTGCTTCCCATCAGCAGAAACCAGGCTCCTCCCATCACCCACCTCCTCCTCCTGGTATTTAATCCAACACTGAGATCAGTGGCTTTAATTTAGTCTACCAAGATGGCAGCATGAGGCAATTGAAAAGACTACTTTGAAGTTCATCAGTTTAGGCTTGAACTTCATTCTTCCCCTTCCTGTGTGACTTTGGGCAAGATATTTAACCTCTAAGAGGCTGTTTTCTTAATTGCCTGATGATTTAAGAGTTGTAAAGATTAAATGGGACAATGCTTTTGAACTCTCAGCCCAGAGCCCAGCATGCAGTCCTCAATAAATGTTAGCTTCCAACCATTAGTGCTTTGTGTTTTGTTTTCATATACAGTGTTCCTTAAATTACTTTGGCACGAAACATATAAACAGAGGTCAGCCTGGAGCTGGACCAAATATTTCAGTAAACTATAGACTGGAAAAGATGATCTGGGTCTGCTCCAGCACAGATTTGTCCCAGAGAAAGGAAGCAACACAATATTTAGAGTCCTTAAAAGAATACATGTCAACTGCGAGTCTGGGGAAGAGCCACCTTAGACAATAAATGAAGTAGGTAAAGTTCCCTCTCCCATGTCTAGAAATTTCATAGCCTCCTTGTTTTGTTGCATAAGTAGTTCCTGTTCTCAGGCTTCCTCTGACCCTAGGCAGATCTCCATTTTAGTCTTTCTCTTCTTGGGCGGCATCCCTTACTCAATTTATTTCCTTCTTCTAAAGGCAAAGTTTCTTACATTAATTATAGTGTTAGAAGAATATCTACGAAGCCAATTTTCCTATCTTTATGTCAGAAGTGGAAATTAAAAACAAAAATGAACAAAAATACTCTCTCTCTGAGTTGGGGAACAAGGCGAGTTGGTGAGAAAACAAGTTGGCATGGGCCCTTGGGGCAACCTGCTTACTTAGGACAAGCCTTAGGAAAGGAAATGGTGAAACTTGGACATTTAAGACTATCCAGGATATGATTTGCCTCCTTTCTCTGGTGGGACCTGAGGAAAGAGACAGGCCATTACCACTCTCATCCCATTGTGTGATAAAGCAAAGAGGACTATACAGGTAGAGAGGGCCCAAGAAAGGTCACAAAGTATCCTGGAAGAAGTACTGAGGCTGGTTGGGAGCACTACATCTCAAGAGCCCTTGAAGTTGTGATGAAAGGAACTGCTTCGGAAAGCTTTGTGGGTGATACAACTGAGAAGCAGATGGGGGCGCAGAATTCTCAGATGTCACCAGCATGGAGACCCATGTCTGAGACCCAGATAGATGCACATCTCAGGAGGAGCCAACGTGGTCAGACACCAACCACTGATCAGACAACCTCCTGAAACCATAATGCTATCTAATGACCCTAATGTTCATGCCTAGGAGGAGTGAAAAAGAGAACTGTGAATTAAGTTTGTTTGTTTTTTTTATATCAGCTATACTAAGCTATTTTATGGGAAATAAAACACAATTTTAAGTGGACAATTTGATAAGTTTTTGAAAATGTTGACAGTTGTGTCACCACTACCACAAACGTTTCCATTGCTCTAAAAAGTTCCTTTGAGACCCTTCATAATCAGTTCCTCACCCTACCCCATCTTAGTCCCTATCCCCTCCATCCTCAGCACCTGACAAAAAGTAGTTTTGCTTTTTCTAGAATTTCATATAAATGTGATCTGTTAGGAACTAAATGTTTGTGTCCCCCCCAAATTCATGTGTTGAAATCTAATCCCAATGTGTTGGTATCTGGAGGTGGGGCCTTTAGGAAGTAATTAGGTTATTTGGGTAGAGCCCTCACAAATGGGATTAGTGCCCTATAAGAAGAGGTCAGAGAGCTGGCTAGCTCTCTTTCAATGATGTGCGGATATAAGAAGTTGGCAGTCTGCAACCCAGAAGAGGGTCCTCATGTGGACCCAACTATGCTGTCATCCTGATCTCAGACTTCCAGCCTCCAGAACTGAGAAACAAATTTCTATCATTTATAAGCCACCCAATCTATGATACCTTGTTAGAGCAGCCCAAACTAAAACAGAATCATAGCTTCTATCATCTAGTGTGAGGTTTTGAGATACATCTACACTGGGTGTCAGTATTTCATTCCATTTCTTGCTGAGTTCAGTTAGATTGTACAAATATACCACAATTTGCCATTCACTAGTTGATAGACATTTGATGTGTTTCCAGTTTTTCATTATTATCAATCAAGTTGCTATGAACATTTGAGTACAAGTCTTCATGTAACTACACATTTTTATTCCTCTTGGGTAATACCTAGGAGTAGAATTGCTGGGTCATGGAATTGCTGATAGACGTATATTCAATATTAGAGGAAACTGCCAAATCAGTCTCCAAAGTGGCTGTGCCATTTTATGTTCCCACCAGCAATGTACAAGGGCTCTCACTGCTCAACACTTGTCAACACTTGGTATTGTCAGTATTTTTAATTTTAGGCATTCTAGTGGATGTGTAGTAGTATCTCAAGGTTTATTTGCATTTTCATAATGGCTTATTATGTTGAGCATCTTTTTAGATGCTTATTTGCCAGTTGTATATCTCAGGTGAAGTGACAGAATTTTTTGACCATATGAAAAAATCAGGTTGACTACCTACTATTAAGTTGTAAGAACTCTTGTACTGGAGAATGCAAGTGCTGGCTATAAGTCCTTAAACAAAGTCCTTTATGAGATATGTTTTGCAATTATTTTTCTCTCTATCTGCAATTGTTTGAGGAACCTCCATACCATTTTCCATAGAGGCTGCACCATTTTGCAGTCCCACCAACAGTGTATGAGAGTTCCTTTTTCTCCGCAACCTCGCCAGCATTTATCGTTCAGAGTCTTTTGGATTTTAGCCATCCTAACTGGGGTTAGATGGTATCTCAATGTGGTTTTGATTTGCATTTCCCGGATGCTGAGTGATGTTGAGCATTTTTTCATATGTCTGTTGGCCATTTGTATATCTTCCTTAGAGAAATGCCTACTTAGCTCTTTTGCCCATTTTTTAATTGGGTTGCTTGTTTTCTTCCTGTAAAGTTGTTTGACTTCCTTATATATTCTGGATATTAATCCTTTGTCAGATGTATATTTTGCAAATATTTTCTCCCACTCTGTTGGTTGTCTTTTAACTCTTTTAATTGTTTCTTTCACTGTGCAGAAGCTTTTTAGTTTGATATAATCCCATTTGTTTATTTTTCCTTTGGTTGCCCGTGCTTTTGGGGTCGTATTCATGAAGTCTGTGCCCAGTCCTATTTCCTGAAGTGTTTCTCCCATGTTTTCTTTAAGAAGTTTTATTGTTTCAGGGTGTATATTTAAATCCTTAGGGTAGTATGGACATTTTCACTATGTTGATTCTTCCAATCCAAGAGCATGGGATATCTTTCCATCTTCTTGTATCCTCTCTCATTTCTCTCACCAGTGGTTTGTAGTTCTCATTATAGAGATTTTTCACATCCTTGGTTAACTCAATTCCTAAGTATTTTATTTTTTTGGTGGCTATTGTAAATGGGCAGGCTTTCTTGATTTCTCGTTCTGCATGTTCACTATTGGAGAAAAGAAATGCTACTGATTTTTGTGTGTTGGTTTTGTATCCTGCTACTGTGCTGAAATCATTTATCAATTCCAGCAGTTTTTTTGTAGAGGTTTTAGGCTGTTCGATATATAGGATCATGTCATCTGCAAACAGGGACAGTTTGACTTCATCTTTTCCAATCTGGATGCCCTTTATTTCCTTCTCTTCTCTGATTGCTCTGGCTAGTACTTCCAACACTATGTTGAATAGGAGTAGTGAGAGTGGGCATCCTTGTCTAGTTCCTGTTCTTAAAGGAAAAGCTTTCAGCTTTTTCCCATTCAGGATGATATTGGCAGTGGGTTTGGCATATATGGCTTTAATTATGTTGAGATACTTTCCCTCTATACCTAACTTATAGAGGGTCTTTGTCATGAATGAGTGCTGAACTTTATCAAATGCTTTTTCAGCATCTACAGAGATGATCATATGGTCCTTGTGTTTGAGTTTATTAATATGGTGTATCACATTTATTGATTTGCGTATGTTGAACCAACCTTGCATCCCTGGGATGAATCCCACTTGATCGTGATGAATGATTTTACGTATGTGTTGCTGTACTCTGTTTGCTAGTATTTTAGTGAGGATTTTTGCATCTATATTCATCAAGGATATCGGCCTGTAGTTTTCTTTTTTGGTTATATCTTTACCTGGTTTTGGTATCAGGATGATGTTTGCTTCATAGAATGAGTTTGGGAGATTTGCGTCCGTTTCAATCTTTTGGAATAGTTTGTAAAGAATCGGTGTCAATTCCTCTTTGAATGTTTGGTAAAATTCTGCTGTGAATCCATCTGGTCCTGGGCTTTTCTTTGTTGGGAGCCTTCTGATAACAGCTTCAATCTCCTTTATTGTGATTGGTCTGTTCAAATTTTCTACGTCTTCATGGTTCAGTTTTGGGAGCTTGTGTGTGTCCAGAAATTTATCCATTTCCTCCAGATTTTCAAATTTGTTGGCGTATAGTTGTTTATAGTAGTCTCAAATGATTCCTTGTATTTCAGATGAATCAGTTGTAATATCGCCTTTTTTATTTCTAATTTTGGTTATTTGAGTCTTCTCTCTTCTTTTTTTGTTAGCCATGCTAATGGTTTGTCAATTTTATTTATCTTTTCAAAAAACCAACTTTTTGATTCATTGATCTTTTGAATTGTTTTTTGGTTTTCAATTTCATTCAGTTCTGCTCTGATCTTAATGATTTCTTTCCGTCTGCTAACTTTAGGTTTGGATTGTTCTTGTTTTTCTAGTTCTTTAAGTTGAAGTGTTAGGTTGTTCACTTGCCATCTTTCCATTCTTCTGAAGTGAGCGTTTAATGCAATAAATTTCCCCCTCAATACTGCTTTTGCAGTATCCCACAGGTTTTGTTATGATGTATCATTATTTTCATTAGTTTCAATAAATTTTTTGATTTCCTGCTTGATTTCTTCTTGGACCCATTTGTCATTAAGTAGAATGCTGTTTAATTTCCATGTGTTTGTATAGTTTCCAGAGTTTCGTTTGTTATTAATTTCTAGTTTTAATCCATTGTGGTCTGAGAAAATACATGGGATAATTCCAATTTTTTTGAATTTATTGAGACTTGATTTGTGACCTAATATGTGATCTATCCTGGAGAATGATCCATGTGCTGATGAGAAGAATGAATATTCTGAGGTTGTTGGATGGAATGTTCTGTAGATATCTGCCAATTCCAATTGGTCTAGAGTATTGTTTAGATCTTATGTTTCTCTACTGATTCTTTGCCTAGATGATCTGTCTAATATTGACAGTGGGGTGTTCAGGTCCCCTGCTATTATGGTATTAGTGTCTATTTCCTTCTTTAGGTCTAATAGAGTTTGTTTTATAAATCTGGCTGCTCCAACATTGGGTGCGTACATATTTATGATTGTTATGTCTTCTTGATGGATCAGTCCTTTTATCATTAAGTAGTGTCCCTCATTGTCTCTTTTTATGGTTTTTAGTTTAAAGTCTATTTTGTCAGATATAAGAATAGCTACACTCCAGCTCGTTTTTCTTTTCTGTTTGCATGGTAAATCTTTTTCCATCCTTTCACTCTTAGTCTATGTGAATCTTTATGGGTGAGGTGGGTCTCTTGTAGGCAGCATATAGTTGGGTCCTCCTTTTTGATCCAGTCAGCCACTCTGTGTCTTTTGATTGGGGAATTTAAGCCTTTTACATTAAGAGTTGTTATTGAAAGGTGTTGATTTATTCCTAGCATTTTATTGGTTGTTTGGTTGTCTTAGGTGTCTTTTGTCCTTGCTTTCTGATTTACTGTTTGGTTTCTGTGTTTGTTGGTTCCGTAGGTTGTAGATAGCGTTTTTGTTAGCTTGTTTTCTCTTCATGAATGCCATTTTTATTATACTAGTGGGTTTTGATTTTTCTTGGGTTTTTATGGCAGTGGTAGTTATTTTTCAGGAACCAAACCCAGTACTCCCTTGAGGATTTCTTGTAAGGGTGGTCGTGTGGTAGTGAACTCCCACAGTTTTTGTTTGTCTGAGAAATATACTATTTGCCCTTCATTTCGGAAGGATAGCCTTGTAGGGTAAAGTATTCTTGGCTGGCAATCTTTGTCTTTTAGTATTTTGAATATATCATTTCATTCCTTTCTAGCTTTTAGAGTTTGTGATGAAAAGTCTGATGTTAGCCTGATTGGGGCTCCCTTATAGGTGATTTGACGCTTCTCTCTTGCAGCTTTTAAGATTCTCTCTTTGTCTCTGAGTTTTGCCAATTTGACTATGACATGTCTTGGAGTAGGCCTTTTTGGGTTGAATACGTTTGGAGATCGTTGAGCTTCCTGGATCTGAAGATCTGTGATTTTTCCTATACCTGGGAATTTTTCTGCCACTATTTTGTTGAATATGTTTTCAATGGAATCTCCATTTTCCTCCCCTTCTGGAATACCCATGACTCTGATATTTGAGTGCTTAAGGTTGTCTGATATCTCTCTCAGGTTTTCTTTAATGTCTTTGATTTTTTTTTCTTTTTTTTTTGTCTGCTTGTGTTATTTCAAACAGCCACCTTCAAGTTCAGAGGTTCTCTCTTCAACTTCGACAAGCCTGCTGGTTAAACTCTCCGTTGTGTTTCTTATTTCGCTGAATAACTTCTTCAGTTCAGCAAGTTCTGCTACATTTTTTTTCAGGACATTGATTTCTTTGTACATTTCCTCTTTCAGGTCCTGTATACTTTTCCTCATTTCATCATGATGTCTAGCTGAGTTTTCTTGTATCTCATTCAGTTTCCTTAGAATCATCACTCGAAATTCCTTGTCAGTCATTTCAAGGGCTTCTTGTTCTATAGGATCTAGAGTTTGAGATCTATTAACTTTTGGGGGTGTACTTTCTTGATTTTTTGTATTTCTGGTATCTTTCTTTTGATGTTTATTCAGTGTGCTGGGGGGCTTACAGTCCACTGGTTTGAGACTATTGACTAACGAAGATGTTGCTGTGGTTGCCAATTTGGTATGGCTACCTCTGTGACTGCTCAGTTGGCCTCTAGTGCCTTGTGTGTGTGGTTGCCTCGGGTCTTGGGCCTCTCTGGGGAGCCACCTCTCTGATCAGCTTGGACTCTGCTGGGCTGCTGGATCACGGGGCAGTACCGCAGGGTGTGTGGTCTCTGTTGAGCTTCCACTTCCGATGCAGGACTTCTCCCTGTTCCGTGCGCTCTGGCCCGGGCTGCTGGATCATGCAGTGGCGGCCCCACAGGGTGTGTGGTTGCTGTCGAGTCTCCGCCTCCCTAGCCGGACATTCCCCCGCTCTGTGCGCACTGGGCTGGGCTGGGATGTGTGTTCTGCAACCCTCGTCTATCAGCTGGGCCTTCAAGACCCTGCTCGGCACCGCCTTGCCCAGGAAGTGTACCAGGTTTCTGCTAGGCGCAGATGACCAGTCGCTCTGGGTGCCTTTGTAGCACTGTGTAGACTTTTCTCAGGACTTATCACCTTCCTCCTGGTATTGTGGTTATTTGTGTACTTGTCTTATCTCCCACACCAGAACATGAGCTCCTTGGGGGAGGAGCCTGCAGCACATGGTTCACCTTTGAATCCCCCCGGTCTGGACCGACCCCGGTGCCCGCCCGCAGTCAGCTCTCTGGCAGGTTCAAGTGAACTCGGGAACTCTCCGACCACACTATTCCTATCCAGAAATCGGTTAGGCGTTTTTCCGAACTGGTGGCCACAGAGATGGTATCTGCCTCCCGGTAACAGGAAGTTTACCGAGGGCCGGAGCCCAGGGTGCAGTGGAGTGATAGTCGGCCCAGCCCATACTTCCTTGCCCTCCCGACGCTGGCTGGGGACACCCCACGCCACCAGCTCCACCAGAGAGCCAGAGGGAGTGGGAGGGGAGGCCGGCCTGCAGGCCCCGGGAAGCCCCGCGCTGGGGCAAGGAAGTGGGAAGGCTCAGTGAGGAGCCAAGCCGGGCGAAGAGGACAGGCTTGGCCGAGCCGGGCCGGAGCCCCCACCACCTGAGAAAATGGAGGCAGCCCTGGGGCCGGTGAGTGGCCCAGTGGGGCAGGTGGAAGCCGGTTTGCCGTCCACCCCCTGAGCAGGGCTGGGCCAGGGGTCACTCACGGGGCTGTGCTGGGCCGGGCGGCTCCCTCTCTGCCTCTGTCGTCGCCGTCCCTGTCCCCGGCCGCCACCGCCTCGGGCTGCTCACTCCATCCTGCGGCTCGGCTCGGGCACTCCCAGGAATCTTCTTTTATGCCGGCCTGAAACCCCGAATCCTGAATAGGGCAGCTGGCCGCCTTCAGCGCAGCCCCGGCCTCCGGGATCCTGGCAGCGTCAACAGTGGCCTCGCGCCGTGTTCCCTGTTTAGAGACTCGCTTTTGCAGCTAAGAAACAGTTCTTTTCCTGTTCCATACTTCAAAGCTGTTGCCTGTAAACGAGGCAGCCTCTCCTGCCAAGGGCAAAGTGGCGGTCAGCCCCCATGACCGGCCACCAGCAGCGGTCCTCCCTTAAGTGATGGCAAGAGGAAGGTCCACAAGTTTTCCGGCTGCCTAAGGCCCAGTGGCCGCCTTTTCCACCTCAGGTACTCCGTGCCAACCGCCGCAGCCACCGCCATCTTCGGCATCTTTCTAAAATACCAATTGGCCAAATATGCACAGGTCTATTTTTGTACTCTGCTCTGTTTCATTGATTTACATGCCTATTCTTACACAAGTACTAATTTATTATTGTAGCTTTACAATAAGTCTTGAAATGAGGTAGTGTAAGTCCTCAAACTTAATTCTTTTTCAAAATTGTTTTGTCTATACTAGGTACTTTGCATTTCCATATATATTTTACAAGTGGCTTGTCATTTTCTATTTGTAAAAAGTCTGCTGAAGTTTTGACTGTGATGGTTATTAATCAATACATCAATATGGGGATATTTGACTTATTAAATCTATTTTCCTTGAATATGGAATTTTCCCCCACGTACTTAGATCTTCTCTAATTTCTCTCAGCAACATTTTATAGTTTTCAGGTGCTATAGCTTAAATGTGTCCTCCTAAAATTCATATTATGCAACGCTAATCCCTAATCTGATGATATTTGGAGATTGGGCCTTTGGGTGGTAATTAGATCATGAGTGTGGAGCCTGCATGATGTGATTAGTGGCCTTATAAAAAGAAATACAATAGAGCTTCCTTCCTCCCTCTCTCTCTCTCTCTCTCTCTCTCTCTCTCTCTGCTATGTGAGAACATAACAAGAAGACAACTAGCTGCAAACTAGGAAGAGGGCTTCACCAGAACTGATCATGCTAGCACCCTGATCTCAGACTTCCCAGTCACTAGAACTGAGAGAAATAAATTTCTGTTTAAGCCACCCAGTCTATGGTATTTTTATTATAGCAGCCTGAACTGGCTAAGACAACAGGTCTTACATACATTTTAAGTTTACCCCTAGGTATTACATATTTTATTTGGAATTATAAATGGCATTCTTTAAAATTTTCAATTTCCAAATGCTGTTTTTAGTCTTTAGAAATAGAGTTGATTTTTGCTTTTGACTTTGTATCCTATAATCTTGTGAAAACTTCTTTTAGTTCTAGTAGCTTTAAAAATAATATTCTTTAGAATTTTCCACTTAGATGATCATATCATTTGTAAATAAAGACAGTTTTACTTCTTCCTCTCCAATATGGACTCCTTTTCTTTTCTTTACAACTTTATTTTTGGGGAAGATTTTCAGGTACACAGCAAAATTGAGAAGAAAATACAGAGATTTTCCATATGCCCTCTACCCCACACATGCATAGCCTTCTCCATCATCAACATCCCCTACCAGAGTTATAATTCATGAGCCTACGTTGATACATTATAATCACCCAAAGTCAATAGTTTATATTAGAGTTTGCTCTTGGTGTTGTGCAATCTATGCATTTGAACAAATGTGCAATGACATGTATCGACCATTATAGTACCATACAGAATATTTTCACCACACTAAAAATCTTCCATGCTTTGCCTATTAAACTCTTCCCAACCTCCCAAGCTCCTTCACAACCACTGCTCTTTTCATTGTTTTCATGGTTATGTTTTTTATCCAGAATGTCATATAGTCAGAATCATACAGTATGTAGCCTTTTCAGACTGGTTTCTTCCAGTTAGTAACACACATTTTAGTTTCCTACATATCTTTTCATGGCTTGACAGCTCATTTCTTTTTAGAGCCAAATATTATTCCATTGTCTGGATGTACCACAGTTTATTTATCCATTTATGTACTGAAAGACATCTTGGTTGCTTCCCAGTTTTGGCAATTGTGAGTAAAGCTGCTAAAAACAATCATGTGCAGGTTTTTGTGTGGACATACGTTTTCATTTCCTTTGAGTAAATACCAAGGAGTATGATTACTTATTATTACTCTTACCATATCACAATGTTAGTACATTTAGTTTGTGAGAAGTTGCCTATCTTCCAAAGTGGTTGTATCATACTGCATTACCACCAGCAATGAATGAGAATTCCTGTTGCTCTACATCCTTGTTAGCATTTAGTATTGTCAGGGCTCTGGATTTTGGCTATTCTACCAGGCATGTAATAGTATCTCACTGCTGTTTTAATCTGCATTTCCCCAATGACATGATATGGAGTTTTTCATATACTTATTTGCCATCTGTATATATCTTCTTTGGTGAGGTGTCTGTTAAGGTCTTTGCCCAGTTTTGAAATCTTTTTGTTGTAGTTGTTGAATTTTAAGAGTTCTTTGTATATTTTGGATAATAGTCCCTTATCAGATGTGTATTTTGCAAATATTTTCTCCCAGCCTGTGGGATGTCTTTCCATTCTCTGGACATTGTCTTTCACAAAGCAAAAGTTTTTTATTTAATGAAGTCCAGCTTATCATTTCTTTTTTCATGGATTGTACCTTTGGAGTTGTATATAAAAAGTCTTCACCAAACCCAAGGTCATCTAGGTTTTCTTCTCTGTTCTCTTCTAGGAGTTTCAAAGTTTTGCATTTTACATTTAGGTCTATAATCCATTTTGAGTTTATTTTTGTTAAGGATGAAAGAGCTGTGCCTAGATTCATTTTTTTGTACATGGGTGTTCATTTGTTCTAGCACCATTTTTGTTTGGCTTGCCCTTCAATACCATTTGCTAAAAAGACAATCTTTGCTCCACTGTATTACATTAGCTCCTTTGTCAAAGGTCAGTTAGTTATATTTATGTGAGTTGGTTTCTGGACTCTCTATTCATTCTATTGATCTATTTGTCCATTCTTCTGCCAATACAAAACTGTCTTGATTACTGTAGCTTTATAGTAAGTTTTGACATTGGGTAGTGTTAGTCCTCCAACTTTGTTCTTTTCCTTCAATATTGTGTTGACTCTTTTCAGTCTTCTGCCTCTCCATATAAACTTTAGAATAAGATTGTTGATATTCACAAAATAAGTTGCTGGGATTTTGATTGGGATTACATCAAATCTATGGATAAATTTGAGAAGAACTGATATCTTGACAATATTGAGTCTTCCTACCCATGAATATGGAATATCGCTTCATTTATTTAGTGCTTCTTTGGCTTCTTTCATCAGAATTTTGTAGTTTTTCTCATATAGATTTTGTACACATTTTGTTAGATTTATTCCTAAGTATTGCATTTTTGGGAGTTCTAATGTAGATGATCTCTTGTTTCAAATTCCACTTGTTCATCCCTGTATGTAGGAAAGCAATTGGCTTTCAGGTATTAACCACATATCCTGCAAATCTGCTATAATTGTTTATTAGTTCCAGGAGTTTTTTGCTGTTGTTGATTCTTTCAGATTTTCTACATAGACTGTCATGTCATCTGCAAACAAAGATAGTTTTATTTCTCCTTCCCAATATACACCTTTTATTTCCTTTCCTTGTCTTATTGCATCAGCTAGGATTTCTATTTTAGTACAGAGTTGAAAAGGAGTGGTGAGAGGGGACATCCTTGCCTTGTTCTTATTTTAGTGGAAAAGCTTCTAGTTTTTCACCAGTAAATATGATGTTAACTGCAGGTTTCTTTGTAGATATTCTTTATCAAGTTGAGGAAACTCTTTTCTATGTATATTTACTGAGAGTTTTTATCATGAACGGGGTGTTGGATTTTGTCAAATGATTTTTCTGCAGCTATTGATATGATCATGTGATTTTTTTCTTTTTTAGCCTGTTGGTATAATGGATTACATCAGCTGATTTTTAAATATTGAGCCAACCTTGCATACCTTGGTTATGGTATATAATTCTTTTTATACATTTTTAAATTCAATTTGCTAATATTTGGTTGAGGATTTTTAAACCTATGTTCATGAGAGACATTGGTCTGTAATTTTCTTTCTTTTTTTTTTTTTAATGTTTTTGTCTGGTTTTTGTATTAGGGTAATGCTGGCATCAGAATGATCAGAAAGTATTCCTTCTGCTTCTATCTTCTGAAAGAGATTGTGGAGAATTGGTATAATTTCTTCCTTATGTGTTTGATAGAATTCACCAGTGTACCCACTGGGCCTTGTGCTTTCTGTCTTGGAAGATTTTAACTATTTATTCAATTTCTGTAATACACATAGGTCTATTCAGCTGTCTGTTTCTTCTTGTGTAAGTTTTGGCAGATTGTGTCTTTCAAATAATTGGCCCGTTTCATCTAGTTTATCAAATTTGCGGATATAGAGTTGTTCATAGTATTCTTTAATTATCTTTTTGAAATCCATGGAATCTGTAGTGATGTATCTTCTTTCATTTCTGACATTAGTAATTTGTCTCCACTGCCTTTTTTCTTTGTTAGCCTCACTAATTTTGTATTGATCTTTTCAAAGAATGAGCTTTTTTCATTTCATTGATTTTCTCTATTGATTTCCTGTTTTTAATTTTATTGCTTTCTGCTCTAATTCTTATTATTAATTTTCTTTGGCTTACTTTGGATTTTACTTGATCTTCTTTTCTAGTTTCCTAACGTGGAAACTTAACTTTAGATCTTTTTTCTATTCTAATATATGTATTCAATGCTACATATTTCCTTCTAAGCACTGCTTTCACTACATCACAAATTTTGATAAGCAGTGTTTTCATTTTCATTGACAGAGGGTGTTGAAGTCTCCAACTATAGAGGGTTAGAAATATTGATTCTCATTTGATTTTTAGAATAGGGTTTTTAGGTAATGTATGTATGAGGCAAAAGTCTCTGGCCAAGGGGCAATAGCCCACAGATAACATGGCAACAGCCCATCTAATCAACTCTAAGCAGTGTTTAAGTATGGGATTGTAAACTTTAATGATTTTAGAGCTAACAGGTGGTTGTCATACTGGTTCTGTTAAGAGATTTTAATGAATTGCTGTAGGGAAAATTCTGAAAAAATATTTGCTAAGGGCAGGCTGGTGGAAACTTAGAGACAATTATACTTATATTTAATCATAGGAACATAACTTTTACTTAAATCATTTAAGGAGAGGTTATATTTTAGATAATGATTGCAGTTTGACCAACTTAGCTTTTCACAAATTGTACTTGGGCATGTCACATTGTTAATTTTACTGATGCTACTAGTTTCCATTGTTTAAGTTATAGATAATTTTTGTCACACTGCCCATGTCTTTGTGTTCTTTTGAAATGATTGAATTAACTAATTTTTCTTTTGAAACTTCCTTGTCTTTACAATAAAAAACAGAAGCTAACTTTGAATCATGGCACCCCCAGTTTTCTCCTTCTAACAGAGGAGTTGCTGAGGTGCAGTCCCTTTGGGGACAAATTCTTGTTGCTTTGAGTAATCACTTTTTGCATCTCCATTACACAGAGAGAAGTGTAACATCCAACTGTAACAGTGGATTCAAATATTTCTCTTGCACTTCTATCAGTTGTTGCCTCACCTAGTTTGGCACTCTGTTGTTAGGCACATACACCTTAAGGATTGTTATGTCTTCTTCTTTGTCATTACATAATGCCCTTCTTTATCTCTGATAACTTTCCTTGCTTTGAAATCTACTGTATTTGAAATTAATATAACTACTTCTGCTTTCTTTTGATTAGTGTTAGCATGATGTACTTTTTATACATGTCTTTATGTTTAAAGTGGGTTTCTTATAGACAACCTATAGGTGGTTTTATTTTTTGATCCACTCTGACAATCTTTGTCTTTTAATTGGTGCATTTAGACCATTGCTTTTCAGAGTGATTAGTGATGTTGTTGGATTAATATATACCATATTTGTTACTATTTTCTATTCATTGTCCTTGTTCTTTGTTCCTATTTTTATCTTCTATTCTTTTTCTGCCTTTTCTGGTTTTAACTGAACATTTTGATTCCATTTTCTCTCCTTTCTTAGCATATCAGTTATACTTTTTAAAAACTTATCTTTAGCAGTTGTCCTACAGTTTGCAATATATATTTCTAACTAAGTTGTGTTTTCATTTTCATTGAGTTCAAAGTGATTTAAAATTTCTCATGAGACTTCTTATTTGACCCATGAGTTATTTAAAAATGTGTTGCTTAATCTCCATATATTTTGGCATTTTCCAGTTATCTTTCTGTTATCGATTTCTCGTTTAATTCAATTATCAGAAATGGACAGATTCAGCAGGCAGGAAATCAGTCAGGGTATAGTTGAACTCAGCAACACCATCAAGCAACTGGACATAATGGACATATATGGACTACTTCATTTAATAACCATAGAGTACACATTCTTCTCAAGCTCACATGGAACATTCACAAAGATAGACCACATTTGTGCCATAAAACACACCTTAACAAACTTAAAATAGAAAGCATACAATGTCTACTCTCAGACCACAGTGGAATTAAACATATAAGCAGGCATAAGCATATGTGTGCATGTGTATGTATAGGCATATATATGTATACATACATACATACATGCATAAGCATACATAATTGCTGGATTTTTTAGTCTGTTCAACTTTTCACTTGTTAGGATGGAGTGGTAACTTCCAAGTTCCTTACTTGCAGAACCAGAAACCAGAAGTCATTTTTTCTTAATTGCCTGATTGCATGGTGTAGGACTTCCAGTAGAATGCTGCATAAAAGTGGTGAGAGTGAACATCCCTACACTGTTGCATATCTTAGGAGGAAAGCATTTGGTCTTTCATGGTGAAGTATGGTACTAATTGTAGATTTTTCATAGATGCCTGTATTAGGTAGAGGAAATTCCCTTCTCTTCCAAATTTGTGGAGAGTTTTTTTTATCAGGAGTAGGTATTCAATTTTGCCTAATGCTTCAAAAAAATCTATTGAGCTGATCATATTTTTCATTTTTAAGTCTATGAATGATAAATTACACTGATTGATTTTTGATCATGAAAACAATCTTTCATTCCAGGCATAAACCCCACTTGGTCATGATGCATTATACTTTTCACATATTGCTGATTTTGATTTGCTCATATTGTGTTAAGGATTTTGCTTCCATATTCATGAGGGATACTTGTTTCATAGTTTTCTTTTCTGGCAATATCTTTGAATTTGTTATCAAGGTAATGCTGGTCTCAGAATGAGTTGGGAAGCACTCTTCCAGTTTTTGGAAAATTATTTAGAATTGGTATTATTTTTTTCTTAAAATGTTTGGTAGAATTTACATGTAAAGTCACTTGCTTCACAAACGAAGTTTTCTTTCTATGGAAGATTCTTTTTAATTCATTTTTTATTTACATAGAGTAAAAAAATCACTCCTCTTGTTTACAGTTCTGTACTCTTTATTATGCAACCATGACTACAACAAGATGCAAAACAGTTCTTTCCCCTTGCCTCCCCCAAATTGTCTCATGCTACCTCTTTGCAGTCAAACTTTACTTCCACATGTAACCCCGGGCAACAAGTAATCTGTTCTCCATTTCTTTTACTTTGCCTTTTCTAGAACACCATATAAATGGAATCACATAGTATGTGATCTTTTTGAGTATGGGTTCTTTCACTTAGTAAAATGTTTTTGAGATTTATCTATTCTGTTGTATCAACTGTCACTCTTTTTTATTACAGAGTATATTAGTCCAGTTTCTGTTATCACATGATACCTGAAACGGGTAATTTATAAAGAAACAATTTATTTTTTATAGTTTGAAGGATTGTAAGTACAAGGTCCATGGAATACATCTGGTGAGGGCCTTCTTGGTGAGGACTCTACAGAGTCCCTTGGCAACATGGGGTATCTATCACATGGTGAGGGCTAAGCAAGAGCACAGTTCTACATGCTTTCTTCCTCTCCTTATAAAGCCCCTAGTCTACTCTCTGATAACCCATTAAACCATTAATCCATGAAAAGATTAATCCATTCATAAGGACAGAGGCTTCATGATCCAATCACCTCCCAAAGGCCCCTCCTTTCAAATACCAAGTCTGACTTCCCACCTTGTTAACACTGTTACAATGGGAATCAAGCTTCAATAAGTTTTGGGGGATATTCGAACCACAGCACTGAATAGCATTCCATCATACGGAGGTACTACAGTTTGTTTTTCCATTCACATTTGAAGGACATTTGTTTGTTTCAAGGTTTTTGACTATTGTAAATAAAGTCTTTGTCTGATAATTTGAAGTTGATAACAGTTGATTGTCTTTTCCCTCGAGAGTTGGTCAGATTTTCCTGTTTCTGGTATGTTAAGGAATTTTGTATTGAATACTGGACATTTTGAACATTATGCAGTGAAGCTCTGGGTTTGTTAAAATCTACAGATTTTGATTTTTTGTTTGTTTTTATTTTTTATTTATTTATTATTATTATTATTTTTTGTCGTTTTTTCGTGACCGGCACTCAGCCAGTGAGTGCACCGGTTTGTTTTTATAGGCAATCAATCTGGTTAGGTTCAGATCACAAATTCTGGCACGAGTTCAGTGGGCAGTGGTTTTAATGTTTAGTTTTCAAAGCCTCTCTATGCTATTTGGGTGTGTACATTACATGTAACACTCAGGAGCTGTTCTGAGACCTTGGTGGTGTTTCTATTGTAGTTTGTTTTTCAAAGTCTTAACTCTGCTTCTTTGGGTGCATTTCATGTTTACGCAGGAGCGGGGCTCACATTGTTACTTGTGTAGGTTCAAACATAGAATTAGGGAACACCTTCTCCAGCTCTGTCTGATACCAGATTTCCCCCATGCTTTCCAGCTTTCATGGGCCTCCTTTGCTATAACCAGAAATGTTGGATTCTCTTAGAGTTTTGCCTTATGCTGTCATTCAGTTCCACGTAACTGGGGCTGCCCATGAGGTGAAGTAGCGAGAGAAAAAGGGAAGAGCATGAGGACTCTCCCCATACTCTTCTTCCAGTTCCTCTATTTGGAGGGACAGTTTTCTTTTATTCTTGGCTATCCTCACAGCCTGCCTGGCAGTACAGATCTGTGTTTGAGGCTGGCCTTGAGGCAGGGCCAGAACAGCAAAAAGAAAAGAAAAAAACAGGGATTTCCTTACACCCTCTGTGTTGCAGGAGCCCCTTTTCTTCTACACAGTTCTAATGTTGGCTCAGCTTTGGGTGAAAGCCAAAAGATAGAGGAGAAAAAAAGAAAAAATGGAAGCTCAAACTTAATTGGTCACATCTTATTTCTTAAACTGGGTGTTGGGTACAAAGATGTTCATTTAACTATTAT
Organism: Cynocephalus volans; assembly: GCF_027409185.1. Classification (NCBI taxonomy): domain Eukaryota; kingdom Metazoa; phylum Chordata; class Mammalia; order Dermoptera; family Cynocephalidae; genus Cynocephalus; species Cynocephalus volans. Next base: position 51,595,302 of record NC_084465.1, on the reverse strand, counting down.
TTTTTATACCTTATTCATACTTTATATTTATTCTTTTGTTTGAATAAACTACTTTACAAAAATATGTGAAGAAAATAAAAACTGAAAACCTGGCCTATGACCACTGAAATTGGTAGGGCTCTGACCAAAGCAAATGCAAAATTATTGTGGAGGGATATTATCATAATCTAGAATTTAAAGGATTTTTCACTAAGAGAACTTTCACTAAGTGAATTTAGTTCACTAAGAGAACTTGTAAAAATTTACAAGCTATGACAGGAAATAAGTCACCATGAGCGAGGGAGTTTGTTTATGTAACAAAAGCAACCCCCAGACAGAACATCATAGGATAATTTTAAATATGTATGTTTAAAATAATTAAAGATGCAAAATAAAGAAACTATAATAAATAAACAGGGCTATTTAAAAAAAGAGAAAGCAGATTTGTAAAAGAAGCAAATAAATCTTATAAAAATGAAAAATAGTCATTTGGTATAAAAAAATTCAATGTAGCTATTAAACACTGTATTAGCACAGGTTAGGAAAGAATGAGTGAATTAGAACACGGATTTGAGGAAATCATCCAGAATGAAATACAGAAAGGTGAGGAAGTAAAAATCATGTAAATGCAGTTCAGAGGTATAGATGACAGAATGAGAAATTCACATAAATAAGAGGTCCTGAAGTAAAGAATTGAAAGAATAGGTAGAGGTTGGAGATTTACAAATTGAAGACTTTGGATAAAGAAAGTTTATTGACTTCGGAGCAGGATACAGGAAACTAAACCATAATACCAATTCTCTACAAATTCATCCAGAAAATAAAAGAGGGAATACTTGCCCCCTAATTTTACAAAGCCAGCATTACCCTCATACCAAACCAGAAGAACATGTCAAAGAAATAAAAGTTCAGACCAATATCCCTCATGAATGCAAAATGCAAACAGCCTCACAAAATGTTAGCAAACTGAATCTAGCAATTTTTAGAAAGGATAATGTAACATGATCAAATGTACTTTATCCAGGGAATGAAAGGTGGTTCAGTATTCAAAAATCTATCATTGTAATACACCATATTAATAAATTATAGAAGAAAAACCATGTGATCATCTCAACAGATGCAGAAAAAGCATTTGACAAAATGCAACATTCACTCATGATAAAAAGTCTAAGCAAATTAGGAATTAAACTTCCTTAGCTTGATAAAGGGCATCTACAAAAAATCTACAGCTAACTTCATATTTGCTGGTGAAATACCAAATGCTTTCCTCTATAAAATTGGACATAAGACAAGTATTTCTGCTTTCACCAGTCCAATTCAATATTGTAGTGGTGGTCTTAGCCAGTGCAATAACACTAGAAAAGAAATACATGCCATATATATTAGAAAGGAAGAAATAAAACTGTCCCTATTTGCAGTTTTATGTATAGATTTCAAGTGGGACCTCCTACATTTTCATTAAATACTTCTCAATATTGTTATTACTTTAGGTTATGGAGTTTATTGACATTTCATAAGAATAATAGAAGTCAAAAGATGTATTTCTGATTAAATAATTCATAATTCACAAAGTTTACAAATTCCTGTGGCCTCCCTCACTAAAGCTAAATTACTGAATCCTTTGTTTTAATTACATTTTCTTCTAAAAACTTTCTCCTGCCCTCTGGTGTCCATTTATTGAACATAAACAATTAAATAAAATATTCATTGACATTTACATTTAGATGATAAAGAATCCTCCAGCCATTTGATTATTTGAGTCAGTGTTAGGAAACAACATATATTAGGAAATGCTTTAAAAATTTTTTTCTTATTATAAATTTAATATATGTTCACTACTGATACGTGAAAAATGAAGTAATCACTCATAATTTCACTACTTAGAGATAACCACTATTATCAAGTGGTTTATTTCCCTCTGGAATTGTTTCTGTGCAATATAATTTTATATTAAATTTATTATTATTATTATTATTACAGAACTGTGACCATACATACAATTTGGTATTTACTCTTTTCTCTTAATATTATATTATGGAATAATTTCCATATCACTGACTCATCTTCAAAATATAATTTTTAAGTCATTACATAATATTCCAGATGTATACTAACTTATAGCCTCCTATTTAAATTGATTCACAAAATTCCTTGAACATCCCTAATTTTGTGCTTACATCCAAAAAGAACAATTTTTGCGTCACAGCTACACATCTTTTTAAGGCTTCTCATACATATTGCAGAATTGAACTCTGAAAAGTTTATACCAACTTACAGTCTCACCAGAAGTACATGTTCATGACCACAGAAATGGCTTTTGTAAAACTAAAGAAGTAAAAAATATCTTACAAGTAAACTATTAATAAGCAGAAAAAGTCATATATAGTTCTCTACTCATGTAGTGAATAATTCCTTTTTTTCCCCAAAGGTGTGAGACAAATAAAATGACCTTTTAGTAGAATGGAAAGAGGGCCAGACTTTCTAATTGCCTAACCTTAATGTTTCTGAATCTGTTGCCTCTTCTATAATGTAAAGAAAATAATAATTGCCCTGATAAACATAGTGTTTTGTGAGAATACAGTGAGATGATGCAAAAGAACATGATTTAAAAACTGTAATGTCACACATATGGATGGTAGTATTTTTATTAGTCACTATTGACATGTGGACAGATTAGATACGCAACAGATTGTTTTTTAAGTAGAAATAACTTTTAAATATCTTCTATCAACCTTAAAATCAATAATTTCTCCATTTCAACCTCATAGGATTAGAAAAGAAATTTTTTGGTCAATTTTACTTAGTTTTCCTTATTTGAAAATAGTAAAACAATGAATATGCCACATAGTTATGATTCAGCTGCCAATTCCATTAACTTAATTTGTCTCAGAAAAGGAAAAGCTACCATAAAAACAATTATCTATCGAGGATTCATATTTAGTCTAAAAATATTTAGCACTTCCATGGCAAATTTGAGTGCATTTTCAACTTGTTTAAACCAGTGCTTTTTAAAAATTTCTTTTCAAAGTTATGCGTGGCGGTTTTCATCAAAAAAGATAGTTTGAAGATCAATTTGAATAATTATAACCACATGAAACACAGAGCCAAGGACAGGACTAGTATTCATTCAGTGGGCACTTGCTGAACCCAAAAGCTAGCCCCTATCATAAGTCTAAATTAAAAGAATAAGGAGGGAGGAATGACTAGGAAGACAGAAAGGAAAAAAGGATAACTTAAGAAAACACTAAAATTTAAAAAAGGTAATGGTTAGCAGAGAACCTGTGACTTGGGCCCAGGAGGACTTTAGCCCAGTCTTTCTCTCTCTCTGTGTTACTACACCTCCCAGGAATTTGGATCATTGCATTTGGTCAAGGGCTTCAATTTTTGAAGGCATTCAGTTTCAGCACTTACATTCTATTAAACGTCATTGTTTGCAGATATCTTAGCTAAAGAATTTAGGGAATAATTTGCAGGAGGAAGTAGTGGGTACAGAAAGGGAGAGAGAGACCAGGCAGAAAGGAGGAAATAGATCTTTTAAAAATCTTTTACATTATTTTTATTGCCCATAGAATAATACAATATAAAAGGTAAAGGAGACCTTAGAGCGTCGTATGGTGCAATTCTTCTTCATTTTAAAAAGGTAGAAACATATTCAGGTGACCCAAATAAAATGGCAGGGTCAGGTAAATAATCTGATCCACAGTCCCACGCTCTTTCCACCGCACCATGTTGACTCTCCCTTTCTCTGTATCTTATTTTAGCCCTAAAACCCAGGATCATTTGTAGTCAAAGAGATCGGGGGTGCTTTCAAAATAAGTTTTGATCTCTCAGATTTTTCTTGGCAACTTAGAATCAGTGTTATGCCTAAAATAAAAATACAGTACTTTACATTGCAATTTTGTGGACTGCGTACCGCGTTCCCATCCATTATCTTATTTGATCCTTACAAAAAAAAAACTTTTGCGGCAAGGCAAGGAAGGTATTGTCCCTATTTTAAGAGCGAGAAATTAAAACTCAAAGACGTCCAATGACGGGCGTAGGGTCACTTAGAGTCAGGAAAGAGCCAGAACTCTAACGGTATTCCTATGTTTGCTACCGAAGAGAGAGTTCCCTCAAAAAGCATCAATCTTTTTATTCTCTTGGTTCTCCATCTCCACAAGACTCGGCACTAATTAAGTGAAACTTGGGTCTAACCACCCAGAGGGTACTCTTAGCTTGCACCTGTTCTCATATTTAAAAGCACAGTTTCTTACCCCTTCCCTTGATTTTGATCCTTATTTAGGCTCCTATTTTTCTCTTTGGGTTTTGGCCTCCTGTGTCTCACTGCCGAGCTTCACTCTCTCCAAACAAAAAGTCGCGTCCTTGGTATCCAAGGTGATCACTCAGCTTTACCCATCTTGCCCCTTCCTCGCTTTCCATTGGCCAGTTGGATTCCCGTGTTAATGTTTTTTACGCCCCTCCAATGGCCGATGGGCTTGAGGCAAAGGGCGCGCGCCTTTCGCACTATAACACCTGCTCTAATTACGCTTTCTAACCTGCGCGTTGCCTCCTGGGATATGTAGTTTTTAATCCGCTAGAGCTCTTCGGTTCCTGACTCTTTTAGAACTACCTATACCGTCGGCCTTCGCGAAAAGGAGGCGGGGCAAGGAGTCTGGGTCAGAGTTGATCGTTAGACCTTACTCCTGAGGTTTGTGTGGCTGAGTTTTAAGTCGCCTGGTGAAGTTCGTGAACTGGCTCTTGCTTGTTTCAGCAAACCTCTCAAACGTATCTTTTTTGACTTAAGTAGCAACAGTGGCCAAGTCGATTGGCCGTGGCCAGCGACCCTCCCTGTGGCTGAGGCGTTCTGAGGGAGGGGAGAGGGGCGCGCCATGTTCTCTCCCTGCTCGGGCTGGGGGCTTGGCTTCCTCCGGCTCTGTCAGCTCAGAGTATGGGCCGGCGTTGGGCGCCTGGCTTGTCGGGGTTGCCAGGGTCGGCCTTATGGCTCAGGTGGGGGCGAGAGTCGGTGTGGGTCCGAGCCCGAGGTCCCTCCGCCTGGCCCGGCGCCCCGGACTCTGAAGGAATGGACGCTGCTGGTGAGCCCGTTCGGTCGGCTGCGGGCGCAGCTCCCGTGCCACCTGGCCGTGAGGTCCCTGGACCCCCTCACCTACCCGGACGGCGACCGCGTTCTGGTCGCGGTGAGCGGCGTGGAGGGCGGGGCGCGGGGCCTTGACGGCCTGCAGGTGGAGTACGACGAGGTGCTGAAGGAGATGGCCATCGTGTCTGACACTATCGATCCCCAAGCGTCTGTGGAGGTGAACGCGCCCCTCAAATTTGGCAAGTGAAATTAAAAGGGGTTTGGGTTCCGGGGCACACGCAGCGAATTTTTTCTTTTTTTTAATTACTGGTTCTTTATCCCCTGCCCACAAGCTTTATTAAGGTATAATTGACAAATAAAAATTGTATATATTTACAATGTGTTGTGTACTTTTGAAGTGATTAAATCAAGCTATGGGACAATATAGTGTCTACTTTTCTAGTCTGGTTTAAGGAAAATCAATGTTTACGTAAATTAGCTATTAAATACCGGGGGGGGGGGGGGTGGTGTTTGTTTTTTAAAATTGTTATACAGGGATGCCGAAGGTTACACCTTAAATTGACACCCAAGGATGGTACCTATGACTCCTTATTTTCCGAACTTTCTTCAGATATCACCGTTATTTATCCACAATTTTGTGATTTTAATAATATTTAGTATTGGGCTTTTCAAAGTTCCCATTTTAAAAATTATTTCAAGTACCTTGTGATATAGCTGCATAGTGATATCCTCATTTTTTAGATATGAAAGATTAGAGGTAGGATTTGAAAACCTACCTCATGATCACGTATACAGATCCATGCTGCTCCTGCACTACGCTTTCAATTTGGGGGAGGTTTGGGAACAATTATTTAAATCTAACTGTATAGAAGAGAAAATAGGCTAACTGACTTAAATGATTTGCTTTGCCGTAGTGACTCGTTCACTTCATGTATTCTTATTTGCACTTGTGTGGGGTGGGGGTGGAGGGTGTTTTCTTAGTGAAGAATAGGTTTCCATGATCTTGCACAGGATACCTATAGGAATTTGGAGCCTCTTGCCTCCTTTACCTCCTATTTATGTTTGTTTTTCTCTTTAGATGATATAGGCCAACAGAAATAATTGCTCTATATCTAAAAACTGGCAGAAAGGCCATTACATTTAGTCCTGTTGTGGTGGTGGAGATCCCTTCCCTTAAGAGAGAAACTGCAGCCAACTCTTCTCTCTCCAGGATTCAGTAATAATATGAACATAACTGAGGAGCTGGATTTCTAGTGGGTACTAAAATGCTTTGGAGCCCATTAGCCATAGTACTAACTTGCTTTTTCTTTTTTCACTTCTAGATATAAGTATAAAGTCATCAGGATCTGGCTGTGTAAAAATCCAAAATATTGAGTGTGATAATTGCAAAATTGAAACTGAGCAGGGGACCAGCATCTTACAGTCTGTGAAGGTATAAGCATTTTTCTAATTTTGCTTCAATATTTTTTTTTAAAAACCTTTATGAATTGTAGTAACAAACTAAATTCTGTTTTTCAGAATATTGAATATCATTTATTCATCTCTTAGAAATTCCTTGAAAAAATTTTATCTTGAAATCAGATCTGTTTTGAAAGTACAGAAGTTGTAGCAACTTTGGAGATTTCACCTCATATTCTTTTTAGATTTCTTTTCAAAGTGTACAGTTAAACTGATACTATATTCTTAGTATTCTGAGATATTAAGTTAAAGAAAGTTTAGTTTTTACCATTTTCTCCCATTTATTAAACAGTAAGAAAAAGTCTCTTCTATAAATGTGCTTAAAATATTAGGTTACTTTAATCACATTTCAAATTTCTAATGTAGCAGGCAGGTCATTATTTAAGTATTAAGTAGCTGTTTGTACAAAAAATAATTCATCTTACTTTATAATTAACATTTTTACATTAAATTTTCTTAAAATTAGATTGATCCTAGCCGTAAATATTTGAAACGCATTTCTGATAAGTTCTGGCTTATCATTACTTCTGGTGCTTCTTGCACTTGCGTAGTCAAAATACAGTATTTGTATGAACTTTGATGGGATATAATTTTATTGAAGAAAGTTCAGTCATCTTTGCTTCATAATTGCAAAATATTCTCATTTTTAGACATATAAACACTAGGATGATTGACGCATTTTAAATTTTTTGCATCATTTGTTTTCTTTCAACCACCTTTATTTGCACACCTGCCTTTAGCTTCTTTCTGCATATGTACTATTTCAAATAAATTTAGTTGCACAAGCATCGTAAAAGTTGAAAGACTACCATCACACATCCTTTTAGTAAAACAAGATCGTTCAAGTCCTTATCATAAAAGATTGTGCGATGAAGTCTTCATGTTGAATAACTAACTGGATGAGAATACCATAGTTCCTTTTTGTCCTTTATCAATGCTAAAGTTTCAGAAAATTCATTTAGAATATTGTCCTCTGAAGACTCAGTCCGAGATTTTTAATTTCACAATAAAAATTAGAATCTATTATGCTACTGACTGTTTCTTTGCATTCATCTTTCAATTCATCTGCTAATTTGAAAGATCTTTCTCTGTCAGATTTCTTTATTGCCATTATGGGCATAAAATGAAAAATAGTTTGACATTTTAAGCCAGATAATTTTTTGTTGTGGGGGGCTGTCCTGTACACTGAAGGATGGCGCCATCCCTGACCTCTACCTTCCAGATGCCAGTAGTGTGCTCCTCAGTTTTAACAGTGAAAAATGTCTCCAGACATTGGCAGATGTTCTCTGGGAACAAAATCACTTCCAGTCGAGAACTTCCATTCTAGGCGAGTCTGTCATTCTTTTATTTTCTTAGTATTTTATTTTATTTTTTTAGCATAGTTTAGGAGTAACATTGAAATAACTCCTAGGATGATCAAATCTTTTTCAAGTCCTCGTATACGTACCAGGAATCTTAGCTAAGCCTTTATTTAATCCTTGAATTATCTCCATTTTATCAAGGAAGAAACTATAAAGCACCAAGAGATTGAGGAACTCACTTAAGTTCACATAGTTAAAAAAATCGAGCTGGGATTTGACTTCAGGTCTTTTCGATTTCCAAGCCATGTTATTTCCACCTTTCTTTTCTGTCCACACAAAATATTTGGCAATACCACATTTATTTGGCATTCTTAAGGAATAAGGTAAGTAAATTTTTTAGGTAACACACCCTTAACTCATTGAATGCCACACATTTGCATTTTTTCAAATGTAGTATAATAATTTTCTAAACAGTTTCTGACTTATTTAAACATTTATTTTAACTGGTTTTCTATTTTTTTTAAATTTTATGAATTGCTCCATTTTTTTTAAGAAATAGATGAGCTTTTTATTGTAATAGTAACTCTCAACATTTTTGAGCCTTAGACCTCTTTGAAAATTTGATAATGTCTCCTTAGGAAAAAATGCACATATATATGAAATTTTACTTGCAATTTTATGTTTCAAAGACTCTCTAGAAGTTCATGTAAGCTTGGTTAAGAACTCTTGATTTAAAACAACAGTTATTTTGGAGATAGTCTTTCCTAAAGTTCATTAAGTACTTATCTGCCTGATAAAGAGTATATTAAATATAATTTGACTTCAGACTCATGTCTCCGTGGGCATGAAGTAGTATACCATGCTGTAATCCAAATATTTTAAAAAATGATTCACTTGTTCTTTTCACCAGTTTTTTTGAAATACATTTGTAGGCTGTTTTGCCTAAGGTTTTATTGTTTTAATCCCTAAGTAAAGCAACCAGAAGGTATGTGGTTGTTGTGAATTTATTTCTCCCTACCTTTTAGACACTTTTCTGCTATTGCTGGTCTTGATGCTGGTGAGTTTACTTTTACTATTTTTCTTTTTCTGCAGCTTCAGCTATTTACCTATTCTTTCACGCTTTAAATTGTAACAGAATGAAGACATATGTAATGGTTAAGGTAAAGTGAACTATTCTAAAAAATAGACCGAACACCTAATGGCTCACGTACAATTATAGATTATTTTTCACTTGGGTCCAGGTGTGTGGGTGGCTCTTTTCCATTCATTGATCTTTGTCAGGTTTCTTTGATCTTCTGGCTCTGCCATCTCGTAGAGCCTTGTTGTTATATGCACCCACTTGGTAGATGGGGAAGAGCACAGAGAAGGCACACCTACTCTTCTAAAAGCACCAGCCTGGATATGGCATATAGCATTTCTGCTTATATTCTGTTGGCAATAATTTAGCAAAACCTAAGAGAGAAGGCAAGCTGGAAGATGTGGTCTCACCATGGGCCCAGCTGTACTTCTTCTACTTTAGAAAAAAATGGATTTTGGTGGACCAGTAGTAGTTGCTGCCAAGTTGCCAAGTGTGAAATCAAGTCTCCTATACACATGGATATTTTTTGCCTGGCAGAGAAGCCTAACTGACTTGTAACTGATGTTTTATTTGTGCTTAGAGGCATTTTCACTTTGTTCCAGTTTCTGGGGTGTGTTGTGCTACCTTATGGGTAATATGTCCTTCTTCAAACCACTTGAGCCTTAAGTGTGTGGGCTTTGGAACCATACAGAGCTTGATTCTGTTAGTTTAGATTTTGTTGTTTTCTAACTGATAAAGTTATTTAACCTTTCTGAATTTTTTTTTTTTTTTTTCCTTTGTAAGATGGGAAAAATATAATGCTCATCTGTCTGGGTTGTTGTGAGGATTAAATGATAGTTCAAGTAAAGTACATATTGTGTCTGGTGTGGAGAAAAGGCTAAGTGATAACTGCTATTATTAGTAATAATGATGAATAGTAACAGTGATTATTGTTGTCATCTTCATTATCACTGATGTTTATTTAGCCAGTCACAGGGATCTTTGAATCTCAAGCCTTACCTCAGTGAGGTTTCCAGAACACCCAAGTATCTTTTCTTTTCCTTTGGAGTCCAGGTGGCTTATTTAATCTCTATAGCAGCAGTTGACATTTTTTTCAGTTGATGTTATTATTCCAAACAGTGCATTTCTATTTCATTCCTCTTTTTGCTGCTTTATTATTATTAAAAAAGATATTAAAAATGTTGAAATGTTTCATTAGTATAAGTCAAACTTATTCTTTTTCTCTATATGTATTTTGTTTTTGTCTTTCAGAGTCAAAAATTACATGTTCAGACAAAAGGAGGCAAAGTGATCTGTCTGGGAACAGTTCATGGAAATATCGATATTCATGCATCAGATACAAGTGTAAGATTGAAACTTTCTTTTTTTAGTAATCGCAATTTTGCTTCAAGTGGGCCCACACAGTGGGTAGGGTCTATAAAATTTGTGGCATGACATTCCGTTTATAATGCATTTTAGTTTATTAGTAAATTCAAATTTGATATTGAGGTGATTAAATATTATGCAATTTAAATTTTAGTTTGTGGTTTGGTATTTTTTGATTTTTTTTTTTTTTTCTGTCTTTTTCGTGACCGGCACTCAGCCAGTGAGTGCACCGGCCATTCCTATATAGGATCTGAACCTGCAGCGGGAGCGTCGCAGCGCTCCCAGCGCCGCACTCTCTCGAGTGCGCCACGGGCTCGGCCCATATTTTTTGATATTTTTGACAGTTATTTAGTTTCTTATTTGGAATCAATAAAAAATTAAATACTTAATATTTAATTCTAGTACTGAAGAGATTTTTATTTTTGTGATCATGGATAAAAATAACTCATCAAGTAATACCACCAATATCTGGATTAACTTTTTCTCATGTGTTAGGTTTATTTGAGTATTTTTTTAGGACCTGTTTACTTTTCCTTCAGGCAAATTGAAGAATAAGTTTCATAATCCAGTTTTTTTCAATATTTTCCACAAGGTGGCAACATTAGTTTTATTGCTCTCTAAAAGTTTTTACTAGCCATAGAGATTTTGGTTATTACAGGAAAATAGTTTGTATTTTTTAATCAACTTCTTTTGTTGCTTTCTGTGATTTAACTTAGTATTAAGAATAAAGGTATAATTTTGAAAGTATAAATTGTCACAATTTTTTAAAGTAATCATTGTTTTCAATCTTTGAGAAAAATCTGTCTCTTTTTTACACATGTAATTTGCAAGGGTTTTTCGTTATGAATTTGCTAAATTTTAGTCAGCTTTTTTCTCAGATAATTGGTGGGAAGGAATTGTGAGCATATTTTGAAGGTAGATTATTGTTGGCATAATTAAACAAAGTAGATTATAATACTAATATGTTTCTACTAGTGTAACTTTTATTTTCCATCACCTTTTTCTTAGAACCTGTGGGAGACCATTTAACCCCAGACATTTAAATATATCTTTTAAATTAAACTGGGAAGTGTTGAAAGACACTGTGTGCATTTTGTGGCAGCTATTTTGAGATGGCATTTATTTAGTTTCATCTCTCGGATTCCTGTGGCCATGGAGATTTAAGAGGGAAATTGTACAACTTTGTTGTTCCTTCAAACTCAGTCCTTTAAATGATGGCTAATGTTATTTGAAATGATCTAATTTACCAGAATATTATATATTTACATTCAATATAAGTCTCAAAGAAGAATTTAAATCATCTCTCAATTATTTGCTATTTTGGCCATTTTTTTCATTCATTAGTTATTTATTTACTCCAACTCTCATGGTTTATTGAATATTCATTTATTCCTACTTCCTATTATACTGTTTGTTTTCTTTTTTGCCTGATTGAGTTTTGTGATATAAAGAATTAGTCTATTTTTTCTATTGTTATATACTGTGTTAATTTTTAAAGCAAATTTTCAAGTTTTTGATTTTTTAAATACATAAAATAAATACTTACAAAGTCTGTTAATTTTTATTGTACAGCTTTCATAGATATGTGCTTTGCATATTTAAGAGGCACCTTAGTGAATTGGTTAAGAGCACAGAATCGAGGACCAAACTACCTGTGTTGGAATCCTGGCTCAGCCACTAACTAAGCTCTAATACTTCAGACAAATTACTTAACCTCTGTGTATCTCAGTTTTCTGGAAAATGGGATAACAGTAATGGACTTAATTCAGAGGGTAGTTATGAGGATTAAATGAGTTAGTACAGGTAAAGCACTTAAAACAATGTCTGGCATATAGCCAACTCAAATATAGTACTTAATATGATGATGATAATAAAGGGAACACAGGAAAGATAACTTGACCAGTCCTAGATCTACCAGTTAACTTTCCTGAGACTCAGTTTCATTTTTCGTAAAACAGTAGTATTTGCCTTGCCTACTCAACAAGATTGAGAACCAAATGAGCACTATATAATTTAATAGCATTGTTATTTATATGTTATTTTATACTGAGTGGCTGTTTTTAGATTGTATCATTAATTTCAGTATCCCTAAATTTAGTTTTATAATTTAGTGGAGAAGATAGAAATCCCTTTTATCTGACTATTGGGTGAATTGATAACATAGTTGTCAGTTTTCCTTTCTGTCTTAGTCTGGGCTACAAAGCCACAATACTTCCTTAAAACTTGGTTTTCATTATATATAATAATTATGTATATACAATGTATGTAACTAAACTTATGAAAAATTTTCCTTTTCATGTAGAAAAGAAAATTAATTTATAGCAATACCACTGTTAGGAAGGTATTGATTTTCAGGTCTACTTTTTGTTCTTTCTGGCTAATTCTGTTAATTAAGCTATACAGTTCGATGCAGAGTCATGACACTTTTTTCCCCATTAGGATTAATGACTATAAATCAGAGCCTCAATATTTTGCTTTAAACCGTGGTGTCTTAAATTTAACTGTCCCAGTTGCTATCTGATAATAGTGCATTATATGTGGTACTCAGTGAATTTTGGATTTCTTTGAAATTAATTTAATGGAATGGTTGGTTAAAATAACTATATTATTGTCTTGTGGGGGAGAGGGTTGTGGTTTCACTTGCCTTCATTTGTTTTGGTGGGCTAAGGGAGGATATTTTTCTGGCTTTCTAGGGAATAAAACATATAGTGCTAATGAACAAAGTAAATCCTTGGCATTTTCCAGATACTTGTAAGGAGTCTCTTGAACACTTTATTTGGTTGTGGGGAGAGTCTAATTAGAAGTGCCCCTTTGCCAGTTTAATTAAGTTTCAAATATTCTTTCAATATTTATCTTTTGATGTTCCCTAAAACAGTCTCACTATCTATCAAGAGCTAGAGTATTCCTTTTTACCTGCTTATGTAAATACTTGGAAAATTTGAAACCATGGGTTCAAAGCAACTTTTCGTGAAGAAACTTTGTAGGTAAAGGGTCACTTTTTTTTCCCCAGCAATTTTATACCATTACTATAAAGCATAGGAAGGCAAGACATTTATATTCTCATAAATCTGAATATAGGTAAAATACTTCTTTCATTGACAGATTTATTGGAAGTAGATTTAATGTAAAAATTTCTATGAATCCATAATTAGCGTAAAAGACACTGTAGTAGGTAAGTAATTGGGTGTAGATAAGCAATTGGGTGTAGTAGATAAGAAGCAATTGGGTTTAAGTATTTATTATATACTTAATACAAGTTTATTAAGGAAGAAAGTATATATTTCAAATCTAGAGGGCAAAGTAATTCTAATTTGCTTCCCATAAGAACTTTTGGCCGAACCGCGGCGGGAGTGCCGCTGCGCGCCTAAGTGCCGCACTCTCCCGAGTGCGCCACGGGGCCGGCCCAAAACTCAATTCTTATTAGGTAACATTTTGAACTCTTAACAATTTCTGAAGGACATATTAAGAGTGGATGACACTGATGTTGTGTGTTGAAAAACAATGATGCTCTTTCTTTAAATACCCCAGTGTACTACTGGAAGTTGTCCCTGGACAAAACTGTGGCAAGACATCCTGGTGATTCAGTTTTTATGTCAACAATTTTATATTAACACTCACTTTATGCTTATGAAGCATTTGTTTAAAATACTACAAAGATGATTTGGAATCCTTAACTAGACATCTTCATTTTACATTGTGTGCAATTTTTGAGACATAAATACATACTAAATTTTGTTAGGTAAGCTTAAGGATAAATATAAAATTCTTTCCATTTTGTTTAATAGAAAGCTATTGCCTTATTAGATGTATACTGGGAAAGTTTTAGAAAGAATAGTGTATTCACTTTATTAGCATACTAAAAAAAATCATGATAGCTCAGTAAAATCAGATAAAGTATGTGCTAAAATTTAAAACCCATTCATGATTTAAGTAGCAACAACAAAACAAATTTGAAATAGAAAGGAGCCTCCTTAATCTGACAGTAGATGTCTAAAAGATATCTATAGCAACACGTTGCTTAATGGTGAGATGTTGTAAGCTTTCTCTCTGAAACAGGAGTAAGATAAAGATGCCTGTTATCTCATCTCTGCTATTCACCATTGAATTGGAGGCCTGAGCCAGATGGTAAGGCATGAAAGAAAAAGCAGAAGAACAAGTATTAATATATGGTTTGGGAAGGAGGAAATGAAACTATCACTTGTACACAGTATAATTATGCATGTAGGAATTGTTTTTCTTAAATACAGATAAACTATTAGAATTTGTGAGTTTAGTGAGATGGTTGGATTAAGGTCAAATACAAAGATCAATTAAGATAAAACAAAATTTTAAAAGATACCTTTTATAAGAGCATTTAACAAATATCTAACAAGAATAAATCTAACAGAAGATGACGAAGAATTCTATATAGAAGAAAACATTATTAAGAAAAATTAAAGGGTCGACCCGGTGGCGCACTCGGGAGAGTGCGGCGCTGGGAGCGCAGCAGTGCTCCCGCTGCGGGTTCGGATCCTGTATAAGGATGGCCAGTGCGCTCACTGGCTGAGCACGGTACGGCCAGTCACAAAAAGACAAAAAAAAAAAAAAAATTAAAGATAAGCAAAAGGAGGAATATATTGGTTTTACTCCACATTCTACAGAGAGTGCTGTTGCTCACAATCTTGTAATTAGCGATAGGTAATCAGAGTCAGTAAAGTGATTGTGTGCTAGTTAGTAACTTTTTATATAGTTGACCACTAATTCCATAGTTCTGTTTTGGCTTTTTACCAGTCTTTGTTTTATAATGAACTTATTAGAGTCTTTCTCTTACTAGACTGTGACCATAGATAAACTACAGGGAAGTTCTATTAATGTATCTACTGAAGATGGTTTGCTGAAAGCTGAGTATCTTTATACAGAATCATCATTTCTAACTTCTGCTGCTGGGGATATTACATTAGGAAGCATTCATGGTAAGCTGACAAAAGCCTAATATATCTCAGACTTTTCACATAGCAAAAATTATTTTTCTTGGGCCGGCCCGTGGCTCACTTGGGAGAGTGCGGTGCTGATGACACCAACGCCATGGGTTCGGGTCCCTTATAGGGATGGCCGGTTGGCTCACTGGGTGAGCCTGGTGCTGACAACACCAAGTCAAGGGTTAAGATCCCCTTACCAGTCATCTTTAAAAAAAAAAAAAAAAATTATTTTTCTTCACATAGCATAGATTTTAAGTGATGACTTTTTCTCAGTAGTTGAAGAAGGATCAGGAAACTGGCCTTCTAAATAAGTAATTGCAGGCTAACCACCTTTTAAAAAAAAAAAAACCATAAAAATAAAATGATTCATAAGGTAATTTCATTTTGACAAGAGATTGAAGATTATACTGTTATATAAAGCTAATAGTAATTCTGATTTTTAATGCATTTCCTTATAACAGGAAAAAAATAGCAATGAAGTATATGCAGGAAATAAAGTAAAAGCAGTGTTAGATAAAGATGGGTTCTGAGTGGTTGCTTGTATGTTATGATAGGAAAGTTAAGGGTTAAATTAGTGAAACATTTGGGTAGAATCTAATAATAGCAACTAAGTGATACTAATTTTGGATTAAATATTTGTGTGCATTTGTAATGGCACCAGGTCCTCTTAGCATTCTGTAGTCTTCAGTTTTCTTTGATTAAATGTCTACTTGTGACTTCTAAAATATGTCTCTGCAGACAAGTAATATTACTAGTTAATGTTTGTATTGTTGAAAGAGAAGAAGAATGCATAACAGTGAGGCAGTATGGCAAAGTGCATGGTGATGTTTGATGTCAGTCAGCCTGTTTCTTAAATTTCCAGAGAGCAGATAATTCAAATCCAGTTATGTTTTCTGAAATATATACAAATAGAATTTAGAATCACTTATCCTGGCAAGAAGTACAGTATATACACAGCTGTTAAATGCTTTTGGGGCCATATTCCCCGAAGTATAGACTTAAACTTTCTCCATATATAGTCCACTTGTTTCACTTCTGAAGTAAATTTGGATATTAGAATCTACATATTTTGGCAAAATCCCTAGATTTAAGTAGTGGGCACAAATTATTAAGTGGTATTAGAAAGCATGATTAGAACTAGCCATGCTATGTAGCAAATTGAGTAGTCTTTTAGTTTAAAAAAGAAAATCTAAAAAAAAGAGTAAAACCTCAACCATTCTTGCAAGCTTAAGGTATTATTTGAACTGCAAATATCTTGAATACAAGTGGCACTGTATCCAGATAAAGCAAATGGTTTTGTTACTTTATTTAATATTTTTTATTCATTTGTGCATTAAAAAGTTATGATAATTTTAACTCTTCATGTTTTAAAAATGACTTTTATATAAGCAGTGCATTTATAACTGTGTTGATCATAATTAAAAATACTGTACTTAATATATTGAGTAGCTTTTAGTGGAAAAACAATTCCTTATCAAGTCAGATGTTGATTAACACCCAAAGGAAAAACAGTTCTGTTCTCTGCAGTGCTTTATACCATGCTTACACTAAATTCATTAATGTTTAATTTCTGCGCTTTCTTTTAAGTTAGACAATTTGAATTTGGTATAGTTTATTATTAACTGTGTATATGATAGTAAAACAGGTGTACTTTTTTGAGGCAGCTCTGAAAGTACTGTACTCTGAGTCTATTGATTACTTAAAGTAGCTGAAATGGAAACAAATTGCTAGGGATGAAAGAGTTCATTCCTTAATCTTTGTAAAGCCTTTTAATATTTACTGACTTTCATTTACTATGAAGTCAAATCAATATCTTTCCTTGGGTGGTTTAAAACTAGGTTCTGTATTGGACTCTCAGGTTGGATTTCCCTGAAGGCAGACACTCTGAGATGGGAATTAGAGTGCAGCAAATTTACTAGAGAGGCCTCATGGGACTGATGCCATGGAAAGGAAGGAAGCCTGATTTCCGTGGGAGAAGTTGGACTGTTATGCAGTTTCAAAAACCTTAAGGGGGAGCTCTGAAGCTGGGATGATCCCTCAGAGTTGTCTCAAGTTGAGGTGAGGGGAGCTGGACTTTTATATTCCCAGTAATTAGATGCAAGCTGCCCCAAGGAGGAGTGTGATGGCTTTCTTCAGCTGAGGCAATTTCCAAAGTGAGCTGACTCCTGAGGGCTGTCTGCCAACAGAATTCCCAACAACTAGGAAAATAAGCCCATCTGTTACAAACAAAGAGAGGTCTGGATGATGCATCACATCATTTCCTACAGTTATATTTATTCATTTAACACATTTATTGACTACCTACTGTGTGCTGGATTTTCAGGCACGAAGGTTGCAAAGTTGGGCAGGAGATGATACCTGTCCTTAAAAACATCACAGTCTAGTGGAAGGAGTGAATGTCTTGTCTTCCTTATTTTCTTATTCACTACTGTATTAGTCCATTTTCTATTGCTATAACAATACCTGAGACTGGGTAATTTATAAAGAATAGAGGTTTATTTGACTCACGATTCTGGGACAGCTGCATTTGGTGTGGGCTTCAGGCTGTTTCTACTCATGGCAGAAAACAGCAGCCAGCGGTGGGTACAAGCAGATCACATGGCAAGAGGAAACAAGAGAGAGAGAGAGGAGGTGCCAGGGTCTTTTAAACAAACAGCTTCACTGGAACTAATAGAGCAAGAACTCACTCATTACTCCCCCTACCTAAGGAGAGCACTAATCCATTCATGAGGGATCCGCCCCTGTGACTCAAACCGTCACACTGGGGATCAGATTTGCACAAGTTCTGGGAGGACAATACATCCAAACTCCATCAACTACCATCCCCATTATGATGCTGCCTCCCACCTCATCACCAATTGTTGTCCATTATCACACTTCCTCAATGTAGTGCACTCTTAACGGTTTCTCACAGCTACTTTTGCAATACTAGTACAGCAGTGAGAAGGAGTAGGGGAAGGGGAAATTTGATGCAGTTGCAACTGTAGAAGATCTTCCATGTTGTTCAGTTCTGCTTTCCCCATCCAGTCGTTAGCCTTCATTCTGCTTTGGTTTTCCAGTACATATAAGAGAGAAATAAGAAAGGAAACCCCTCCTCATTCCTTAGTTACACCCCAGTGCCCCGACTATTTTTTTTTTTTTTTTTCCGTGACCGGCACTCAGCCAGTGAGTGCACCAGTCATTCCTATATAGGATCCGAACCCGCGGCGGGAGCGTCGCCGCGCTCCTAGCGCAGCACTCTACCAAGTGCGCCACGGCTCGGCCCACCCGACTATTTTTTAAATCACCCTTCAGACAATCCTATGTTCCTTGCTCCCCCCCTCCCATGTCACCTCTATTTCCATCCTTGTCCTAGGGGATTATATGAACATGCTGTTGGAGTTTGGAGTTTAGGAGTAGGATGGGTACAGAAGAGCACGCAATGTTTTAGTTTCATGTCCTGGTAGCTGAGAAGAATAGAGTCATAACTGTGAAAGGAAGTCCCTGCGTTCTAGGTATTGAGATTTTAGTAGGAAGTGATGTCTCTCAAGGGTCTCCCATGCTGGATCTCTGAATGTGTATTTCAGTGAATTCTTTGTTCTAAACACTGATGGTTATATAACACAAATTAGGTATATTTTTTGCTATATTTAAACAAGTTAACTTGGGAATCTTAAAACTTGTGTTTATGGGGAAAAATGTTGCTACTTCTAAACATCTGACTTACAGAAAACAAACTTTGAGAATATATGCATTCTAAGCCCTGCCTCTTCAGGATTTACTTAGTTTGGCTTCTTTCTTCTTAAGCAATGCTTAAACTGATTTTTGACTAGGTGTATGAGTTTAGAGCCCTTGGGCTAGTAGGAGTAGGTGGGTGGGTGGGTGGTTGAAAGAAAACATGTATTGAGTGCCTAAATTGGCCAGCCCCTTTCACTTAATGGACAATTGGCTGTTTACAGAATGAGGAAAACAAGACTTAGAAATATCTGATTGTTTACTCTCAACTGCAAGTTAAATAGCGCAATAGCAAGGATTTGATCCCTGTTTCTTGACTTTCTAGGAGATGTTTTTAAACAGTGTTCAAACTGATTTTTGTACATAGCCATGGTGAACTTTTTGATTGAAACTGCAAATTCTGTTGTCACTTTGAGGGCTTGCTGGCTCGCTCTAGAGATGTTTCCTCTAGACAGGCAGTACTATTACAAAGATGTACTGCCTCTGTGTTCTGTAACCTCCTTGAGTTTCAGTACCATTTATTATGTCTCATGACATCTGACACAAAATCCGATGTTCCATACAGTGTTTAGACTCAGCTGCATGGTGGCATTCAGGGACTGGACTCCTTCCATAAAAGCAATGCTGCTATCTTAAGTGTGTGGCTTCTGAGGCTTCCATGAAAGGAAGAAAGAACATAAAATTTATTTTTCTTTTCTGTATTTTTGTATTTGTTTATAAACTGTGAAGGCAAACCAACATCCAACATGTTTGTGCTTAGTACTTACAGGGTGCCCAGTAATGAGTGAAAGAATAATGAAAGGAGCAATGTATCTTTCCTTGACTTGCAAATTGATTCCTATGTGTAGAGAAAAAAAAAAAAAAATCTATCCTAAATGTTTTTTTCAAATGAAATTTTAAAATATAGCTGACTATATTTTCTAGGTAATAACATGAGTACACTAATTGGCTAGTCATATTTACTATTTGTAAAGTTGGTTGAATCACTTCTGTTAAGTATGTGTGCCTTTTAATACAAAATGAACTTGTTTATTCATTGACTTAATAAATATTCTCCACAATTCTGTCCCTGGGAATCTAGTGGGAGAATAGGTACTTGTATAGTTTGTGTTTAGAAATAAAATTTTATGACAGTTTATCATCTTGATTTCCTTCTAAGTAATCAAAAATTAAATTTGTGAAGTATATTTTATTATATTCTGATATTTGAATACTTATGATTTTTAAAGAATTCTATATATGTGAAGAATATATTATAATATAAAATTATATAGATAGAATTATATAAAAATTCTATCTATGTAATATATGCATGTATTTACTCTACTCAGTATATCTTAAAAATGTAAATATAGTTTCCTGACTTTTTTAGAGACAAGCACTTCCTTGAAATGGTTTGCTGAGATTGGTTTTATTTATAACAATTTGAACAAATTGATTAGGTTAATATGTATAGTAGTGCCCATGATAGTTATTTTAGTGAATTTTTAAACTTATGTTATTATTTGGAATAAATAATAATCAGTAAACCTGTATTTTAAATATTTAGATTTCCCCTGTAACTTAGGGTCTTATTATAGATTCTTTGGGAACGTATTTTGGTAGATAAATTGCTGAGTATTAGTTTTCTAATTTTCTCTGTACTTCAAAAGTTTTTTGCTCCCAAAAGATTTGGCAGTGTATACGTACTTAAACTTTTCCTTAAATAACTATTTTTGGATTTTAGAAATATTCACAGAAGTAAAATTTACGTTAACTGTGCAAACTCAGGTGATTACTTTGATAACACTAAGAATTTCACAAAGAAATGTCCCATTTTGCTTTAAGAAGGACTTGTAGTCACTGGTGAATTTATAAATCTGCCTTGTGAAAGTCAGATATAATATCATATTTTAAAAGAAAGAAGCTTTTTTGTTGGATTAAATAGACTTTTCATGAATTTCCCGAAAATGTTTTATTGAAATTCTAGTATTCTTAGGTCCATTGTAAAATTTTGGTTTGATTATCATTTTCATATTTAACTTTGAATCTGGACATGTAAAACTTTTTATATGAAATACTAGAAAGGAATTACAGTTTTGTTTGTGGTGTAGACAGTGCAGTTTTTTCAAGATTTAGACATCTGATATAAAATGTTGATATTTCACAGTGTTTGTCCTCAGCTCAGCTCCTTCCATAGAGGTGATGCTGCCATCTTCAGTTTATGGCTTCCAAGGCTGCCATGAAAGGAAGAAAGAGCATAGAGGATCATGGGAGAAGTTTTAGAAACCAGGCCTAGAAGTGCATATGTTGTTTCTGCCCATATGCCTTTAGACAGAATATTTTTAAATGGCTTTATCTAACTGTAAAGTCTGAGATATGTAGTTTAGCAATATTCTAAGGAAGGAGAGAGGCACACAAGTATTAGCAGGCATGGAAGTCTCTGTCATTATCTTATATTTATTATTGCTCTTTCACAAATGTCTGTGTATTCCTTCCCTTTCCACCCCTTTGATGTGAAAATTCACGCCAGGATTTCACTCTTGTTCCATTGTTCTTTCTCTACATATTTTCCCTGGGCGTCTTACACACTTTTGAGTCTTTACTACATCTGTATCCTGATGATTCAAATCTGTATTTCTAGACCTGACTTCCAACTTATACATCCATCTGCTTGGTAGACATAGCCATTTGGATCTTCACAGGCATCTCACTCAATGCTTCTTACTTTTTTCCCCTTTCCCAGCCCCTCCAACATCACCCTTGATGTTGCCTCTTCCTTTATTTCCATTTGCAGTTTTTGATATTACCGTGTACCTAACTCCCCGTGCTGCAAATCTAGAAGTCATCCTAACCCTCTTTCTCTCCCCTCCCACATCTAGTCAATCACCAAGTTCAGGCAAGTTTTATCACCTAAACATTTCTTCAATCTATTCCATCTTTTTCCTTCTGCTTTCTCTTTTTTGGGGGGGGAGGGGCAGCTGACCAGTAAGAGGATCCAAACTCGTGACCTTGGTGTTATAAGGCTGCGTTCTAACCAACTGAGCTAATTAGAGCCAGGCTCCTGATTTCTACTGTTCTGTTTCAGACCCTGGTCAACTCTTGCCTCCACTCTAGCAATACCTTTGTCTCCAGTCTTGCCTTCTTCAAATCCATTTTCCTTGATTGTAGCTCTAATAGTTTATTAGAAATGTACATTGAACATATCATTCTCTTACTCAACCCTTTCTTACTGTCTCAGTGACCTGCCTGTATTAGTGCATTTCTGTTGCTTATAAGAAAATACCTGGAACTGGGTAATTTTTAAGAAAACGAAATTTATTGCTTACAGTTTCAGAGGCTGGGAAGTCTGAAGTCCAGGGAACACATCTGGTGGGTCCTTTTTGGTGGTGGCTTTACAACAATGCAGGGGTCTCACATGGCAGAAAGTGATGGAGCAGAAAGAGAGAGACTCTCATGTGCTCTCCTTTTAAAACCCTCAGAACCACACCCCTGACCACCTTTATTAATCCTTTCACTCTGTCATGGTCCTACAATCTAATCAGCTCTTCAAGGTCCCACCTTTCAATTACTATAATATGATTTCCCACCCTCAACAGTTACACTGGGGGCCAAGTTTCCAATACCTGGAACTTTGGGGGACACAACTTAAGCTTCATTGAGTTGGGAGGGGACATTCAATCCACAGCACTGTCTTACTTACCTCTTCCCTCTTCTGACCCTATGCTTTGTCTTCCAGAATTACATAATCTCTTACTTTTTCCTCTACACATTTTTACCTGGTTTATGCCTTTGAGTCCTTGATCAGAGCCTTTGGTCGTACTGATCATGCTGTTTATATTCTGCCTGGAATGTTCTTCACAGCATTTTTTTTTTTTTAATCTTGTTTACTTTTAGTAATCTTTCAGACTCAGCTAAAGCATCCTTACCTCATCTCTGGCTTCCCACTGACCCATAGATTCTTGCCTAATTATAAGCTCCTCAAGAGCAAGGATTATATTTTATTCATCTCTATATTCCCTGTGTCATGCAAATAGCCAGTGCCTCCCTTCCTGCATCCCCCCCCCCAAAAAAAAAACACAAAAAGGACTTGACCTTTAAAGATATTTGATTGCTCTGTTTGGATTATGAGAGTATATGTGCTGTTTTAACCATAATCACATTCTTTTTAGAGAAGACAAGTAAACCAATGTTTATCTTTAAATTGATTGCTTTTTTTTTTTTACCCTGACCATGCTAGAATGAAGGGTTGCAAGCTGATAAAACTATTTATTTTCTCTAATACTGAGATTTGTGGAAAAGTTGCATAACTTGAGAGTAGCATAAGCACATATAGTTATTACAAATTATATAGTATCTGCTTTATTAGAAAGAAGCTTTTGCTAAGATCTCTTCTTCTCCAGTGGTTGATTTGTTTATAATTTTCAGTGATTGGAGATGAAATAGTTGAAACCAAAATAAAGAAAAGTGAAAATACCTATTTTATTGATTTCTGCACTTTTAAGTATTCTACCTCCTTCCACAAAGTATTTGAGACAAGAGATCCATTTGTTGTATTCTGATAACTTTAGAATACTTCTGTTTAGAGTGGAGATTTTTCTAAATATTTTGAGTTGAAAACATTTTTTTGTTTACTATTTTTATAGCATTGACAAAAATATTTTGAAATATTCTTTTAAACTATATCTACAAATATTTCTTATTTCCATAGTTTTTTTGTTCCATTATGCTTTTACTATATAGTAGAACTCTAATATTCAAGAAGGATGTTGGGATGTTGTCTGAGACACTATAGTTTCCATTGTTATATGAACTAGTCTTCATTCTTTATGGATCTAAAACTTCTGTTTTCTGGCTCTAAGGGTCATTATTTTCTTGAGGCCTCTTCACTTTTATCATGAGCATTAGTGATTGGCTTTTTGAGAAAGATCATATTTTCCTTAAAAAATAGTAAATTTTTACTGCATTCATGGAGGACTAGTATAAGACAGTAAAGCTCTACTGCCTTGCTGAGTGGGTGACTGGACTTACTAGCTAAATTACCAACAGTAAAAACTATATTATAGTTCTTCATTAATAGTTAAAATTACAAATATCAGGTGTCTCCTCTATCTTTAAGTGTTCAGGAGATAAAAGCAGTAAAGAGAATTCTGAGTATGGAAGTGCCCACTGTCTCACACTAGGTTAATCCTCCTAAAGCATGGTTTTCTTATATTTTTATCCAACTTGAAATTCTTCACTGACTCCTTCAGTGTAGGCTAGTCAGTAGACTAACACTGTATGGTTCTACCACCAATTGCTCTTTACCTCCTTTTCCAAACTTTTTCATTTGTTCAAAAAATAATAGTGTTTACTATGTATTGGGCACTGTACCAAAGCCCTCTAAACATGAAGCTAAATAAGACATAATTCCTGTCCTAATAGATTTGCCTAATTGCTCCAGCCTACCCAATCTGCATGATTTGAGCACAGTATGTGTAATTCTACCTTTTTACATTTGCTTATGTGATTCTTTTCCCCAGAAAATCCTTCCCTCTTAGCATATTCAAATTTTACCCATTTCAAATTTCAGCTTAAGTGATTCCTTCTGTACGTCTTCTCTCCCGGCCTATCACAGGTCATTTTGGTCTCTTTCTCCTTAGTGGCTGTGGCACCTAATCATGCTGTTCACTTAGGATATTAACTTATAATTATACTAATTTTTAACTTTTCATGTGTGCATCTCTCCAGACATTTTATAAGGTTTGGGATGGCCAGTGTGTCCTCTGGCCCCCCAGTGATTCATGTCCTTCCTTATCCAAAATATACTTCTTTTCTCCCTAGGTTCTCAAAAGTATCATCCCATTATGCATCAGCTCAAAATCTAAAATCTCTACATCAAGATCAGGTCCAGGTGTAGTTGAGGCTCCTCAGGTGTATTTTCTTCCTATGTACAGCTCAAGTGCAGTTGCTCTGAATCTGAAGACTGGTGAACTAGAGACCCCCTCACACATTTGCATAAAATCAACAGCTATAGGCTTTCCTGTTCAAAGGGGGGAAATGGGAGGCACAAAGGAGTCACCAGTCCATAGTGATTTTGAAATTCAGGTGGGCAAATGTTGGAGGTTCTTTGATTAGATCTCAAGGTCTGGGAATAATTCTTCATGGTTCTAGGTTTTGCACTCTGAGCTCTTAGTTTCTCCACCTGAGTCATCCTTCCTTTTTTATGAAATGCAGCATATATTTGCAGCTGAATGATCTTCTCAGTCTGCTTCCTGCCAGTGGAATTTTGGCCCAATTGTCTCTTTTCACTTTGTAATGTCACTGTCGCTTTTAGTCCAAGTTGACTGTATGTTTGCTGATATAATTCTCTCAAAAATGTTGGCCTCCTGTGAATCTCATTGGGATTTATTCCATTAGACAGAAACCATATCCAAAAATTTCTTCAAAATAGGGGCTTCTGCAGTGATGTTGAGGTACAACACCCTTAAGCTTTCTAGAAGGGCCTGTTTGATTGAGAGGATCTGTTAGGCATACCCTTAATCTTTTTAAAGGACTTTTTATATAACTGATTAATACCATGAGGTACCACCATTGATCTTTCTGGGGTCTTAACAAAAGGTTTTGTAGTCACCCCTCAACTTCATTTTTAGGCCATATTCTAGCAGTGTCCTGGATTCAAACTTTCTTTGGAAGCTATTCTTAACTTCAGCATCTTTTGCCATATTGAGAGACTGAGAATTTTGAAAATCATTCAAGTCCAGATCCTTTTCTGTTTAACAGCTGTTCCTAGTTTTAGTTTATCTCTTGCTTGCATTTTACTGGAAGCAGCATGAAAAAACAAAAAACCAAAAAGTAGGCAATGCCTACAACACTTTTGACTTTGCTTGGAAATAGACTTAGCTAGATCATTCAGTTTATTAGGTACATTTCCTACTTTCCAAGTTACCAAAGGTGATAATGTTGCTAAGTTTCTGCTACTACTTACAAAGGATCCTCCTTCCTCCAGTTTTCAAAAACATTTTCCTGACTCCTTGTGAACCCTCATGGACAACACATTCAAAGTCCAGGTTTTTACTAAATCTGTTCAGGATAATTTAGGCTTTCCCTAACATACTCCTCAAAATCCTTTCAAACTGCCCACTGCCAAGTTCCAAAGCTAATTTCACATTTTAAGGCTTTTCTTATGACGATACCCCATTTCAGTTATCAGCATCTGTGCTAGTTACCTATTTCTCACTTATAAATTACCCCAAAACATAGAAATTGAAAACAAAATGTATTTATTGTCTTATAGTTTGAATAGGTCAGGAATCTGGATGTGGCTTAACTGGGTCTTCTGCCTCAAGATCTCTTATAAGGCTGTATTCAAGGCACCAGCAAATACAGCAGGGGAGAATCTGCTTCCTAGCCCACTCATGTGGTTGCTGGCAGGACTGAGTTTTGGTCCTGTTGGCTGGAGGCCTCTTTCAGTTCCTTGCTAAATGGGCCTCTTCCATAGGGTAGTTGATAACATGACAGCTGGTTACCATAAGAGCAAGAGAACTAGCAGGACAGAAGCCAGAATCTTTTTGTAATCTAATCTTGGAAATGACATACCATCACTTTTCCCTTATTCTCTTTGTTAAAAATAAGTCACTGAGGTCCAGCCTCCATATGAGGGGAGGAGATTATACAAGGGCATGAATACCAGGAGGCAGGGATCATTGGGAGCCATCTGAGAAGCTGTATGATCTTTGGCTACTATTTGCATGTGATAGTGAATCTATATTGAATTGGAAAATTGGAAGAGAGTGTACAGGACACACCAATGAAATAATATTTATTTAACACATTTAATTGGATCGTCGCAGCCTTGTAACTTACTAAGACCTGAAAATAATTTTATGAGTTTCTGCATACAATCCAAGTTTTTATTCCTACACAAATGTACCCCTTGTTCATATACTCCCATGTAGTATGATGGAAAGTTAGACATTTAGAGGGATTTTTGCAATTAGGCACAACTGGCCATTAGGCAAATAAATCAAGTGCCTTTTTGCTTTTTCCCAGATATTGATACATGTCAGTGTTTATAAGATGCCTAAAAAGAGATAAATGAGTTTGTTTACCCTAGATTGATCCTGACACCAAAGTTATTACTTTACTTTTTAGCATAGTTTTGGAATCATGTTAGAAGGAATAATATTATTGCTTACATTTTCAGGGGAGTAAATATGAGTTCCTAGCTCCAGGGGTTCTTATTACATACAAACACACATATAAAGAAAAATTCAGCTATTTTTGGTATTAGAGGAAGGGGACTGGGAAGAATGGTTGCCATATTCCATCCTTGTCCTGGAAAATATATTTGCATTGAAGGATAAAAACCTTGAAGCTTTTTCTTTGTTAGTCATACCACCATGTATATCCATTATTCCTACCCCAAACCACTTTAACTCTTGGTCAGGAAACTACTTTAGTCAAACAGACAGACATGTCATCTGGCCTGAAAAATAAAAGTAGTTTTTTCTTTTTTGCACAGTATTTTAGTGTTACTTGGCTTAAAACTTGGCTTCTTGTAGTCTGATAAATATATTAATGTTTAGGTTGAAAATGTATAGTGAGTACATTTGAATAATTTTTTTTCATTTATGGTTTTTAAGAAGTATCATGATTTTTTCCTCCATGTTTGCCAGAAAGTATGATAGCTTGTTTTGTAGTTATGCCATAAAAGTTTAAGGTTTGGGAGTGGAGGAAGAGAGTTACCATCAATACCTAAAGCTAGTTATTTCAGAACTGCAGCTAAGTTTCTGACTGGATTTGTGATATTGAGACAATCTGACAACACTAAAAGTGTTATTAAATAACATGGTATATATCCAAACATATTTTAGGGTTCCATATAACATAGTTCCTTTCTAGATTATCCCTAATATATAAAATTATCTTTTCTTTTTTTCTCTTTTACAGGTAATATAACATTACAAAGCACAATGGGTAACGTCACAGTAGGTACGTGTTAAGATGCTAGTTGGTCAATTTTGCCCATTTTCTTAGGTAGCTATATTTGTGCTGCTTTAGTAGAATAAATAAAGTCTACAGTTTAGCTGATGAACCTGACAAGATCCTGATGTGCAAGTCAAATATATGCAGACCTAATGTATGAATATATCCACTCAAAGAAAATTACCTGAGCCTGGTGTTAAAAATGTCTTATAGTATAAATTCCTTGAGTTTTTCAAATATCTACCTTGTCTTTGAAAAAAAGAAATATATAAATTATGTCACTGTTTGTCCTAAAATTATGTTAATGTTTGAAGACAACCCTGAGTATGCCAGTAACTATTTAGTCAAACGTGTATTTATTGAGAGCCTACTATGTATTAGGAATTCTTTTAGGTACTTGGGGATATATTGGTCAACTAGATACAGTCTCTGTACTCAGAGACCTCATCTTCTCTGCATGCTGGTAAGAAAGACAATAATCATGTAAATAACAAAAGGTAATTTCAGATTGCGATAAGCACAGTGAAGAAATAAGAGAGGGTACTGGGATAGAGATCATTCAGGGAGAAGAATGCTACTTCAGGTAGGTGATCAGAGACAGCCTGGGGAGGGGACATTTGAACTAAGGCCAGAATAATGGGTATAGAGCTCACCAGATAGAGGAACAGCAGCAAGTGTAAGCCTTGAAAGTGGAATGAGCTTATCATTTTCAAGGAGTAGAAGGAAGGCTTATGGAGACAATGGTTTGAGATGAGTTAAATGAGGCTAGATCTTAGGGCTGGTAAGATTTTGGGTGTTTATTCCAACTACAACAGAATGTTAGTAGGGGAGTGAGATATAATTTATATTTAAAAAGGGCACTCTAGCTGTTGTTTCATGATATACCAGAGGGGTGTGGAATTAAAAGTGGGCCACTAGAAAGCTTAATTTGTTTATCCATTCTCTTGCTGATGGACACTTTGGCTGTTTCTAATTTTTGGCAATTGTAAATAAATCTGCTATGGATATTCTTATGCTGGTCATTTTATGGATTTATATGGGTTTTTTTTTTTTTTTTTTTTTCTTCTTGGGTAAATACATAGAAATGGAATTCCTGGGTTGAATAGGTAGGTATATGTTTAATTTTATGGTTAAAATATCAGACCTTTTCCCAAAGTTTCATTTTACACACCCATCAACGGTATATGAGAATTCTAGTTGCTCCACATCCTTACCAACATTTATTATTGTCATCCTTAAATTTTACCCATTCTGTGTATGTAGTGGTATATCTCTGGTATTAATTTACATTTCCCTAATGACTAATGATGTTCAGTACTTTTTCATGTGCTTATTTGTCATTAGTATAGCTTCCTTTGTGAAATTTTTATTCAGTCTTTTGCCCATTCATTTTCAATTGGGTTATTTGTCTTTTTATTATTGAGTTGCAGGAGTTCTTTATATATTGCTGGGTAGAAATACTTTGTCAGATACTGTTTTTTTTTGACCGGTAAGGGGATCGCAACCCTTGGCATGGTGTGGTCTGCACCATGCTTAGCCAGTGAGTGCACCGGCCACCCCATACAGGATCCGAACCCGTGGCGTCGGCGCTCCCTGCGCCGCACTCTCCCGAATGAGCCACAGGGCCGGCACCAGATACTGTTTTTTAATATTTTCTCAGTCTGTGGCTTGCCTGTTCATTTTCTTAATGGTATATTTTGATGAAAAGAAGGTTTAATTTTGACAAAGTCTAATTTACCAATTATTTTTACGGATCCTAAGAAATCTTTGTCTGCCTTCAGTCATAAAGATACATTTATGGTCTCTTTAGCAGCTTTAAAATTCTGCTTATACTTTTGATCCATCTCTAATTCTTGTGTTTAATGTGAGTTTTAGGAGCTAAGATTTTTTTCCCCCACAGCGGCATCTAGTTGTTGCATCACTATTGAAAAAATTTCCTTTCTACAGTGGATTACTAAGCATTTTTGTCTAAAATCAAGTGACTGTTAAGTGTGGCTCTATTTCTGATCTTTAGCTCCTGTTTATTGATTTATTTGTTGAGCCTTAGACCAGTACCACAATATCTTCATTACTATAGCTTTATAATAGCTTAATCAGATAACCTTTCAAAAAAAATTTTTTTAAACAAAGTTATGCTTTGAATATTGTAGATTCTTTGATTTTCCTGTTCATTTCTACCAAAAAATCTAATCGCAATTATATTTGGGATTGTACTGATAAGTTTTGAGAAAACTGACCATCAGCAACATTGAATCTTCCAATTCATGAGCATGTGGAACTCTCCATTTATTTAGATCTTTAATTTCTCTCAGCATTTTGTAATTTTCAGTGTAAGAGGTCTGGCACATTTTTTATTAAATTTATGTTTTTGACACTATTGTAAGTGGAATATTAAAAAATTTTAGTTTCTAATTGTGTACTTTTGGTATATCAAAATACAACTGATTTTTATACATGGACCTTATATCTTGTGACCTTGCTAAATTCAGTCATTCATTCTAATAGAAGTTTTCTAGAATCTAGAATCCTTTTCTGAATAAACAGTCATTTATTCTATAAAGAAAGTCAGTTTTGCCTCTTTCTTTTCTATCTTTATTTCTTTTATTACCTTTTCTTGCTTTATCATGCTAGCTAGGACCTGTAGTATGATGAAATAGTAGTGGTGAGAGTGGGATTCTGTGCTCTTGTTCCTAATCCTTGTCTCCAGTTATTAGGGGGAATGTATTAAATATTTTGCTGCTTGTGATGTTAGCTATAGGTTTTTAACCAATGCCTTTTATCAGATTAAGTTTTCAAACTGCGCCGAAGTTTTTTTTTCTTTTATTTGACTATGAGTGGATATTAAGTTTTGTCAAGTACCTTTTCCGCATTTATTGGAATGATTGTATGTTTTTTCCCTTTCAGTCTATCAATATGACCAAGTGTGTTACTAGATTGATTTTTCTTTTTTAAATAGCTATCATTTGCTGAGTGCCTATATGCCAGACACTGACACATTCCAATGTAAATTTTTTTCCATCTTTATTAAGGTATAGTGAGCAAATGAAATTGTATGTATTTCATGTGTACAGTGTGATGATTTGATATATGTATATATTGTGAAATGACTACCACAATCGTTAGTTAACATATCTGTTACCTCACCTAGTTATTTGTGTGTTTGTGTTTGTTGTGAGAACACTTTAAGATCTACTATCTTAGTAAATTTCAAGTATACAATACAATATTATTAACTATAGTCACAATGCTGTACATTAGATCCACAGAACTCTTTTTTTTTTTTTTTTTAATGAAAGGTGGAACCTTTTGACCAACATCTCCCCATTTACCCCTAGCTTCTGGCAACGACCATTCTACTGTCTGTTGTTATGAGTTAAACTTTATTAGATTCCACATATAAGTGACATCATGCAGTATTTTTCTTTCTCTTAGTTCATTTGTCATTTGTCTTTCTTAAGGTTCATCCATGTTGCCACAAATGACAGGATATGCTTCTTTTTAATGGCTGAATAATATTCTTCCTCTCTTGCTGTCTTCCTTTGTGATCTGTTGACTTTTTGTGGTGATGTGCTTTGATTCCTTTCTCTTAATTATTCATGTATCTACTACAGGGTGTGTGTGTGTGTGTGTGTGTGTGTGTGTGTGTGTGTGTGTGTGTGTGTGTGTGTGTGTGTGTGTGTGTGTGTGTGTGTGTGTGGTTAAAATATGAGGCTTACATAAAATATCTTGTAGTTATAACATTCTACTTTAAGCTGATAGCAAAGTAAATTAGAATGCGGATGAAAACTTTATACATTTACTTCTCTCACCCCTCACATTTTAGGTTATTGATGTTACAATTTACATGTTTTAAATATTATATGTCCAATAAAAAATTATTTTAGTTATTTTTATTTTTAATGTTTGTTTTTAACTTTTCTACCAGAGTTGAATATGATTTATACATCACCATTAGAGAATTCTGAATTTGAATATGTATTTACAGTTGTTCCCCTTTATTCACAGTTTTGCTTTCCATGGTTTCACTTACCTGTGGTCAACTGTGGTTTGAAAATAATGAATGGAAATTCCAGAAATAAACAATTCATATGTTTGAAATTGCACATTGTTTTGAGTAGTGTGATGAAATCTTATGCCTTCTTGCCCAGGACATGAATTATTCCTTGCTGCAGCATATTCATGCTGCATATTCTACCTGTTTTATATGACGTGATTGTATAGGAAAAAACCTAATATATATAAGGTTTGATACTATCCATGATTTCAAGCTCTCACTTGGGGTCTTGGAACATATTCCCCACAGATAAGGGGGGACTTCTGTATCTTTACTAGTGAGTTTTATACATTCATGTTTTTTTATTTCAGCTTGAAGAGCTCCCTTTAGTATTTCTCATAAGGTAGGTCTAGTAGTGATGAACTCCTTTGGCTTTTGTTTGTTGGGGAGTATCTCTTTTTTTGAAAGAAAGTTCTGCCGGGTATAGTATTGTTGGTTGGCAGTTTTTTTCTTTTAATATTTTGAATATATCATCCCACTCTTCTGGCCTGCAAGAGTTCTCCTGAGAATTTTGCTGATAGTCTTATGGAAGTTCCTTTGTATTTGAGGAATTGCTTTTCTCTTGCTGCTTTCCACATTCTCTCTTTGTCTTTAACTTTTGATGATGCTTTCAAAATTCTTTTTGTCTTTGACTTTTGAAAATTCAATTATAATGTGTCTTGGTGTAGACCTTTTTGGGTTCAGCTTATCTGTGGACTTTTGGGCCATGTGAGTCTCCATATCCATTGTTCTCCCCAAATTTGAGAAGTTTTCAGCCATTATTTTTTAAGTAAGCTTTTTATCTATTTCTCTCTCTATTCTCCTTTTGTATTCCCATAATGCACATATTGTTTCTCTTGATGGTGTGTCATAAGTCCCATAGGCTGTCTTTACTGTTTTTCATCCTTTTTTCTTTTTGCCCCTTTGACTGGATAGTTTCAAGTGACCTGTCTGCAAGTTCACTGATTCTTTCTTCTCCTTCATTGAGTCTACTGTTGAAGCTGTCTATTGAATTTTTCCAGTTTAGTTAAAATTTTAGCTCTAGGATTTCTGTTTTCTTGTTGTTGTTTTTAATCGTTTCTGTATTATTGTTGAACTTCTTAGTTTTGTTCATGTATTGCTTTCCTAATTTTTTCTAATTGTCTCTGTGTGTTTTCTTATAGTTCACGAAATTTCAATAGGATTATTCTGAGTTCTTTGTCAGTCAGTTTATGGATCCCAATTTATTTAGGGTCACTTATTGAAGCTTTATTAGTTTCCTTAGATGGTGTCATGTTTACCTGATTTTTTTTTATTCCTGTATTCTTGCATTGGTATAGTGCATTTATTGGAAGTGGCCACCTTTTCCAGCCTTTACAGGTTTGCTTTGGCAGGGAAAAACCTTCACCATTCAGTCCAGCCTAGGACTCTGGATGGGCCAGCTAGTAGTGTCCCTAGGAAGGCAGGGCTTGCTGTTTGGTTCTTTCATTGGGCTGGAATGCTGCCTGTGCCCTGAGGTCAGGTGGAACCACTGGCTGGGTTCCACAGTTGGGTGAGTTCACTGTGATTTTTTCATGTTAAACCAACTTTGCATTTTGGGAAAAACCCTACCTGTTCATGTTGTATTACCATTTTTATGTATTGTTGGATTTGTGTTGTTAACATTTTATCAATGATTTTTTACATCCCTGTTCATGATAAATATTGATCTTTAATTTTTATTTTAATCTTTCTAGATTTTGCCATCAGGGTTATGCTGGCCTTATAAAAGGAGTTGTATAGGGTTCCATCCATCTCTGTTTTCTCAATTTGTATAAGATTGGTATCATTTCTTCCTTAAATATTGATAAAATTCACCAGTGAAACCTTTATCTGGGAGTATTTTGGTAATGAATTAAATTTGTTAATAGATATTCATCAATTCATATTTTCTGTTTTATCTGGTGTTATGTTTTGGTAGTTGATATTTTCAATGAATTTGTCTATTTTATTTATGTTGCCAAATTTATTCTTTTTCTGTCTATAGGATTTGTAGTGATGTTCCCTCTTTCATTACTGATATTGGCATTTGTAGTCTATTTTTTCTTGATTAGTGAGGCTAGACTTTATTAATTTTGTGATCATTTCAAAAAAACAATTTTTGGCTTTGTAAATTTTCCCTTTTGTTTGATTTCTAATGTATTGATTTCTACTCTTCTCTTTATTATGTCCTTTCTTATATTACTTTGAACTTTATTTTTTTTCTAGCTTAAGGTAAAACCTTAGGTCATTGATTTTAGACTTTCTTTGTTAATATTAGCATTTAAATTATAAGTTCTCTTAAGCAATACATCTCCCAAATTTTGATGCATTGCATTTTCATTATCATGTATTTAAAAGGATTTTAAATTTTCCTTGTGATTTCTTATTTGGTCCATAGAAGTCTGTTATTCAATTTCCATATATGTAGGATTTTCCTAGATAGATCTCTTGTTTTTATTGCTTTCTAATTCCATTTTTGTCAGAGAACAGCTGTGTGATTTCTGTTGTTTTACAATTATTGAGACTTATTTTATCATCAGGCATGTGGTTTTATCTTGTGAATGTATCAGGTGCCTTTGAAATAAGTGTGTTCTGATTTTTTGTTTGTTTCAGCCTAGTTGTTCTGTCAGTTGAGGAGAAAGATGTTAAAATCTCTAGCTAATTGTGTCAGCTTTACAGTTGGTTTTTGAATCTCTGTTATTTAGGTATATTCATAATTCATGATTGTTACATCTTCCTGATTAATTGACTCTTTTGTCATTATGAAATGTTTTCCTTTATCTAAGATAATACTCTTTGTCTTGAATCTACTTCATCTGGTAATAAGAAAGGCACTCTTGCCTTCTTATGCTTAATGTTAGCATGGTATATCTTTTTTCATCCATTTACTTTCAATCAGTCTTTATGTTTCCACATCTTTTCTAGACAGCTTATGGTTGGGACTTGCTTTTGAAAAATTTATTTTGATAATTCTCTGTCTTTTCATTGGAGTATGTAGCCATTAATGTTTAATATAATTACTGATATTTTTGGATATAGTTCTAAAACTTTACTATTTATTTTCTTTTGGCCCTTCTATTTTTGTTGTTGTTTCTCTTTTTCTCCTTTCTTTGCCTTCTTTTGCATTAATTGGATATATTTTGAAATTCCATTTTAATTTTCCTTGTGGCCTTTTAGCTATACCTTTTGCATTAATTTTTAGTGGAAGTTCTAGTGATTTCATATACAGATTTAACTGTTCACAGTCTGTTTATAATTAATGTTATTCCACTTCATGTAAAATGTATGAAATTCACAGTCAGATACTGTAGATCCATTTACCTACCACCTGTCCTTTTGTAGTATAGGCCGTCTTATGTCTACATATATTATAAATCCTGTAATACATAGATATGATTTTTGCTCTATGTTGTCATATATATTTTAAAGAATTTAAGAGGGGAAAATCATTTTTTTATATTTACCTAGAAATTTACTATTTCCAGTGCTCTTCATGTTTTCCTGAATATATGAATTATATAGCTGGTATCATTTCCTTAGCATTTTTTATAGTTCAAGTCTGCTGGTGACAGTTTCTTTTAGTTTTCTTTTAGCTAAATATGTTTTTATTTTTCCTTCTTTTGAAGGATATTTTCACTGTGTATATAATTCTGGGTTAACCTTTGTTATTTTCTATATGAGTAAACTATAAACCAAGGTGAAAGACAAATGACAAATTAGAAACACATCTGTAAAAATATATACTTACATATACACATATACTCATTTGTGTTTGTACATACAGGCGTGCAAGAGAAAGAGAGAGAAATGAAAAGAAAAAGAATATTCTGTAGAACATGGATAAACATAAACAAGCAATTTGTAGGAGAAATAGTGCACATATACAGTGTTCCATCTTATTACTAATCAAAAATATTTTAAGTATAAGTAATCATGACTTAAAATATTGATAATATCCATTGGTGGTAAGATTATGGTAAAACAGGGATTCTTATAAACTGTTAGTTCAGTAGGAATTGGTTCAGCCATTTTGTAGGACAGTTTGGAAATGTGTATCAAAATTAGTGTGCATATTTGCTTTGCTCTAGTACCTCCTCTTTTAGAACTTTATTCTAAAGAGGTAATCTGGTAAGGATAGAAAGATATATGCATGAAGATGTTCATGTCTTTGCTTATAATAGCAAAAGATGGTGTACATTTTAAGTTGTTCCCAGTAAGATAATTGTTAAGTATATTATGGTATATTTATAAAGCAAAATATTATTCAGCCTTTAACAATATAATGACATAGCTCTATAGTTTGCAATACAGAAATATATTTGTGACATCTTATTAAATGAGAAAAGCAAAGTATAAAACATTATTGAGAGAGGAGAGGGAGGGGAGCTCAGCAACAATTATCCAGAACATATAGAAGTCAAAATTTAAAAACGAATCTTTTTATAGGCTTCTTCCTTCAAGTATATCTGGACCTAAAACTGACTGATTTGTGAGAATCCGTTTCATTTCTACTGACAACCAGAGCAAGACATGCCATAAAATTTTTTAAGAACCCACTTGTGCTCCTTTATATGCAAATAAGCATTGATAAATTTTGCTCGATAGGAACATACAGCTAAAGAGATTAAACAAGTGAACAAATAAACTTGTGATGTAATCTTTACCTTAGTCAACAAAGTCTTCTTTATCTACTTGGTCATATGGTATTTCTAACTTTAATAAATCTAGTGGAAGCAACTGCATTACCCATAGAAAACAGAGCAATCAGGGTCAATGAAAAATTAGAAATGCTTTGGAACAACTTTTTCCATTTCTATAAGCAAGGATTTTATACCTATATGTGCATAACTGGTGCTGCCTTGGAAAAAGAGCTGATTTCAGTAAATTAGTAAATATCTTTGTCCTAAATATAATCAAATTTTAATTTTGTTTTTTGGGGGGGAGTAAAGGTAATTTTCTCAAAACGAAATGTTTTGCTCTAGAGCAAGAGTCAGCAGGCTTTGTCTGTAAAGGGCCAGATAGTAAATATTTTTTGGCTTTGTGGGCCATACAGTCTGTCTGGACTATGCAGCTCTGTAACATAACACACAATCAGCCATTGACAATACATAAGCAAATAGGTTTGTCAACACTATTAACAAACTAATGTTACACATATTTTACTTTGTACAACCTGGATAATACACACATTGTGTAGTCCACTTTTTTTCCTTTCTTTTTTTTACTATAATGTGTTTTTAATTTTTTTTAGGATGCAGTAAGAGTTTTAAAAGAAATTTCTTTTGGTACCTAAGCAGTGAAATATTTATCTTTGTCCAGGTATTCTGTGTCATTTATGTCTAGAGGCTTCATTTCTAAGCATCAGTGTTTACTATTGATACCTGAAAACTAAATAAATTAGGTTTGATAAGGGCATTTTTCAGTATAGAATGGACGTAAATTATTATAAATGATTTAGAGCCAGATTTTGAATAGTCTATTCCAATGTTGTCGTCTTTGGAGTTATTTAAAATTTCTTTTTAAGAAAACAGTTGGCTCCTTTGCAGATATGTAGGTATCTTCTCTCCATATTTTGTGAAAGTATAATAGAATTTTTGGCATAACTGTCTTCCTACTTTGTTTCCTCTTTGATGTAATAAAGGCTCCTGATATATATGTGTGTGCGTGCGTGCGTGCGTGTGTGTGTGTGTGTGTGTGTGTGTGTGTGTAAATAAAAGCTCCGGATAAAATGTGCTTTTAAAGAGACTTCTGTAGAAAGAATGTGCTTTAGCCTTTTCAGGCAGCCAGAATATTAAACAAAAGGTTTAGTTGTCATGGGAGGATGAGAAGATGGAGAAACCATTTAGCACTGAATTTTCAACATCATTCTCTTATTTATCTCTGACTCTTTCAGTTTTCCCTTAACTTGAAATATTGGCTGATTGAAAAGTGGGGTCATTGACATCATAGGGAAATTTGAATGTCAAATCAGGAATACCTTAATTATGATTTTCTTAAAGATATCTGTTTAATCCCAGAAACTTGAAATATGAGGAATAAACCAGCTTCACACTATTCCAATGATTCCTGCCCCCCCCCCCCCCCGCCCATCTGTTCCTCTAAGAAACGCAACAAAATCTTATATAGAGTAATTTTACTATTAGGAGCACTTTTTAGTACTAGCAAATTTACTAAAAAGAGAAATTATGAGAGGTTTTGATTTTTGTTGACTTTGCTAGTGCTTATATGTGACTGTCCATGTGATAGAATTCTTTGATAAATATTGAAAGTTTACTAAATTTATCAGTATGATAATGAACTAAATATATCAATGATGCTTAACAGTCTTGGCTGTCAAGGATCAATCCATTACTTGAATGCTGTTCTTCATACCCACTAGGTTTTAGAGTAAATATTTAGTAGTGATAAGTTATTCAGGTTACTGTAGATACAGAGATTTTTTTTACTAGTTGTCCAAGTGTGGATTTCTAGATTTCTGATACTGTTTACATTTTAATGCAAATGATGGCATTGTTATTAGAAAAACACAAAACCTTGCCAGATTCTTAGTTCCTTATCCTAATGCTAAATCAGAGCCTTTTATTTCAAGTTTATAATTTCATTTACTCAAGAATGATTCTACTTATGGTTTTTTCTTTTTCCCAGATTCATCCTCTGGATGTCTAAAAGCCTCAACTCATCAGGGTGCCATAGATGTTTATGTCAGCCAACTGGGGAAAGTGGAATTGAAATCCCTTAAAGGTTAGCCTTCTGGAATGTTTTATTTTGACATATAGTTATAAGGAAGGTTTTATGTAACACTCAGGAAACAGATGGTCAAATTATCTATACTGACATAGTGATATCAAAAAAATTTCTTCTGATAGAACCTGATTTAAACACTGGTCTACTAGTTCTCTAGATGAGATCTTTACAACTTTTGGGACAGATGGCCATGAAAACTATCTTTCTCTTTGTAGTACAAATAAAAATGTTGTGATATTTTGACTATTACTGTGGAATGTTTTAGTGTTACTGTGTGGGTTTTTCAGTTTAGTTTTATGTCTGAAATAGAATATTCTTTGGATGGAAAATGCTCCAATACATTCTTACGGAAGCTTTCCTTCCAGCCTATAAGAGGACCTTCCTTCTCAGGCTATCAATATAGAGTAATAGTTTTCAAAATGTGATCCTGAAATAAGGGTATCACCAGGAAAGTCCTCTAAAGTGAATGTTGACTTAGTCTCTTGAAGTGTCAAGACTTAGAATGTGTCTCTGTCTATAATTTAACTTCTAATACAAATAACTTTCTAAGAGTTCAAGTCTTTCATTAAAAATGGTGTACTTTTGATGCATCTTAAAGCTAAATAAGAGTTTGCGTGTGCTTGTGCACACATGCATGCAGATGTGTGTGGTGACAGTTGGCTTGGGTAGAGTACCTTGGCCATAGGGGCTGAGGTTGCCTGAGTGCAGGAAGTTAAGGACTGTAACTCTGTATAAAAAAGTTAGAAAATAAAGTCTAGAAGCTCTTGCATATTGGCCAGAAGAGGACTATATGTATAATAAGGAAAGTATTTCTTTACAGAGACTGGTTGTTCCTGCTATTAGTAATTTCTTTGCCATGTTGATTTAGTAGTTTTTCATGCAGGTAGGCTCTCTTGTCAGTGTCGAAAGTAAAACAACAAAACACAGAAGTCTGAAACTGAAGTTATTGCTGACACAGCTGTGATTTCTCAAGATCACATTTTTTCTTTAAAACAGGATAATATTGTATCCTCACTAGATTTCTAAGGGCTTCAATAATACTATTCAGGTTAAATTGTAAATGCCATATAAGTCATATAGTTGCACTCTCTCATTACAAAGGCCCAAGAAGAAAAAACGTAACTACAGAGTTAAAGTTTTGAAAATAAGCAGCTCTTACATGAAAGTTATTTCCCATGTGGTGGGCAAAAAAGTAAACAAAACAAAAAACTTAAAAATTTTTGAAGATTGTTAATCTTCATCCACTTAAAATATTTTTGAGTATTATTTGGATTGTTGTTCCAGCGACCTACTGAAATAGCATATGGTGTTGCAAAATTTGATTAGGATTACAATTTTGTGTTTTTTCCTACTGGGAACATAGTACTGCAGAATCTTAAAGATAACTGGACACAAAGATTTCTGTCTTACTTAAAATCTCTTAATTCTCACTACATTTCAGAATAATAACTTTTTAGAGTAATGGAAAGTTATTCAAGACTGTTGTTTAATGATTAGTAAAGATATCTGGAGTCCATTCCAACTTTGCCACTGTCTTGCTATAGGGTTCAGAGCCAGCCACTTGAGTCTCTTAGTACTTTACCATTGTGCCATGTGAAAAAAAAATGTACAATGCTTGTTTTCTCTCTCCTTATGAAAGCTAATCTGGTGACCTTATTTCATTCAGATAATCTATGCTTAGACTTGGGAGTCATACCTGCCTCTGAGCACTGACTTTTCCACTTAATATTTCTAAAATCACATAAAATAACTAATGTTAACATATTTTGATGTCACTAAATGATGTCTTTAGTATTAGTTCATTTTTGAATTTTTAGGAGGACAGTATTGATGTCAATAATTATGAAGACGTTTATGAGAAAAGAGGTCGAAGGTATAACAAGAGCTCTTCTTTCTAAAACAATAATAGTGTCAAAGATGGGACATTAGGAAAGTTTTCAGGTCATGAGAATTCTCCATTCACAGGCAGTGGTAGAGTTTTGTTAGTGGTGATTTTTGTTTTTTAAAGATGTGGAGGGAGATGGGGATAGAACCATTTGCATTGCTTAATATTTTTAAAGGTCTCACAGATTTAAGAGCATGTTATTCGTTTAAGAACAGACAAAAGTGCTCATAAAATTATCACACTTTATATATTCAGAGATATAAAGTCCTAGAAAAAAATTTTTTAATCCATGATTTTCTACTTTTAAAATTATATTTGGTAGAAGAACATGTATCTTCTATTCATTTTGAGATTTTCTAGGTGTGTTTTTGTTTTATTTTGTTTTCTCCTAAATCCCCTTATCTGTTATTATGGGGAATCTCCTGTCAGTAGTTTACATTTGAACTCTGGAAAACAATTAGTTTTTTAATAAAATAAACTACTTGTAGTGATGTGTTTTGTTCCCCACTTTTTTTGAGGAGTAAATATGAGAGTTTATCAGTCTTACCCCAAACTTCCAGCTGCAGTTAGGAAGATGGAGAAGATATGAAATTACTTAAGGAAACTTGAGCTGATGTTAACCAGACTAGAAGGAAAACCATGACCCATAAGTAGATGCATTCTAAAAGGAATCTTTACAGTATTCACAGTGGAAGACATTTTGAAGATCTTAGTCCACAGAGATGGAGTCAATGCTTTATGGCAGGGGCCTCTTACCTACTTT
The DNA here is from genome assembly GCF_027409185.1 of Cynocephalus volans. Lineage (NCBI taxonomy): Eukaryota > Metazoa > Chordata > Mammalia > Dermoptera > Cynocephalidae > Cynocephalus > Cynocephalus volans. The sequence goes on along the minus strand of NC_084465.1, from coordinate 51,554,004 downwards.
ATTTGATGAGAAATACTCATGGAGAAAGAAAAACTTCTGAAATAGGAGTGTATTGGTGAATTTCCATTGCAACCCACGTAATTATTTTGAAAAACCGTGTCATAGCAAACACAGTATTTTCTTCTGATTTACTCCTTTACAAGCTTAAATTAACACCACATTGTACTGGAAATAAAATTGAGTATCTTGCCTCAGGATACCTTGAGGAAACTTGACCACCTAGCAAAAGGAAAAGGCACTGCTGTTTAAATAAATATGCTGAAGAGTAAAAACAGTGTACCAGGAGCAATGCTCCCCTTTCAATCAAATTTGTAACAGACTGGCACTTTTGGTTTCTTTGCATTAATAAGCTCTCCTTTAAATTTATTACAGGCTCTGTTATTGTCAAAGTCCCGTCTTCTCTTCAAGCTCATTTACAGTTATCAGGGAAAGAGGTTGATATTGACTCAGAAGTTCATATTCAGGAAATGGCTAAAGCTCATAAAGATCATGGTATAACAATTACTGGTAAGGAGGCTGCATTTGGTATGTCACATGAATAGCCATTGTTGCTACGTAAGTAGTTGTAGTCTTTTTATTCTTTTCCATTGACACATTTTAGTGTTTGACAGTTTTTTCTACAAATTGCTTAAGTAACATGATGCAGACATTTTGTTTGAAAAAACCTCATTAAATCATTTAGGAATACTCGTTAGTCCTGTCATTGGATAAAATTGATTTAAAAAAACTTCTGGAGCAGCTGCTTTTTAATTCTTGAACTTAAAAATCAACTGAATATATATATATTTTTTTATTATATATATATATAAAATATAAGATTCAAAGCTAACTTTGTATGATTAGAGTAAAAAGGCATATGGTTTGATAGGGACACTGTAAACTTGTTCTTTTAGTACAACAAATTCCCAATCACACAAATGTGAATAGCTTTTTTTTTTTTAATTGAAACATACATATTTGTGGGGTACAGAGTTGAATATAAATACCTGTATACAACATGTGATGATCAAATAAGGATAATTAGTATATTTATTTTTATAAAACATAATCATTCTTTATGACCCTTAACTAATTTCTTGCTATGCCTCCTCCCTCTCCATTTCCCACTTCTAGTAGCCACAGCTTTGTTTTCTCCTTTTGAAAGTTCAGCATATTATTATGATTGTTGTTTGTTTCTTTCTTTCTTTTTTACTAATTTTTTTTTTTTAGCTGTGACTTATGAGTGACAACATGTGCTATTTTTCGTTCTAGGCCTGGCTGATTTCACTTAACATAATTTTCTCCAAGCTCATCCAAGTTGCTGTTATTATTCCATTGTGTATATATACCACATTTTCCTTATCTAGTTGTCTGTCGATGAACATTTAGGTTGGTTCCATATCTTGGCTACACTTTAGGCTGGTTCCATATCTTGGCTACACACACACACACACACCCCACACACACATCTTGAAGAGCTGCAATAAACATGGGAATGCAGGTATGCCTTTGACATGGTGATTTCCATTCCTTTAGGTATATACCCAGTATTGGGATTGCTGGATCAGACAACAGTTCAATCTGTAGTTGTTTAGGAACCTCCATATTCTTTTCTATAATGGCTGCCATAATTTACAGTCTCACCAGCAGTGTAGAAGGGTTCCCCTTTCTCTGCATCCTCACCAGCATTTGTTATTTGCTTTTTGATAATAGCCATTCTAAGTGGGGTGAGATGATATCTCAGTATGGTTTTGATCTGCATTTCCCTGATGATTAGTGATGTTAAGCATCTTTCAGATATCTGTTTGCCATTGTATTTGTCTTCAAGAAATGCCTATTCAGCTCCTTTGCCCATTTTTTAATTGAGTTACTTGTTTTTCTACTGTTAAGTTGTTTGAGTTCCTTCTGTATTCTGGACATTAATTCCTTGTTGAATGTAGAGTTTGCACATATTTTCACCCATTCTTTAGTTTGTCTTTTCACTCTATTGATTGTTGCCTTTGCTCTGCAGAGGCTTTTTAGTTTCACATAATCCCATTTTTTTTTTTTTCTTCTTGCCTGTGCTTTTGAGGTCTTATTCATAAAATCTTTAACCAGTATACATCCTGAAGTGTTTCCCCTATGTTTTCTTTTAGGAGTTTTATAGTTTCAGGTCTTATTTTTAAATCTTTAATCCATTTTGAGTATATTTTGGTATATGGCAAGAGATATGGGTCTAGTTTCATTCTTATACATATGGATATCCAGTTTTCCCAGCACCATTTATTGAAGAGGCTGTCCTTTCCCCAATATATGTTCTTGGTGCTTTTGTTGAAGATCAGTTGACTGTAAGCACGTGGATTAATTTCTGGGATCTCTTCTGTTCTAGTGCTGTTTGTGTCTGTTTTTATACCAGTACCATGCTGTTTTGTTTACTATAGCTTTGTGGTATAATTTGAAGTCAGATAGTGTGATGCCTCCAGCTTTATTTTATTTTATTTTTTTGGATCAGGATTTCTTTGGCTATTCAGGGTTGTATTAGTCCGTTTCTGTTGCTTATAACAAAATAACTGGAACTGTGTAATTTGTAAGAAAACAAAATTTATTGCTCACAGTTTCAGAGGCTGGGAAGTCCAAAGGCCAGGGAACACATCTGGTGAGGGTCTTCCTTGGTGGTGGCTTCAGTGACACAGGGTATCACATTGCAAGATGGCAGAGGCAGAGAGAAAGAGTAACCTCCTCATTCACTCTCCTTTTAAAGCCACTACAACCACTCTCAGTATTCCAAGAATGGATCAATCTATTCATGAGGGTACAGGCTTCACAATCTAATCACCTCTTTAAGGCTCACTTCTCAATTACTGTAATAGGATTTCCTACTCTCAACAGTCACAGTGGGGATCAAGCTTTTAATACATAAAACTTGGGGGACACAATTCAGTCCATATCGGGGGTCTTTTGTTGTTCCATATGAGTGTTAGGATTGTTTTTTCTATTTCTGTGAAGAATATCATTGGTATTTTGATAGGGATTACATTGAATCTGTAGATCGCTTTGGGTAGTATGGACATTTTCACAACATTAATTCTTCCAATCCATGAGCATGGAATGTCTTTCCATTTTTATGTCCTCTTTAATTTCTTTCAGCAGTGATTTATAGTTCTTATTGTAGAGATCTTCCACCTCCTTGATTAAATTTAGTCCTAGGGTTTTTGTTTTTTTTTTTGTTTTTGGTAGCTTTTGTAAATGGGATTGCTTTCTTGATTTTCTGCTAGTTCATTGTTGGACTATAAAAATGCTAGTGATTTTTGTATATTGATTTTGTATCCTGTAGCTTTACTGAATTTGTTTATCAACTCTAAGAGTTTTTTGGTAGAGTCTTCAGGGTTTTTTACATATAGGATCATGTCATCTGCAAAGAGGGACAATTTGACTGTCTTTTCGAATTTGGATGCCCTTTTTTTCTTTCTCTCACCTGATTACTCTGGCTAGTACTTACAATACTGTGTTAAATAGAAGTGGTGAGAGTGGGCATCCTTGTCATTTTCCTGTTCGTAAAGGAAAAGCTTTCAGCTTTTCCCCATGCAGGATGATATTGGTGGTGGGTATGTCACAAATGGCTTTTTTTTTTTTTTTTTTGTCTTTTTTGTGACTGGCCGCACCGCGCTCAGCCAGGGAGCGCACTGGCCATCCCTATATAGGATCCGAACCCGCGGCGGGAGCGCTAATGCGCTCCCAGTGCCGCACTCTCCCGAGTGCGCCATGGGGTAGGCCCCACAAATGGCTTTTATAGGGTTGAGATACTTGCCTTCTATACCTAATTTGTTGAGAGTCCTTATCATGAAAGGATGTTGAATTTTGTCAAATGCTTTTTCTGTGTCTATATTGAGATAATCAAATGGTTTTTGTCCTTAATTTTGTTGATATGGTATATCACACTTATTGATTGGTGTATGTTGAACCATCTTTGCATGTCTAGGATGAATCCCCCTTGACCATGATGTGTAATCTTTTTGATGTGCTGGTGCATTCTGTTTGCTAATTTTTGTTGAGGATTTTTGCAAATGCATTCATCACGATTTTGGCCTGTGGTTTTCTTTTGTTGTTGTGTCTTTGTCTGATTTTGGTATCAGGGTAATGCTGGTCTCATAGGATGAATTTGGGAGAAAGGCCTCTGTTTCAATTTTTTGGAATAGTTTGAAGAGAATTGGTATTAATTCCTCTTTAAAGGTCTGGTAGAATTCAGCAGTAAAGCCATCCATTTCTGGGCTTATCTTTGTTGGGAGACTGCTGATTAGTGCTTCAATCTCATTGCTTGTTATTGGTCTGTTCAGGTTTTCTATTTCTTCTGGGTTTAGTCTTGGTAGTTTGTATGTGTCCAGAAATTTATCCATTTCCTTCAGGTTTTCAAATTGGTTGGCATATAGTTGTTTATAACAGTCTCTAATGATTCTTTATATTTCTGTGGTATCTGTTGCAGTGTCTCCTTTTTCATTTCTATTTTTGTTATTTGGGTCTTCTCTCTGCTTTTTTTAGTCAGAGTAATGGTTTGTCTATTTTGTTTATCTTCTCAAAAAAACCCCAACTTTCTGTTTCATTGATGTTTTATATCATTGTTTTGGTCTCTATTTCATTTAGTTCTGCTCTGATCTTAATTCTTTCCGTCTGTTGATTTGAGGAGTAGAATGTTCTTGTTTTTCTAGTTCTTTTAGGTGTATTGTTAGGTTGTATGTTTAAAGTCTTTCTATTTTTTGGATGTAACCATTTATTGCAATAAACTTCCCTCTTAGTACTGCTGGTGCAGTATCCCACAGGTTTTGGTATGATGTGTCTTTATTATCACTAGTTTCAAGAAGTTTTTTGATTTTCTGTTTAATTTCTTCTTGGACCCATAGGTCGTTCAGGCACATGTTGTTTAATATCCACATATTTATATAGTTTCCAAAGTTTCACTTGTTTATTGATTTCTGGTTTTAATCCATTCTAGTCTGAAAAGATACTGGAAATGATTTCAGTTTTTAAAAATTTGTTGAGCTGTGATTTGTGACCTAACATGTGGTCTATCCTGGAGAATGTTCCACGTGCTGATGAGAAAAAAGTATATTCTGTAGTTGTTGGATGAAATGTTCTGTAGATGTCTGCCAAATCCATTTGGTATAAAGTGTAGTTTAAGTCCTGTATTTCTCTGTTGATTTGTTGCCTAGCTGATCTGTCCACTGTTGAGATGGGGTATTCGGGTCTCCTGGTATTATTGTGTTGTGGTCTCTCTCTCTTTCTCTCTCTTTCTCTCTTTAGGTCTAATAGTGTTTGCTTTATATATCTGGGTGCTCTGATGTTGGGTGTGTTTATATTTATGATTATTATGTCTCCTTACTGGATAAATCCCTTTATCATTATATAATGACCTTCTTTGTCTCTTTTAATGGTTTTTGGTTTGAAGTCTATTTTATCTGGCATATGAGTAGCTGCTCCTGCCCATTTTTGGTTTCCATTTGTGTGTTATATCTTTTTCCATCCCTTCACTATTAGTCTATGTGAATATCTACAGATGAGATGAGTTTCTTATAGGCAACATTTAGTTGGATCTAGTTTTTAAGTCCATTCAGCCAGTCTGTGTGTTTTGAGTGGGGGATTCAATCCATTTACATTTAGGGTTGCTATTGAAAAGTATTGTCTTACTCCTGGCATTTTATTGATTTTTGCTTGGTTGTTTGAAATATCTTTTGTTCCTTTCTTTCCCTTTTATTGTTTTGTCTTCAGTGCAGGCGGTGACTGGTGCTGGTGGGTGGCTGCAGTGGGGAGAGGGACAAACTGCCATGCAGAGACATGGGCAATGACTCTGGGACTGAATGAATAGCTTCTGCATGTTTTCTATTACATCTGGCTGCACTGATGGCTAATACTATTTTTTAAATGTTTATTGTTTTAATGGATAAAAAAATTAATGCCGGTGAAGTTTTTCCTTAAATCTTTTCAGAATGGCATCAAGAAAGACATTGAAATTAAACTATGTACATGGACATATGCTATAGGCTTACCTATGAGATACTGACTAGAAAAAGGAACTGTGTGTGTCAGGGAGGTCTTCATAAGATTAAGTTTCAGTTTTAAATATTTGTTATTTGTCATGAAAGTTAAGAAGGCAGTCTGTTAAAAATCATAGAATATTCACAAAATGTGTCACGGGAATAAAATACCTGTACTCTCCTAGGTCTAACTCAGTGCTTATGGACAGGCTGTTAGTTACATGGTGAAAGTTTGATGAAAATCTAAATATATCAAATATGGTAAGAATCAACTTGTGCTCTAATGTCTTGAGTTTGATAAGGAGCCAATAAATAGAATTACCTATTTTTTGTCCCAGTAATCTAAAGCAGTAATACAAATTTGTCTAATGGTGCTCAGAATCATAGCATAATCAAATTATTTATATAGGTAAGCATGTTTGAATTATGAATTAAAGCTATTTTGTCATATTTTCATTCTGTTACTCAGAGAATCACATGACTTTCTGAAATTTAGATTTTGTTTTAAAACCCTGTTCTGACTTCAGCTGTTATTTCTGTGCATATAACTTCCAAATCAATATCTGCATCTCTTTATTGTTCTTGCCTATTTCCATTCCACTAAACCCAGTACCACCTCAAACTTAATATATTTAAGAATAAAAATTTTATTTCCCTAGCATAGCTGCTACTCCTCCCATCTTTTTTGTTTTTCTTTATTTGGTCAGTCATTCAACAAATGTTTATTGAGTCAGGCACCGCTAAAAGCTAGGAGTGCAAAGGTAATATAAAGCATTGTCTCTTTGTCTTCTGAGGAGCTTACATTCTAGTGAGGAAAGACAAACCAGAGAATACTATCCAATGGGATAAATGTTATAATAAAGGTATATACATGTTACTGTGAGAGCATAGGGGTGATACCTCTGAATTAGACTAGTATTGTGAGTTTGAGGAAGTGAGAGAAGTCAAAGATGACAGATTATGGAGAATAAAGGGGAAAGTGGCATAAAAAGAGGCTAGAGAGTTTGGGAGAAGTCAGATCATGTAGGGCCAATTTGGATTTTATATTGAGCATTGTGAAGCCATTGAAAAGTTTTAACCTGGGGTTCACATAATCAGATTTATGTAATAGAAAGATCACTGAATGTTGAGTGGGTAAAGATTAGGAAGACTAATGATGGATGAAGGAAAAGCTACTGCAGTAATTCAGGAGAAAAAGTTCAGTGGCCTGGACTCCACAGTGAGCTATCTGAAATTCAGCAAACAAACAAATGGACCTGCAACAAATTTTGGTAGAAGCAAGAGATGAATCTATTTTATGAGGACGATATATGCTTTTACCTCATTGGTTTTTATGAAGCTCCTCAGCCTATTAGTTCTTTTTGTGTGTTGTTATGTTGAACCCTCTGGCTCCTGCTTCTTGAATTAGTAAGGGCCAAATTGCAGAATTATTTCCTCCTCACAGTGCAAGAATCTAGGTACTGATTAACAGAGTCCTTTTGTAGAGTGGCACAGGATACACTATATGGTTGGGCCCCAGATATATCTTTGTGTTGTCTCTGATATTAAATTAAATCTATTAGAGTAATAGTATGGAGGGACCTCGGATGAAGACAGCAGCATTCTCTCTTGAAGAGAGCTGTTGAGTATGAACAGGTAATTGGATTTAAGAGAAACTTTCATATTTCATTTGGATTCCAAAATTTTTTGGTGCCCAGAAGCCACAGAGCTCTTGTATCAAGTAGATGAAATAATTTAAGAGGCCTAGAAAATCAGGAAAGATTGCTTTTTTCTGTGGAGATTTCCAGTCTGAAACCCAATTTTGGAAATAATGAGCAGTTTTATATGTGTGTTGCTATTTATAGGCAGCTGAGCTCAGCTCATCTGGGCCTTGCTCATAGAATCTCTGAGGCATAGAAATAAATACTCTTAATACTGAGAGATCTGGATTTTATCTGTAGCAAGACTTCTGGATAATTTCTGCAAGAAGCCATACCAGTAAAATTTAGTCACTCAAGCTTCCCATAGAGTTTTGATGTGTCACCCTTGTAATTTTATTTGATTTCCTGCTGCATGGTTTCCTTTGCTAATAACTCAGTTGTATAATCCTTACAGTGATTTATAAGTATTATGTGCCATTCCATGGTCAAAAGAAAGCCTGGAACTGTCTTAGGCTGAAAAAATTACCTACTAAAAAGCTATGCATAGTGTGTATTCTTTGGTGTGTATTTTCTAATCTTTATGAGAGCCTTGATTCTAAGTTTTGTGCTCTACCCATATATGGCAAATTCAACAGGTTGCAAATGGCTTAGGTAAGACATTTCTAATAAGAAAGTGATTTCCCTATTAGATTTTAGATTTGGTTCATCACCTTCAATATGAAACCTGACTGTGATATATATCAAGCAATTCTCCAAGCCTAGAAATACATATGTTACAAAGTCCTTTTGTCTTAAAACTCCGCAATTTAGATATTTAAAGAGTATAAGAGGCAAAGTGTGTTGCCAGTCAAAGGATTGGTGTTTGTCACTGTCTGCATAGTAGGGAAGCTGGCACTATTATGTTCACTTCATTTTACTCAAACTGAAAATATAAAGCATATAAAAAACAAATTCATTTAGGATCAAAATAAATCAAGTCAGAAGAGAGTTCTCAGCTTATCTTTAGGCCAGAGAGTTATACATTAAATGGTATTGTAATTTCTAATGGGGACACTCATTCATGGGTTGAAAAGAGTTGAAATGGACTAAGCCCATGGAATGTCACTTTTAAAATCTAGAAACAATGTTTTCTCTCCAAATAGGACAAAATCCAGGCCTTTGATATTACTAACCCTTAGAAATAACTCTTTTTTTTTTTAGAACACACAAGTTTTGGTTTTCTCCAAACTTGTAACACATGAATTTTTCAGTCATGCAGATATGTTTCAGGACCACAGGACCACATAGAAGAAATTCAGTTACAGAATAAAGAATGCTGAAAATACTTTCACAGGGAGTTAATGTAGAAACTGTCTTCAGATCATTTGTGCTTTTATGGTGTTTTTTCCCCCCATCTTTTTGTTATAAAGTCTTAAGATCCTGAGAGTATCATGGGTAAAGAGACATTAACTTTGTTAATGTTTACCACCTGCCCCTCCCCAAAATCAAGTTTTGTTTCTTTCAGTCTGCAAACTTTATCTGTAAAGGCCAGATAATAAATGTGTTAGACTTGGCAGGTTACCTATGCTCTCTGTTGCATATTCTTTATTGTTTTTTTTTTTTTTCTATAACCTTTCAAAAATGTAAAAGCTATTCTTATCTTTGAAGCCATACAAAAACAGATCCCTAGCCATGTTTGGCCTGTAGGCTGTAGTTTGCTGACCCCTAGACTAGAAATCAAAGTGCAGGCCCCAGTCTTAGAGCATTGTAAACTGTTTGTGATGCCTGTGGGTGTTTTGTTTTGTTTTTCTCTAATGTTTGTTTTTTGTATTTATTTTGGTCATTCACAAAATATTGAACCATAGCCAAATCCTTACCCTGAATGAACCTTCCCCAGTAGTGGAGAAAACATGATTTATGCACCTAAAAGTTTAATCATGTAAAATTTAAGAAACAGTGCAATCATGGAAGATATATAATGGCAAATAAATACACAAGAAGATATTCAACATCACTAGACATTAGGAAAATGCAAATTAAAACCAGAATGAAATATCTCTGCATATTTACTAGAATGGCTAAAATAAAAAATACTTATAATATCAAATGCTAGCAAGGATGCAGAGAATTTGGATCTCTCCTACATTACTGGTGGGAAGGTAAAATGATACAGACACTCTAGAATTCAGTCTGGCAGTTTCTTAAAAAACAGAACATGAAACTACCTAGCAATAGCTCCTGGGAATTTATCCTGCAGAAACGAAATTTATGTTCACACAAAAACCTGTGCACAAATGTTCACAGCCAGATATAACATTGTATTACAAATGTTGTAATAACCAAAAACTGGAAATGGCTTAAATATCCTTCCATGGATGAATGGTTGTATAACCTGTGGTATTACCTATGTAAGGTAATATAATTCATGTATAAAAAAGAAAAGTCTATTGATGTACACAACTTGGATGGAAATTAAGGAGTATTATTCTGAGTGAAAAAAGCCAATCTCAAAATGTCACATACTGTATGATTCCATTTACGTAACATTCTTGAAATGCCAAAATTATAGAAGTGGAGAACAGGCAAGTAGATGCCAAAGGTTAGAAAAGGAGAAGGGTATGACTTTAAAGGGACATCACAAGGACTTCCTTTGTGGTGACAGAACAGTTCTGTACCTTGATTATATGAAGCTATATATATGATAAAATGTCATAAAACTACATAAAAGACAGACCAAAAAAATGAACGCATGCAAAAAGTGGTAAAATCCGAGGTCTGTAGTTTAATTAATTGTACTTTCCCAATTCCTGGTTTTGATAATGCACTATATTTATATAAGGTGTCACTATTGGGGGAACTGAGTGATGGGCACACAGGACTTCTCTATATTATTTTTGCAACTTCTTGTGAGTCTATTAATTATTTCAAAATAAGAAGTTGAAGAAGAAAGCAGGGAAGGAGGGAGGAAAGAAGGTAAAAGGTGGGGTGGGGGGAGAGGGAAAAAGAAAAACAGTGAAGTCTTCCGGGCAAGATGGAGTTAAAGGGACTGGCTTACCCTCCAACTTGAAACAAGGACAGCAGAAAAACTTTTTTAAAACAGACAAAATGCATATGAAACAGATTTGAAGACACTAGACATCAGGCAATAAAAGAAAGTGATCACTGAGAGATAGAAAACAAACAAGATGAGCACTGCTTCCTACCTTAAGAGAGTCTCCAGGCTACAGTACAAGGAGAGGGAACTAATGCTGGGCCTACCAGACTCCCTGAGTTAAAGAAATCAAGATGAAAGTCCACAAGAGACCAAGACAGCTAGACTTTGTAAGACAAAGTACCAGAGAGAATAGAGCCTGATGCTCATACAGGTCCAGGAATAATGCCTGTTCAACCTACCAGACTGGAAAAAAATCATTTACTCATAGGGCATTGTTTAGAGCACTTAGAAGTGGGAAACAATTAGTCCTAGATAGAGCACTACTCCAGAACTGCCTAACAAATTTTAAAAGCAGGAGATTAAAGGCTTAAACTGTTTCCAAGTAACTTAACTGCATCTTTGAGAAAAACTCAAGATTTATATGAATACAGAGGTAACTAGCACCCAACAAAGCAAAATTCACAATGTCTGGCATCCAATCAGAGATGATCAGACATGCAAAGAGTTAAGAAAATATGACCCATAATGAATAATCAATTGAAAACAACTCAGAACTGACAATGCTAGAATTAGCAGAGAAGGAAAATAAAATAACTGTATTCCATATGTTCAAAAAGTTAAGACATGGAAAATGTAAAAAAGGTGAAATTGAATTTCTAGTAATGAAAACTACAATGTCTGAGATGAAAAATGCTGTGGATGGGATTAGACCTTGCAGAAGAAAAGATTTGAGGAAGTCTTCATAAGATTGTTTCTTGAGCAGAACTGATTAATTGTACATTTGCTCAATGCCTAGAGTACTATTGACTGTTATTATTCCAGGTATTAAGAGAAAATTTAACGGGTACCATTAAAACTAGCTCAAAAATACTTTCTTTTTAGTCAAGAGTTCTTGTCAAGATATCTTGGGTTGCACTTTTGTTGGGAGAAGACAGTAGTTAAAGAATGTTGACAAAATTAAAACATTTTGTTATGGAATTGTGTGTGGTGTTACAAGGTTTTGTTTGTGACATGTATGTATTAAAAATAATAAAATTTCAGAGTAACTAGTTTCATGTTGTTTCAAAACTGTGTATATGTTATTTTCCTAGCTAGTTGGTAAGGGCATTGGCATGTCTTTTTCCATATTTTGAACCTCCCTAAAATACTTAGCATGGTACTTCCCATAGTGGTAGTGGGTGGTTGGTAGTGTCTGTGAGGTAGAGGAGGGAATCCTCCATCACTGATACACTTAAGTTTAATCTGCTGCTAACAAGGGAGAAGCAGAAGTATTCTTCTGAACCAAATGTAAATAAACAAAATCTGTTATAAGGTTAAGAGGGAGTGAGAAGGGAGGCAGGAAGAAGCTCACCTTACAAGAAGCTTTTTAATCCTCTTTTTAAACAGGAGGATTAAATACTGCAAATTACTCCTGGAGCCCTGTTTTTGTCCGTAACTAGTGCTGATTAAATCGAGTGCATTTTGGGTTAAATAAAAAGAAGTTGGAGATTCATATATTTGGGTAGATTTTGGCAGGGGTTTAGAGAGCAAATGGCAGAGTTAAATACATATCCTAAGAAACCTTTCCTCCCACTTAATGGAAGTCACACTGCATAAGGATAGGGTAGTCGTTTTCTTATTTCTTGGTCAAAGAAACATTGTCTGATTTTCACTGGCAAAGGGAAGTAAATAAGGAACAAGATTTCTGGAACCCCAAGTTCCAATATGTTTTGCAAGACTTTCATAGAAAGGAAATTAGAATAGTCTCCACAGATTCAGGCCAAAGAGCTTTTCGTAAATTAGTTATTGGCAAGATGGACAAAACTATTTTCAAGCAACCTAAGTGGAATTTCATAAACTGTCTTGCCTTTTGAGTTTTGTCTTTAAGCTGAAATTGCTCCTGTATTCATTTTGTAAGAATCAGTAGCACTGTGCTTGGCCTGTAATACTACAGAAGGACATGTAGACTGGCTTTACACTCCGTAAATGAGGTGGCAAATAATATGCTAAGGAAAAATTCTCAGATATTTAGGAATGCCTTAGTATTGTTGATGCTTTATCACTAGTGCTAAATGATTTAAAAAGAAAGAAAAAGAACAACAAAAAACTTCAGGATTTTCGGTTCTTCCCTCCATGTTTATTTGAATTACTAGAAAAAGAAATTCTGTATTACAGAAAAACCGTTAGTGCCAGTTACCTCAAAATTCTGACCTACTAAATGTAGCACTGGCACATAAAAGAACAGCCTAAAATTGACAAAGGTGTTCCCCTTATTGATGGAGTTACAGGAAAAAGAGAAGCTTCTAACAGGGATTTACCAATTACAATAAGAAAGATTTTAACCAGTTTATCAAGCTAATGAGAACTGGAGTTGTGATGATATTGAAAATAGAACAAGAGAAGTAGAAGGAAAGACTCCAGAGGAAGCCATTGAATAATTAGTCATGTTCTCAGAAAGATGCAATGAGCTCCAGAACATAGACTAGACTGTGGCTCAGAGTGAAGGGGAGAGATAAGAATTCAGAGAAGACTTTGTATCAGAAAATTCAGAGAAGAATTTGACACAAAGATCAAGTACCTTTTCATCAGTTGAGAATATCATATGGGAATGTTGACCTAAAAGAAACTGAGGCCAGCCCCATAAAGCATGGGATTTATTGAGCCAGTAAAATGATTGCAACCAGGGAAAATCCCTAAGTTAGTTGTCCTCAGAAATGTACGCCAGAGGGGTCCAGCTGAGCTTAGCATTTTATAATCACAAGAAGTGGGGGGAGAGGAATCAAAGGGATAGCAAGAGAGAAGAGGACAGCCCCCCTAATCATTATATCAGTTTCTCTGTTGGTTAGTACACATACAGATTTTGGATTGTTACTAGGTTACATCCTACACGCAGGAATCTAGGGTAAGGGTTACAAGAAGCATACTAGGTTATTTTATTACTTTTTCTGGTGCCTAAGTTAAAAGAGTCTTATGATAACATTTTCCACGACATGGGACATGACTACTGACTTATCTCAGATTTCCCAGGACACTGTAATTTAGCTGACATGGTCAGAGCAGGTTTTTAAGTTATCGGTACTAAAAAGGAAAAAAGCTAAACTGAGGAAGAAGATAGATCTCTGGATTTGTGTGCTTGGATTTGACAAGGAAAAAGTTTGTGATGAATTGCTGTTGTGTATTCACAACTCTTCTCAGTTCAGATTCGGCTGGTATCTTAAATCCAGAACTGCAGTGGAGCGCCAGAGGAGATGTAACACCTTAATTACCTTGATTACCAAAGAAAACTTAGAACTAGAAGAATAGAGATAGGAAACAAATGAAGTGGGCTCAGTTAAGAAGGAAAACAGAACTAGAAGAACAGAGATGGGAAACAAATGAGGTGAGCTCTACGACTGGCACAGCCTACAACTTTGAGAGCGTTTTCAGGCTGCAGGGCAGGGAGGGGTAACAGCAGATTCCCTGAGTGGGAGACCAGGGCTGCCCAGAGTTTGCAAGAAAGAGTTCCAGAGAGGAGGGAGCTGCATGGGTCGGGGTCTGCAGAGGCTGCCCATGAGCATTCAGCAAAGTACTCACCAGCATGTATGTGAGGAAACTGTTACATGGTACAGTGTGGGTGAACCCCAAAATAAGTATGCTGAGTGAAAGAGGACAGATTGTTTTTAAAAAGTATATACTGTATGATTCCATTTATATACCATTTTAGAAGATACAACTAACTTATAGAGACACAAAGGAAATCAGTGCGTGTTGGAGGATGGGGGCGGAAGGGGTAATAGGCAGGGAGTGGCATGAGGGAAAGATTACAAAGGGGTGCAGGAAAGTTCTGGGAGTTGTGGGTATGTTAATTACCTTGATTGAAGAGATGGCTTCACAGATTTTATACATGTCAAAACATATTACATTGTATACTTTAAATACATGTAGTTTATTTTGTCAATTATACTTCAAGAAAGCTCTTTTTTAAAACTGCATTAAAAAATAATACAAATAAAAAACACGGTAACTTCCCTCTCAGAGTCATTTTGAGAAAATAAAAGGAGAAAAAGCCCATATAACCTCTTTGCTACTGTTTTCCAACTCAAATTATCTTTACTAAGATGTTTGGTGTTCTATGATGCTTTTCAGTTTTATAGGTTTGTTATTAGGATCTATGTGGTCAAATGCTGTTCTTTTCAATTAATATATAACTGTATGCAAATTTTGTGTTTCAGGACTCATGAATCAAGCAAGCAAACATGAAAAATGGATTAAGGCTGATGCCCCAAAAGGCACTGTAAGTTTTAGAAGTCAGAGCTGGTTTCAGTCCCTGAAACTGCGGGACTAAGAATGGTTTGAGTTGTATTTATGATTTTTAACGATTACCAGATCTGTGACTATAAAACTGAAAATACCACTGTTCATATAAATGTTGAAATCAACAAATTGGGAGTGAACACTGATGAGTTGTCTTAGAGTGGCTTTTTCAAAATTTGTACTTAGCTATTTGTTTTCTATTGCTCTGTAACAAATGGCAAACAAACTTTGTAGCTTAAAATAATACCCATTTATCAGCTCACATTTGTGTAGGTCAAGAGCCCAGCATGGCTAGGTTCTCTGCTCAAGATATCACAGGGTTGGAATCAAGGTGTTGGCTAGGCTGAGTTCTGACCTGGAGACTCTGAGGAGAAATCTACTTTCAAGTTTATTCAAATTATTAGCAAAATCCAGTTCCTTGAGACTACATAACTGAGGTCTCCATTTTCTTGGAGTGATTGTTGACAGCAAGCTCCTGGAAGCCACCAAATCTCTTCTCATGTGGCCCCATACATCGTCAAGCCAGCAATGATGCACTGAGTCCTTCTCATGCTTTGAATATCTGACTTCTACAACCTGTGCTTTTAAGGGCTCACTTGATTAGATAAGGCCCACCAAGGATAATCTTTGTCTTGCCATATAATGTAACATAATCAATCATGAGAATGATACCTCATCATATTTATAGTTTCCACTCCCACTCAAAGGGAGGAGATTATACAAAGGCATCAGTCACGGTGGGGGGCAGTTATCTTAGAATTCTTTGTACTATAGTTCTCATGTGACAGGTTTTCTACTTAGTACCTTTTAAGGCATCAATGTAAATTTAAACTGTGAATAAAAAACATATAAACGTAAAGAATTGCTACCAGTTCTTAATATCTTTCATGTAATTTAAGACATACCTCTGTGGGGGGAAGAGCATTCAGCTATTTTATAGCCTGATGTATGAAGACAGATTTTCACTTGTATAAGGTGTACTATGTAAAATTATTTTATGAATCCCATTTCTTTCAAACTTTACTCATCTACTACTGGAACATTTAAGTTACACAACATTGAAGAAACCTGTCCATTGGATTATATTTTTTACGGTTAGGATAAATTAATTCTTAAACATTGATTTTTAATAAACCTTTTCAAATATGGTGATTTGTAATAGTCTCTTTGTTAATATTCCATTTTTTTAGAGTTCTGTTTTTAACTTCTAATTTATGAAACAAAAAGTCAGCTTGGTGGGATATCTCCAAGTTTCCTTTTTAGTTTACTCTTCATGAAATCAGAATTTGTTCAAGTTTGAAAGGTACTCACATGTTGGTATATTTGATATGGTTGTGGTATGTTTGTTAAACTATTAAGTAGAGGAAACTGTCAGGCAATGGAGTAATTTTTATAAGCTTTTTTCACTTTCATGCAATTACATAAAATTTTCATGACTAAAAATAGAGTTGATGAAACTAGCCAACAACAGCCAGAAAAGTCGTGAGCATAAACAGCAGTCAACTATATTTAAAATTATTTATGGAATTGTACATATTTAGATCACATAGTTAAGTTCCAAAGAGATAGGAACAGCTGCCATATTTTACTCTCATAGACATATCCATATATATCAAATGCTTAAGGGCTAAAGACCTAAGTAATATCTTGGATACCTTGAGTTCTCTGCACTAAACCTTGAAGATTTCTCTATCCGTCCACTCTACATCGCTCCCTTTCATAGCTCCCTTTTTTTAACACCTACCCCTTTTCTTTCATTTGTACAGCTATAAAATTTGTCTTCCCAGAATTAATCAGTGTGTCTTCTGTTCTTATTTAAAGGAGAATGTTACTCAAAGAATTTTGGAGCAAGCTCTGACAGTAAAGCAACCTGTTGCATTTCTAGAGAACATAACAGGGTGTGTTTCTTCTTACTCTGGTCTTCCCCATGCAGGTATTATTTCCCTAAAAAGCAGTTGCTTCTTTTGTAGGTCCCTCCAGTGGTGTGCATTGGACACTTAGGGGGTCAGACATCTGAAGCCAACTTTTATGCAGGTGCCAGAAATCTCCAAATTTAGTTAAAAATCACACTCTTACAACAGTCACCTTAAGTCTCATGGCCTGGGTCTTAAAACTTCTACTCAACTGATTCCCCTGTTGTCCACTTCGAGGAACCTTTGCACAGCTAAGTGATACTACCTTTTTTCAAAATCTCTTTCAATATCAACCCAACAATGGGGAGAATTATTAAAAGCCTTTAGCCAATACAGAGTATCCTATAATAATATTTTATACAGCCCTTTTAAAACTTTTCAAAATAACGTTCATATCATTTATCTTAAGTTTTTATTCATATTTTAAATGTGAGATACTAAAGGACAGGGATTTACTCCAAATAAGAGAGAAGTAATTGAGGAAATAGATTAAATGACTTACCTAATATTACTGATGTAGCTTGTTTGTGGCAGTCAGAAAAGAGCTATGCTTTCTCCTGGACTCTATCAATATCAGTGTTCCGTAATATCAAATAATGGTAAAAATCCATGGATGAAAGCTTATTAAAAATTAATATGTAGATATGCAATTAATAACCCATATCTTCTAGCATAAAATAGAGGGAGCATCTTTTCTGGCATAGCATAATTAAAAAATTTCTCCATTGTGCAAATTTGATTAAAAGATCTTTCTGAGACATTGCAGGGACATCCTTACTATTCACAGATAGTTCTTATTTCTATTTGATTTGCCCCTGACTGTTAAGTCAAATGTTGAGATGAATCCAGGGTTAATTGGCATTTAGGTCTCTTTTGTTGTTAAACGTCTGGAAATCACAAGAAAGCCCTGTTTCCTTTGAGAATGTATGTCCAGGTCCTTTATAATAAAGCTTCACAGATCCTTGAAGTCATTGCCCTGGCTCAGATTTTTACTTTGGTTTATGTGGCCATCTCTGCTTTTTTTTTTTTTCCCCCTAAAGAGAAGCTTCTAAATTCCTTGTCAAAAAAGTCACATTTCTCAGGGTTGTTTCATATAACTGTAACCTTAGATTTGATATCTCACTAAAACTATTGGTTTGATTAAGTTAAATTTACATAATAGCAATACTTGATTTGGCTTTTTAAAATCATGATTTAGACAGAAGAACTAGTGATGTATTTAGAAACATTTGTAGTTGGAATAAGAATCAGAAGATGATTTCCTACTTGTTTACATTGTTATTGAGATCCAGTTAGTAAAAATACTTGCATTAAATGAAAAGTTGCCACATTCTAGATTTTTTTGTTCTTCTTGCTTGAGGCTGATGGTCATTCTGCTTCCTCTTCACTACTGTACAATGCCTCTTTCAATGTCAATTCTGAGTCATCTTTAGGTGGCATTATATCATGATGCTCTTTAAGAGGCATGCCTTCACAGTCATAGCCAAACCAATGTGGAGGGTCATTAGAGTTGTATTCCTGCTGCTGAACTATAGGCGACATTCTGTGAGCTGCTTCCCTGTAATAACAGTGATTGCCATTAGCTACTTGCAGAAATAAAAAATCCCTAGTGCAGAATTTTCAAACTAAGCCAAATTTGGAGTTAGAGAACTCACTGTCACAAGTCAAATTTACTTTGGAGCTCTCTTGCCTTGCTGAGAGGAAGGGTGTGGGTAATTGTGTTAATAGTCAGGGTCCCAAAGCCTAAGTAGCTCTCTGGTTCAGAGATTAACAGACACAGTGAATGGGTAAGGAAACAGCTCGTGGCTATGGAGTGGGAACACTGAGGTCACTCTATACAGCTCTTGTGTAAGCCCTCTGCCTGTTATTTCCAGTTTCTTTTATGAGGGAGTAACCTAACCAGCCAGCCTGCAAAGGCTGACCATGTGAGGCGGGGATAAAAGAGACACGCCCCAGGGAGGCTGCTCATAAATATTCAGACTGGATCGGCCAGCACCTGCCTACTAAGCAGAAGAGGAGGGGAGAGGATGGGGCCATTTAGGAGTTTCCTTGTGGGACAGGGAAGGAGAAGGAGAAAGAGAAGGTAAGGGTTGCATGTGTCTCTCTGTCAGAGATGCCTGAGAACTTTGGTGCATAACTTTGCTTGGTAATAAAGCCCTATCGCATCCTGTTTCTCTGTCCCCTCTCTTCTTTCCCTTTCACTGGTCCTGTGAAAAGATTTTTCTTTTTATGGATAGACCAAGAGCCTGATTCTGTACCCAATAACACAGGCACACATGCAGGAGCTCTTAACCCAGGGTCCACATAGGCCTATTGGATACATGGATGAACTGCAGGGAGGTCAGTGAACTCCCTGAAAGTGAAAGTTCATGCAGTTTTGTCTCTAGTATATATTTTTTTCTAAGAAAAAGGTTTGTGATTCAAAGGTGTTCATGACCAAAATGATTAAAAATACCAGACTGTTAAAGTCTTTCTTAGGAGGAGGTAAGGAAGCAAAGAAGGCATCAGAAAAAAGTATATCTAAGTTGAAAATGAAGCCATTTTAAGAACAGAAGGGCTTTCCCTAGGAAAAGGTGGTACAAATCACCACACCAATAATAAAAGGAAATGAATAATTGGCTACTTCTGTAGGATCAGAAATTAGTAACTATGATGTTTACCCATAAAGGACCTATTTTCCCTTTTATTGCTATATGTTATGAGTTATTAATTACAAAAGTCTAGAAACTGAGTCATTGATGTGGAGCTGGCATTATCATACACTTGGAGTTAAGTTTGTGCTAAATGGCCAAATGAGTGCAGGATATTTCCAATTTCAGCAGTGAAATTGGAAAAAGTAAAGTTATATCAGTTTAAAATGCTGCTTCACTTGAGTCAAACCTTAGATGTATTAAAATAATTGTAACCAACTCAACAGGGAGACAGCCTGCTTCCTGTTGTATCCCTGTTGTAGCAAAGCATTGCTAATTCTGTCTCTTACCACATTGCTTTTTGGCTTATATATATGTACTCACATAAAACTTCTACAAGTTTGAAGAACAATTTGAATAAAAGCAGTTGTCATATACTAATTTCTAGTTTTGTTACAGAACAGACTTTGACAGAGAAGTGTTTGGCACTCAGAGGGTTGGAAAGTCAGGTATTTTATTACACCAGTGGGCCGAGATGAGCTAGCGCTTCAAAATCTGAGCCTAGAGTTTAGGTCTTACAGGGTTTATATAGGCAGACTCTTCCGGGTTCTTTTAAGTTTTGTTCTCTCAGCATTCATGTAGCCAGTACAGCAGTCATTGCAATAAGCAAGTATGTTTTCAAAAGTGGGAGTAGAGCAGTTGATTATCAGTAAAGCTAATACAATAAGCAGGTTCTGTTCTAAAGGCAAAACAAGCTACTGAAAGAATTAATTTTGTATTTTTCCAACAGTTTGGAGCCACCAATCCCTGTGAACTAAAACTTGACAAATAAGTCTTTTCTTTAGAGAATTATGAAAATTTGAAAATGATAAGTTTATGGTCAAAGATAAGGTTTTGCATTCTGGTAATGATTTAGTCTTTTTTTTTTTAAGTGCTGTCCTATGTTTTAAACCTCTTATATAATCTTGATATGTACTCTAAGTAGAACATTATTATGCAAAAATAATAGGCTCATATCTTTTCCTTTCCCCATATTCTTCTCCTGATGACATTTCTCCCTTTTCAGTTCTGTGGGGTTGAGATTACCGTTTATTTCAAGGTGTTTTCTGCAACACTTTTCCCCCCTTAGTACTTCTCACAACAGAATACCAAATATTGAGGGAATATGAGTCATAAAGAATTGGTACCATCAGTTTCAAATGGCTAAAACACTGTCCTAGGCAACAGAACTCCGTTGTTATCTACCTTTCACCCCATCTCTACCTGTTTAAACTTTATACATCTTTCAAAACTCCAAACCAGTCCAGTCTCTTTTGTAAAAACTCAAACCCAATCCCTCTCTCCTCTAAACAGCTATAGGAAGTTGATCATAGAATTAATTTCTTTCTAATACATAGCTTCATGACATTGTTTATCATTTTAAAGTTTATTATTTTCCTTTTGCTTAAGAAGATAGTAAGTTATTTAAGGGTATATTACATTTCTTTGTATCTTCCTGAAGTCTCACATTAGCAGCCACAACAAGAGAATTCAGCAGCTTATTCCAAGAAGGGAAGTCCTTTAACTCTTGGCTTCTGCTGGGTTGCCGGTCTAGAAGAGGCATTTCTATGTTCCTATTACCAATACCCTCCTGCCCCTGTCTCTCAAACAGCAGAACTCTGAATTTACATATTGCTGTTCACTGTTGTTTGTAATGAATGATTCAATGCCACTGACATGGATTGTAATTCAAGAGTACTACGTTAAGGGCAACACTGGTTTTGATGTACAGGGAAAGGAAATGTTTGTTTTAGGGAGTAAAATATTTGCCTAGTAGTTGACCAAATTATATGTGTTACCTTTAGCTTCAGAAAAGCAAGTTTTTGAGAGTTCTAGATAACTAGTAAGAGGATACATACTCTTAATGCTAAGTTTGGGAATGTATAAATATTGGGTCATACAGTTCCTCAGTCAGCTACAAGCCCAGGTTAAATTAGGTGGTAATTGTGGTATAAAAACAATTAGCAAATAGTGGAGGTTTGAGAAAATAACAAGAAAAACAAAGTTGGGGATGTTGACTCCTCAAGAGAGACAAGAAAATAGGGAATGAATAGGGAGACTACTCACTTAATGCAGTGTGGTGGGACAGAAACAAAATGAGCTAGATATTGAGCCCCAGCTATGGGTCAAGTACCCAGTGGTATATACGTTTCCTAAAATTGTTTATTTCTTGGCTCCCTGCCTCCCTTATCCTAGCTGTTACTGGTAAGCACTGCACTCTGTTCCACCCACAGTCAGCTTCAGTAAAACCATCAGTGGGTCCCCTGACCATTGGAAGTGATAACTTACAGAGTGGAGAAGAGCAAAGGATCAGGTCTCAGACCCACCCTTCCCCCTAGTCTCAAGTAACAGGAGGTTAAGGCTTCTTCTGATCTGGTATTTCTATGTTTTAGTAGTCCTAGGTGCTTTCACAGCAACTGTGGTCCTGGGGAAAAACTGAAAATCTGAATCTGTCCTGGAGCAAATCTGGGATTATTTTTGAAGGAATCTGAATGCTAGTATACTATACCAGATTCCACTTCTTCCCTACCCTTCAGAAAATCCTTAGCCTATGATCTAGCTGTCCTTACCACCTTACCAGGACCTTTGGCATCCTCACATGGACTGACTCTCCTTAAACTCAGGACCTTGCCAAGAGAACAGATCAGCATGGTGACTACTGGCAAGTTTTTCTGAGTTCTTTATCATAGCATCCTATATAGCTGTGTGTTTCCACACATGCACTTTCATAACGTATCAGGAAGCTTGAAAATGTAGAAATGGAATGTTCCTGCCAAAAATAGCACTGTCTTGTGCACACTCTTTTTTTTAAATAGCTTGGTGCGCTAGTATGATCAACACATGGGAGCTAGGAAATATTGAAAAGAAAATGTATACTTAGGAACCACTGCATGTTCAAAGTACCTTAGAGTACATGTGGAATCCTTTAACTACCTTCCACTCTGCCTTGGCCTAAGTGACTGCACAGCCTGTGTAAGGTGATGCGGGAATATGAACCAGTCTACTACAATGGTCAGTTATCACTATTCATTTAACCTGGGGAGAGAGGTTTCTTTGAATGGATATAGAACAGTGATTTTCAAAGGTGATCATAAACAGTTGTAAAGTATCACATTAAATGGTTAATAATATCTATAAATAAATGAAACAAGTTTATAAGTGATTTTTGTTTTTTATAAATTGAAAGGGATTCAAGGTTAACTCTGTAGTAACATTACTTGCCCTCACTAACATTTCCTTTTAGTTACTTGAGTAGGCAAAAAGGGGAAGTGTTGGAGCCACCACCGAAGATGGCTCAACAGCCCCTCTTATTATGCACTGGTGAGTAAATTAGGCACAACAGAGCACGTGTCTACCTTTGTTGGTGACATCCCTCAAATTTTCGAGCTTTAGAAAAGCTTAAGAATCTACTCTAAAGGTAAAAGAGCAGAGTAGTAATGATTAAGACCTAGGTACAAAGTATGGCTCTGCCTCTTATTTGTGTGACCTTGGGCATGTTATTTAACCTGTTTAAACGGGTTTTCTTATCCATTTTTATGTAATATGGTATTTGTGAGGATTATATAATTAAAATGAGATTTAGTACAGTACATGGCAAATAATAATTGTTAAATAGCATTATTTGTTCATGCTATTTATAAAAGTCAGCAGTTCTAGATCACAAAGCCTTGAACCTTCCCGTGACTTGGAAAGGAGAAGAACTCTGATAAGAGTTTTATTTCCTAGCAGCATAGATCTCTCAGAATGCCTGGGCCTGAGTTTATGTTCCCAGCAACTGCTTTAAAAAAAAAAAAAAAAAATGCCTTCAAGGAATCTTTATGTTGCTATTTGGGACTATGAAGGCCACCAAAACTTTCTGTACTGCACTCTCTAGAGTTTTAAGTTTTGGGTTCCAGACACAAAAATATCAGAAAGGTCCCATGACTTTTTGCTAGTTATAGAATTAATGGTTCTTCAGTCTTTCTGTGGTTCAGACCCTCTTGAGTTGTAGGGTCGTTCTCCCTTTCTCCCACTTTTTTCTTCCCCTCCATTGACTCTCTTGCTTTCCCCACAGAAGACCATAAGTCAAGCAGCTGGCTGTCATACAACTGCTTCAAATTTCTTGTCGTATTTTATGATCATAGTTACTTATTCCTCCTTGAATTAAAGGTGCCTTTATCTTGCCTCCACATGGGGCTTCTGGGGTTACTTCCTAGGAGCCCTTCAGACTTTAGGGTTGGTAGAATGACAGCTATATCTTATGCTGGAAACTTTCTTTTAAAAGAGCTACAGCCAGATTGCTCATTGTTCAGAAAGGGTGGGCTGAGCAGACCTCTTTGAATTGCAAAGCTGGTGCAGTATTCTCATTACATTGAGTATGGGGGAATTTGTGTATAAAAAAAGTTAGTTTTGAAGGCCATAATTGGGTTTTAAGGGCTGCATCATATAATGTTTTCATATTCAAAAGAGAATCAAGTATATAGAGTCCATTGGTTTCTGATTCAAAGTCATTGAACCTCTCTCCTCCTCTCTCCCAGCTGTCAAAGACATTTCTCCCAGACAAGACAAAGCGGCTGCAGTTGAGGGAGCCACATTGGCTCTGGTAAGAGAGTGAACATAAGAGATTAGAGATCATCAAGGGCTTGAGTTTTAACAGGTCCACATACTCTATTTCCAGTTCCTCCCAAGGATCTGAGTGGAAAAGGAAGGTGCTCTATAGCCCCTAGAACTGACCCCAAACAGCTGCATGAAGTCAGGCCTTACCACTACTTTAATCAAAATTTTGGGGCCCAGTTTTCTTGGAAGGCCCCTGACTGACAAGCAGCACACTTTCCAAGATACTGGACATAAAGACATGTTCCTGGAGCTTTACTAGTCCAAACACGGGGACTCTAGAAGCGACTCTGCAGTGAGGACTACCCTTCTCCATTGCTAGACAAAGACAGAATCAAAAGATTCTAGTCCTCTTTTCTGCTGGAGCTGAGCAGAAGTGGAGCTTTCAAGGAGACTAAAAGGTAGTGGTCTGGACTGTTTAGACAAAAAGATGCGTAGACCAAACCAGCCCCGCTCTAGGCATTAGAGCCAAGTCTCTGCCTGCTTCTTGCTGATAGAGACAGCCAGGTTTACTGGTGAAATACAAAATAGGCCTTTTGGCTGTCCTGACTGAGATAAAGGAATTTTCCATAGATCCAGGTAGTTAATTAGACTTTTGCATTGGGGTCTGAGGACAATGCCCAGCTATTTGTAAAGTCTTACTCTGCCTTCTTTTGTTTTCTTTGCATGGTTTTTTTTTTTTTTTTTTTTTTTTTAATCTAGGGACCTTGTAAGAAGGCTGAATAGTTAAAAGCAGGCTTTGGAAATTATTGGATATCCTGGGTCTTCTTGACCAGATACCATACAAATCACACTTTAACATCCCATATGTCTTGTCTGTTTTATGTTACTATAACAGAATATCACAGACTGGGTAACATATAAAGAAAAGAAATTTGTTTCTCACAGTTCTGGAGGCTGGGGAGTCCAATATCAAGGTGCCAGCATCTGGCAAGGGCCTTCTTTCTGTGTCATCCCATTGTGGAAGGCAAGAAGGTGAGGAGTGTGGCACCGGGAGGGGACAAAACTTCTTTCATCAGAAACCTACTCCTGTCGTAAAGGCATTAATCCATTCATGAGGGCAGAGAACCCTAATGGCTTAATCACCTCTTAAGGGTCCCAAAACTGCTGTACTGGCCAGCCACCAAAAAAAAAAAAGATCCCAACACTGTTGCAGTGGGGACTAAGTTTCCAACGCATGAACTTGGGGGGACACATTCAAAGCATAGCACCAAACTATGATTAGGTTTAGAGAGGCCCTTGCCAGAAAGTCTTCATTCATTCTATTTAAAATCCCACTTATTAGAAGTTCAATAATATTACCTCCCAAAAATAAGTAATTGGCAAAATGCAGTCAGAAGATAAGAAGCTAAACTACTTTGAGTAACCCATTATTTATTCACTGTTATCTTGCTCAAAGTTGATTGTTTAATAATATGACAAGTTGGGCAGGGACTCTTAGGACCTTATTTCATGGTGTCTTCTTTAAATGAGGTTAATAATATCAAAGTTATCAGAGTTATCTGCAGACCTATCAGGAAGGGTTGAGTCTCCACCTCTCTTCAAAAATTTCAAGGACCTGTCCCCTTTTCTATGACCCAGTTCCAGTTGGTTGCCCTTCCCCTGCAGGCCTGGGTCCAGTGGGAGTGCCTGTTCTATAATTAATTTTCATTTTAACACACACAGCCTTGGATCAGAACCTGTTTTCTTCCTTAGGCCTCAAGTGAACAAGGCTCATGATTCAGCTCATGTATGGCTACTTGAGAGCTTGTTTGGAGGTTCTAGCAGGGGAGCGCAGCTACTCGTATACCCTTGACCGAAGAACGGTCCTCTCCTCTAGCGGGGAAGGTCGTCCTCTTCGACCGAGCGCGCAGCTTCGGGAGGGACGCACATGGAGCGGGGAGGGACGCACATGGAGCGGTGAGGGAGGAAGGGGACACCCGCCTAGCCAGCCAGATCAGCCGAATCAACCCTGGCGATCAATGGGGTGACAGATGTCGCAGCCAGATCGCCCTCACATCCATGTATGGCTACTTAATTAAGAAAATTCCTCTGTGAAATCTACATGCTTGGACCACATTATGCACATTATACTTTGATAACATTAATTCTTAGTATTGATTTTTCTAGCCTGCAGAAAAGTCCCTGACCTTCAGGGAATGGTCAAGGATTCTCATTTTGAACATTTCACAGGTTACTTCATCAAGTCAGTTAAAATACTTGTACATTTCTACTCTTACTCAATAGGAAAAAACTTAATTATGGGCTGGTTTAATCAGATTATTATCTTAACACCCAGTGGGGGATTAACTGAATGGACTGTATTTTGAGAAATGAATAGATGAAGAACTAGAGATAATACCACAAGGGACAGAGTTCAGGCATTGGATACCTGCTTGGTTAAGGAAGTGAAGGTGCTTAAAGTAGAAGAGCTATTGGGAAAGGGATATGAAACCAGAAAGATCATTTTAGAAGGGAGCTTCCCTTGGTTCAACTCAAAATGTTGGCTTTAATTAGGCAAAAATAAAATGAAATTTACTAACACTGAAAGCCACTATGTATGATGAATGCGATAGCCACATATTACATTTTCTCAGAAAGTAGTTCCCAGAGCTTTTCATATTCAGGTACATACTTACGTGGAAATACATCTGCAGTATTTCATCTTAAGGATTCGGAGTTGTCTGCAACCTATCTGAAGGTCCTCAAGGGTTTGGTCAGTAAGCAGGACACAACCAGAGATATCCAAAATGTGGAGGTAATGGCATTTTGCCGATAGCATCTCCATCGCCAAATCAGTAATCTGAACACACAGCCAAAGTAAGTACTGGTTATTCAGACAGACTTCATCCCAGGAAGAACAGCATCTTAATTTGGGCTGCTGTAATAAAATATTGTGGACTGGGTGGCTCAAACATCAAATGTTTTTTTTCTAACAGTTCAGGAAGCTGGGAAGTCCAAGATCAAAGTTGAGATGTCTACACATTTGGTGTCTTGTGAGGTCCCTCTTCCTTGTTTGTAGGTATCTGCCTTCTTGCTGTATTTTCAGACTAGAGAGAGAGCTCTAGTCTGTTCCTCCTCTTATAAGGACATAATTCCATCAAGGGGACTCCACCCTCATGACCTCTTCTAAACCTAATTACCTCCCAAGCACCTTACTTCCTAATACTGTCAATTGAGACTTAGGGTTTCAACATACGAATTTTGGGGGGACACAAACATTCAATCGATAACAAACAGAATCAGGACACTTGCAAATTCTCTTTCATCTAGCTTGTCACATGATGGACCTGTAATTCAAGTTAGTGGTTTAACTCTTTTCCAAATAATGTCAGAACAGTAAAATATCTGCCTCAGGTTGCACCAATAGAATTTGTGATCTTGCTGTTATTTTCATTTAAGAATCCTCTGGTTTGGATGAGCAACTTCATCCAAATTTCCTTAGTAATACCTGTCACACCAATACAAGCAACTTATGAAATGCTATAGAGATGGGATTTGGCTTTAAACTTAAAATCGACTTTCAGGTATTGTCAATTTGGAAACATATGCTTAATAACATTACGTGTTACAACACTACAAAATATATATACCCTGAAGTTAACCTGCAGGCAGGATCAGATTACTATGAGAAGAGGTCTGGATGTCTCTTGATGGTTTGTGTGTAAGAAAGATAGAGTAACTTGGTTCTGGAAAAAGACAAATAGATGAGACAGATGTTTGAAGGCAGGGGAAGGAAGAGGAGCAGAAACCACAGAGACTACACAAATCCTGCTGTGACAAGTTCTACTGACAGTTCCAACATCTTTGGATGTTGGAAGTTTACCCCGATGTCCAGCAGAGGTAATTCAACATCTTGCAAGTTTGCTCAGATGTCCAGCAGAGGTAATTCAACATCTTGGAAGTTTGCCCAGATGTCCTGCAGAGGTAATTCAACTCTACTTCTTAGATTATTTCACTTGCTCAGGGTCTAGCTTTTGAATTTATAGCTGAGCTGAGACTTGCTGCAGAATCAACTAGATTACTCTCCCCAAAGGAATTTTTTCCAACTGGATTTAATTTCTTACTTTAAATGTTTGAACATTCTACAAAACATATGCTATGAGTCTTGGCTCTTGTTTTTAACATAAAGTTAAGAGAAATATGCAGAAAAGCCTTCAGTTTGAAATGTACACTTTTTAAGTTTGTTAAAAGAGATATTGTTATTGTCTAAGCATGCCCTG
The DNA here is from genome assembly GCF_027409185.1 of Cynocephalus volans. NCBI lineage: Eukaryota > Metazoa > Chordata > Mammalia > Dermoptera > Cynocephalidae > Cynocephalus > Cynocephalus volans. The sequence goes on along the minus strand of NC_084465.1, from coordinate 51,525,598 downwards.
TTTCCAAACCATGTTGAGGACCAAGGTTCAACTTTGCAATTGATTCTCACAAAAATGCCTTCAGGCATTCCTGCCATACCATAATGGGTCTCTGAGGATCTGATGTCATTGAAAATAAAAAGCCCTTAGAATTGTAGAGGAAAGGAAGAACAATGAGTGATGAAAAAGTCCAGGGCAGGTGGAGTTCAGAGTGGTAGGTTTTGTCTGATATTGGGAGAGCTGAAAAGGAGCCTGACATATCCTGAAGATCAGAAGCTCAAGATGTTTAATGACTGAGGTGTTGATTTGTGGCTTTGTGGATTGAGGTCTTGGAACTGGGAATGGAAATGACTTGGCTACATTCTTAACTCCTAGACACAGGGTCCTGGTCCCAGCCCCATGGAGCAGAGATTATGTCAGTCCCAACACAACTACCTTTGATTTTCTGAGAAAATGTTTTACTTTATATTTTAAATGAAGTTATTTTTATTTTAGAAATAATATAAGCGCATTACCAAAAAAATTAGCAAAATTAGCAATGGAAAACTAATTACAAATTCACCACCTTAACATAACTACTTTTGGGCCGGCCCCATGGCTCACTCGGGAGAGTGCAGCTCTGGTAGCGCCAAGGCCGCGGGTTCGGATCCTATATAGGGATGGCCGGTGCACTCACTGGCTGAGCATGGTGCTGACCACACTGTGCCAAGGGTTGCGATCCCCTTACCGGTCAAAAAAAAAAAAAACCATAACTACTTTTAATATTCTGGAGTATTTCTTAGTAGTTCCCCATACCTAGACCCCCATTAACAGAACTGTAAATACTGTAATTAAATTAACTTTGCATTCTGCTTTTTTTTTCACTAGTGCATTCTCATACTAATGCATTCCCACTTCACAGTCTCCATACTTAAAATCTTTAATAGTTACAAAATGTTGTATTTAATAGACGTAATTTACTTTACCATTCCCGTTTTTCTAGTCATTTCAGTTGTTTACAAGTTTTTAGTATTTAAATAATATTTTTGATGACTGTTCAGACATATAGCCTTCTCAAAATTCTGGATTGTTTCCCTTAGGATAGATTTCAAAAGGTGGATTTGATGAGATATGGCTATTTTTGTGGCTCTTGGGTACATATTTTCACATTGTTTCACAAAAGGACCATACCCATCTATAAAGCCATCCATAACAGAAAGACCAGTTTCACTGAATCCTTGTCACCCACTGGGCATTACCATTAAAAATTGTATGATTTGTTAGGTAATAAATGATACTTCAAAAAATGTTTTAACTTGGATTTCTTTATTATGTTGAATCTTTTTCCACATTGTTTACTAGTAGTATTTTCTTTGTTCAAACCAGCTCTGCAAACTCTCTAGTTGTGTAACCATAGGCAAGTTGCTTAAATTCTCTAAATCTCAGTTTACCCATTTGTAACAGTTACCCAAAATTGGCATAGGATTAAGATAATGTGTGTGACCAGTGACTAGCATATACAAGTAGTAAGTACTCAATAAACAGTAGCTATAATTATGATTATTCATCTCCTTTGCCATTAATCTATGGGATCTGCTTTTTCTTTAAGTAAAAACTCTTTATACAAAAGACAGCTTGACCCTTGTATTTCATGTTCGCTGAATTGTACTATTGTTTCTCCCCCAAATGCCTGTTTTGATTGTCTAAGTCAAGATATTTCAGTAGCACCACTAATGGTGATCCCAAGAAAAAGGAAAATGCCTCAAAGATGGGCAGCAAGAAAAGAGTCTGAATAGCCTATAAAAAGAACTGTTGGATTAATAATTGGTTTCACGAGGTATTAGCTAATGGAAATCCAATGCAGTAAGAAATGACTGGCTTTGAAGGCCAGGCCAAAAATGAGTGCTCAAGTTTTTGCTCTACTTTTTTGATAAGCCACTAAACCTTGAGTAGGGCTTTTAAATATAATGAAAATATTTTGGATACATTTGCAAGAGAGGAAGAGGCTCTTGGGAAATTATCTTCTAGAATATTATGTTATATTTGGCTATTTCTTAAGAGCTCTGTTTATTCTTTTTATTTATTTGTGAGACTATAGCTGTGGTGCATTAAAAATGGCCACAAATGCTTTGCAGCTAATCCCAGCAAGAAATGAAGTCTGTTTTCCCAACTCTTGAATCAAGGCTAGCCTTGTGACTTCCTTTGACCAAAAGAATGGGGCGGAAGTCATATTCTTCTGAGCCTGGCCTCAAGAGGCCTTGCAGCTTCCACCCTTGCCCTCTTGGAATGTGTTGCTGCCCTGTGAAGAAGCTCAGCTAGCCTGTTAGAGGATGACACCATGTCAAGCAGGAGGAAGCTATCCCAGCTGAGGCCACATAGGCCAGTCAGCTCTAAGTGAATCCAACAGATGACTGCAGCTACATAGGTACAACCGCTAACAGAAGAATTACTCAACCAAGACTAACCCAGATTGCTGACCCACAGAATTCTGAGCAAATAAAATGGTAGTTTTTTTCAAGCCACTGAATTTTGCGGTGACTGGTTACACAGCAATAAATAAGTGATACATTAGCCAATGCCATGTGCCAGGAGCCTAACCCTTTGTAATATATGGTAAAATATGATCCATTGATCATTTCTTTTCCTTATGGCCATTTTTAAACCTTTAATTGATTTATCTTATGGCCATTTGGAAAACTCTGAACTGAAAGAATTTCCAAACATGTTAGCCAGTTGCACTAAGAAAATAAAAATTTGAAAGATAGGATTGTCATGGGGATTCCCAGAATTAGCAAATATTCTATTCCTTACCCTTTACACTGCAAGTCTATGGAATTGGAATTAAGTTACTTCACTAAACATTGAATCATTTGCCCACTGACCTATACCTTTCCACTCCTAATTTCCCCATCTGTAAAATGAGAGTAATTAAAAACAGACAAAAAGAATTGTTAACTCTTCGCCTGGTGTTATCAAAGGTCTGGAAACATAATAAACATTTTGAGTAAAATGTTTTACCATATTAGTATAAGAGAGATTCTGTGCATGCCCTGGGGGTTTCTCCAACACCTTCATAACCCACAAGATTGTGTAGTTTTTAGCTGATCCCAGGACCTTAGGGGAGAGCAGTAGGGCTTTGTGACCTGACTCAATCACCTCAGATATACTTTGCCTACCAGACAGTTCTCCAGGTGGCCTAGGACCCACCCTATTCTCTCCCTTTTCTAGCTTGTAGTGCTGGAAATGCAACATCCTGAGATGAGTGGGGGCGAGGGAGAGGCTCTGTTCCAGTCCCCAGTAGAAACAGGATGTCCTTGAATGCTTTATCTCAGTGTGTCATGGGGCCCCCAGGATATAAAACCCAGGACGGGCTGCTTTCTGGAGTCCTTTAGCTGCAGTGTAAATGGAGCACAGTTGGGATTTCATCCACCCTGGACAGCTTTCCTGAGTCTTGGGGGACTGGCTCTCAATAAATCCTAGGCATCTCTTGTCCCTTGCTGCCTATCTGCAAGTAATACATTTGCTTTATGTAACTTGTTGTATATGAGTGTGTTCTGTCTCACCGGACTCAGTGCACAGTGAACCTGCTTCACTTCACCTGCACCTCTCTGACAGAAGTGCTTTTCCACAGCATGTTTTAGCTTACTTTATCTCCCTTAGGCATGCAGTGCAGAAACATTTTGTCATCGTTCTTCAGGGATTCACTATAATTTTTCTCATTTCCCACCCTCCCTGCTATTCTTTCTCATCATTACTTATTCCTACTTCACATCGATGTCATGAGGATCAAAGATGACAATGTTAAGTAACAGGGCATAGAACTGGGCCCATAGTAACCAGCTTTTTTCCTCATTTGGAGCTACCTTTGCTTTCCTTGGTATTTTAGTGCTGGCTAGGATGAGGTCACTATACTGACCTTGGAGCTGAGATGGTTGCAGGGAAGAGTTGGCTTTCCAGGAGATAGACAAGATGACCATTCAAAATTCACCTGTGGGCTTTTGGGAAACCTGACCTAGAACATTGAGCCAGACACCAATGTATTTCACAGCCCATCAAAAGCAACGTAATTAGAGTATATTAGGCTGGACATATTAGCCTTATGACTTCTGGGTGAGGTGAATTGAGTATTCAGATTGGCCCAAATAATGGTCAGTGCATCTTCTGAATCAGAATACTCATCTGGCCCACAGTCTGACTAGAACAATTCAGATGGCAAACCCTTCTACTCTACTCCTACCCCTTTACATTGGGATTCCGAAATAGTCTATTCTGCTTCCTTTTTCTCCCCCCTAGACCTTTGATTTAGAGTGATGCATTTTATGACATCTAATTTGTGTAAAGTCTCTCTTAGTTCTAGGTTGCAAGACAGTACCTACTGCACAGTTTGTAGAAATTCAGCTTCTTACAACAACAACAAAAAAAGCAAAACAAAACAAAACAAAAATCCTCTGCCCTATTTTTTTGTACTCACTGGAGCCTTTTTCCTTTTTTCATTCTCCTACTTTCTTCCTTTTAGAGCCACTAAAAAGCCCAGTCTCCATCTGTGCCTGCGTTATAGCCAGAGCAGTTCCCAGTGAGCCATGAGCCATGTGTTGCCCACGTGTCCCTGTGCTATGAAAGCAAGAACCCCTGTGATCTGTTACTTGTTCAAGCTGCAGGGAGTCAGTGAATCAGTGCTGCTAGTGTGCTGGATTCCTTGACCCAGCTCTCCTCTAGTACCATGTAATGCTGCTGGTTTCCCTCGTTCTAAACAGGTACATTAGTAATCAAAAAGAATTTTGCTGTGAACTTTCTGGCTTAATTTGTCGTCATTTACCATATCTTTTCCCCTACTGCCTCCTCCTCTTTATTGCAGCACAATTAGCTGTGGAAGATTCAGGAGGTTCTAGCATCACTCTCTTAATCCACTCACAACACAAACTTGACAACATAGAAGCTGAATGTCTAGACTACATAGAGGGCAGGGCTTTTTGAGAGTTGGGATGATGCTGCAGTACATAAAAGACCATCAGTATGCACAACAGAAGAGAACAAGGTTAATAACTTTGCAATTATTCAGGATTTTTTTAAGATTTAAAATTTTTCTTCCTTCTTCATATTTTGCTAACACCAAACTTTTTCTGTTAATTTGTTTTGGTCTTTATCTTCCATTTTAGAGGTTTTTCTCTTATGTCTTATAATCCTTGACTGTCTGGTTCATGATTAATAGCGTAGGACTAAAAAGGTATGAGTGCATGGTGTGGGGCTTCTCTACTGTAAGCTTCAATGAAGGATGGCCTAGGTGAGTTATTTGTTGGAAAAACTCCCAATGTCAGTATTTTTAGGTCTTTCATCTTGGGCCAGTCAGGGTCTGCAGGGTAGAGGCTTCCAGTCTCCCGCCTAGAGGAGAAGATCCTGGCAGCCAAGTTTGGGATGTTGAGTTGGAAAAAGCGTTTTTATGTCTGCACTCAGCATCCAGTCACTTCATTCCCCTTTTCACTTTTACATCTACATGCTCAATTATACATGTTGTCTCCCAGCCCAGCAACTCTCTGTTTTACTATGTCTAGAGTAGTGGGTCTCTCTCAGGAGCCATTTTGCCCCTCAAGAGACATTTGGCAATATCTGGAGATGCTTTTGATTGTCAGGACTGTAGGTTTGGGGAGTTAGATGTTACTGACATCTGGTGAGTGGTGGGCAGGGATGGTATTAAATATCCTACAGTGTACAGGACAACCCCCCACTACAAAGAATTATCTTGTCCAAAATATCAAAAATGTCAGGGCTGAGAAACCTAGATTTAGGAAATAAATCTCCAGGCTTCTGTTTGGGGTGGGGAGGGGCAGTTGCCCAGATGTATGGAGGAGGAGAGGAGATCTAGGGATCTGTCTGATTCTCAAGAATCTTAAACTGAGTCCTCCTTATTTTAGCCTCCTTTTTTAACCCAGTTCCAGAGGTACATGGTGCTGCCAAGTTTGAAGATTGTGTAAATCAATTTTTTTTTCAGCTTTCTCTACTGTTGGTTTAGGATTCAAAGCTGTTTCTGGTCTACTAAATTAATCCATCTGTTTTCAAGCTTCTAAAGTTTTATTTCTCTTGCCTCCTCTCCTGTTTTCTGTATGCACATGGGCTGTCACTTTTCATCTGCAGTTTTGGTAGGGTTTCAGGAGGAACAAAATTGTATGTGTATATATATTCAATCTGCCATATTAACCCAGAACCCAAGATCTCTATTTCTTGACATGGAGATATGTCCATAGTATATTAAGCAAAAAGAAGGTAGGTTACAATGTATTTAGGAAAGTATGATTCTATTCTTTTAAAAAACAAGGCAAAACACAAAACTTCTATAACTATTTTTAATCTCTTTGTACTTGGAAAAAATTCTGGAAGAATAAGTATAAAATGCCAACAATGGTTATATCAGGGTGGTAGTATGACAGTGGATTTTTAGTTTCTCCTCTAAGCTTTTATATGTAGTCCAATTTTTTTTATGAGTATTTCTTTTATACATAGATGCTGAGAAAAATTATCAAATACTTGAAAATAAGATAAAAGATGATTATATATCCCTTCAATGTCATACTGGAACATCATTTAACAGGTCAATTTGGGAAATTCTATAGGGAATTATGCTTTTCTTTGACATACTATTTACTATTGATTATGGTCTCAACTCAGTGAAATTACAAGTTAACTTATTATATTTTTGTCTAGGAGAGAGACAAATTATTTCTACCTGGTAGAAACTCTAACCCCTTATGGTTTTACGCCTTGTAGGATATTAGCCAGTTTTAGATCTAACCTAACAGTTGTAATCTAACATTCTTCCTTCGATTCCTATAAATACCAAGTTCATTGAAATGTTCCACACACTGGCTTTTTCATTTAGCTGGTTCTTCACTATGAATTGAATAAATCTTTGACACGTTTATATTTGTATGATAATTGTGTTTTCAACTTTTTGAAACTTCTACTTTGAAATCAAAAAGTTATTTCAACTTTGGGGATAGAGAAAAGTCTAATGAATACTTCAGATATAGCCAAAACAACAACAAAAACAACAAGTTCTATAATGGGTCCAGCCCCGACTGTTGTCCTCCCTGGGTTCTTTGGCAGTGCTTCAGTTTGACATGTCTGAGCTCTGACTCCCGCACATACCTTTGGACAGCCAGCAATGCTGAGAGATGTGAGATTAGTGCAGTAAATGGCCAGTGCTTTAATAACCTCATCTGACAGCTGGGGGCAGTAAGAGACATCCAAGTATTCCAAGATCAGTGAGCTTTTGCAGAATGCCTGCAAGAAATTCCAAGGTCAAAGGTTTTTTCTTGTCTATTCCTTGGTCTTTATTCAAACGTTGTATACGTAGAGCCATCTTACCCGTAGCACTTAGTATACATTTTAGTCCCTGAAATATCTCATTGCCCACCCCCCAAAAAAAAGAGAAAAAGAAAAAAAACCACATCCCATCTCATTGTAAAAAATCTCTTTATAATGGAAGATATTCATACCAAGTTAACAGCTTAGTAATATTCAAATTCCTATTTCTTTGGGTAAAATGGTGATAATACCCATATCAAAGAATAGTTGTGTGGATTATATGAAATAATATACATACCTGATATGGCTTCTAGCACAAAATAGATTATCTAGCTATCTATAAAATGTTATATACAGTGTATTTGAGAAGCAGTATAGTACATTGGTTAGTGCTTGACACATAGTAAACCTAAGCATTCCATAAATGTTAACTAGTGCTTACTTTGGTGGCATGTATACTAAAACTGGAACAATTTTGGCTTGGCCCCTGTGCAAAAATGACATGCAAATTCATGAGGCATTTCATAGTTGTTTTTTTTTTTTTTTTTTTCAGTTAAGAGGAAAAAGCTCAGGAGATCTATTGTACAACATGGTGACTATTGTTAATAACAATGTATTTTGCTGTGGTTTGACCCCAACAAAACTCATGTTGACATTTAATTGCCAGTGTAACAGTATTGGGAAGTAGGGCCTTTAAGAGGTGATTAGATCATTAGAGCTCCACCCTCACAAATGGATTAATGCCATTATATGGGAGTGGGCTCCTGATAAAAGCTCTGTCCTGATAAGAGTTCAACCAGATTTTCTCTCTCTGTCTCACATGCTTCCTTGACCTTCCACCATGTTATGATGCAGAAAGAAGGCCCTCAAGAGATGAGGCCTCTCCATCTTGGACATGCCAGCCTCCAGAATTATTAGAAATAAATTTTTCTTTATAAATTACCCAGTCTGTGCTATTCAGTTACAGGAACAGAAAACAAACTAAGACATACTCCAAAAAGTTTCTGGAAAAATGGAATTAAGAGATAATACAAATCTTTCCATGAACTTTTTGAAGACCCCCTTGTATATTTGAAAATTGCTAAGAGAGTAGATTTTAAATGTTCTCACCACAAAAAAATGATAAGTATGTGAGGTAATGGATATATTAATTAGCTTCTTTTAGCCATTCCACAACATATGTATATATATCAAAACATCATGTTGTGGAGTTCTGGTCAAGATGGCGGAATAGACGGTTCCCAGTGTCACTCTCTCCCACAAATGAGCCCAATTTACAACTATAAAAATGTAACATCAGCCAAGCTGGGGCCACTGGAGCTCAGGGGAAGAGGAGAGATCTTCCGAGTTCATGAAGGTGGGAGAAACTACGATGAGAGAAAGAAAAAGCTGCTCTGAGCATTTCAGGCCGCAGCTGCTTTAAGGCTCGAGCTGATGAGCGCATCGAGCAGGAGCCGGCAGAAGCCACAGCTGTGCCCTTCAGATGGAGTTACCTGGAGGCAGCAGGGGAGAAGAGGGCCTTTGCCCCCAGGACAGCAAGACCATTAATAGGGTTCCCATGGACCCATGCAGGAGCAAGGAGCCAGAACAACTGAAAAAAGGGACCCATTCAGAGGCTTGTGAGTCATCGCAAGGGACCAGCACAGGGCCCATCCCACGGGAAGTGTTTGGAGCATGGGCGGTGGGTGAGATGGGAACACTAGGAGAACACTGGGACACAGCAAAGACAGCCGACCTGCACCCCAGTCAGCACATGACCACTCAGAGGAGACTGGTCAGGAATGCAGAATTGCATGGGGTGCAGTTCAGTGAAAAAACTCAGGCCCAGATCAGAGATTCTACAGAACACAGATCCACTGGGTCTCTGGAGAGCTGGAAGTACCTATAAGATCAACCATTAAACCCTGAGCTGCACAAAAAGCATTCCCTAGGGAAACAGCAGCAAAGCAGCAATTTAAACAACCACACAGCTCAAGTACTGGTTCCCACAGGAAGTTCCCGTGTGTTAGAAACAAAGGACAAAAAATTAGTTCCAGCCCAGGTACACCACCAGCACCTTGGGGCCTGCCTGGGAACCAGAGGCTTGGATCTGGGAGCGGACCCCACTCCCACTTCCAGGCAAACTGCCAGTGCCTCGGAGCCAGCCCAGAGACCTGAGGCATGGAGAAAGGGACTTGACCCCTCTCCCACAACCAGGCACACCAAGCCAGTGCCTCAGGTCCCACCCAGTGACCTGAGGTATGGAGCTGGGGACCAGACGCTCCTCTCACAACCAAGCACATGGCACCAGCACCTTGGAGCCTGCCCAGGGACCAGAGGCATGGAGAAGGGGACCAAACACACCCCACAACCAGGCATACCTCCAGTGCCAAGGAGCATACCAAAAACAGTACCTCCACATGGGTGGCCCACCACAGCCAGCACAATAAGCATGGCTGCCGCAAAAGCGGCTAGACGCCACAACCACCATGCAGATGGTCTGCCAACCACTGGAGTGCATTCACACAAGAAGAGTCACCAGCAGAGACAAAGAAAAGAAGAGGATGTCTTTTTCCACAAAACCCATTTCAGAGTGACAGAAGCAGCATCTGCTCTGTGATAATATTGGGGGACCTAATCACATCTCTCAGCATTGGACAGATCATCTAGGCAACAAATTAACAGAGTAACCATTATTCTTCCAGAAGGAGAGAAGAAATCTAGTGTAATTAGAGGGGGGAGGAGGAGGGAGTGGGGGAAGGAGAGAGATTGGACAAGGGGCATAAAGAATAATTACAGTTTGTAACTATATATGCTAGTAATATTGATTTAATCAACATATCTCAATGTTTAACCCCCAAAATAGGTGTAATCGATTTTGATTCAATAAATAAAATAAATTTTTTAAAAAATCATGTTGTACTGTATAAATATATGCAGTTTTTATTTGTCAATTTAAAAAATTTAAAGCTATTAAGAAATCTGTCTTGTCTAGCGATTAAGTAATATCAAAAATTGGAAGTTGCAGCTTGTCAGAAGATACTGAGGTCTCTGTCACTGGAGATAATCAAGCATACAGGGCATACCCAGGGTGGTGTAGAAGGGAATTTACCTTTGAGTGATTGGAATCAGTGGTCTTGAATCTCAGTGCAGAGATTCAATAAGCTTTTCAATAAGAATGCAATTAAGTCTCACATGGTACTGTCTGGAACTCTGCTAGCTTTTATAGTCTTTCCTAAGTATCATATTTAGAATAAAGTAAGTTCTCAGTAAATACTAGTAAGTTGATTGATCCCTTGTGAGTGTCTTTTGAAGCCAAGGCACAGAAGCAGCTGTGACCCCAGTCCTGTATGTCTAATAAGTCAATCCCAGTCCTGATGAACTGATGCAACCCCATATACCCAGCCAGAGATCAGACAGATCCTCCTTACCTCCAACCAGTGGTCTGAGTTTTGTGCATCCAATCTCCCAACGCAGAAAAACAGCTCAGGCCTGGGTCCCTACCCTAACGAACATACCCCCCAGGCCAGTGGAACTAAGGTGCATCCATACACTCCCAGAGAAGCAGCCAACTGGTCTTGCCCTCAACAGTCCCACCTAGCGGCCTTGCCCACCACCCGAGAAGTGGCTCAGCATTCCCACCCCTGGCAGGCCTGCTCCTGCACCTCCAAGGAAAGCACTACCTCACACCTGGCCCCAATAAGTGGCACAGTGGACCAGCTCCCAGCAGACCCACACCCAGCTAGCTGAGCTAAAGCATGCCTTCACCCCCACCTCAGAGAAAAGCCCAGCTGTCAGGCCTTTGGTGAGCCCACCCCTGAGTCTTTGAGCCATTGCGCCCATACCCATCTGAGTGAGAGACAGACTGGTTGATATGCCCCTGAGGGGCCTGCACCCAGTCAGAAAATCAGCACAGTGACCCTGCCAATGTTGAGCCAGCCCTGAATCCCTGACATGCCACATGCCCACACTTCCAGCCTGAGCATCAACCTAGCTATCCCATGCTCAGTAAGCCAGCACCTAAGATGACTGACCCACAGGGAGAGCAAGCATACCCACAGCCTGAGAACCAACACAGCAAGCCCACCCTTGGCAAAGCTGTGCCACCATCGCCACAAAGCTCCCAAGCATAGGCCACTGAGGCATGTGCAGACAAAGAAAAAGTGGACTACAGCTGAAGAAACTACACAGAATCTACACTATTGCACCCATCCAGAACAAAGCTATCATACTCTACCCAATAGACACCCAAAGACACATTTGCACATGAAGGTCCTTCCCCACACAAGCCACTCTGCAAAATTCAAAGAGGCAACTGTTCCACCAGATGCACAGATGTCAACATGGGAAACAAGAAACATGAAAAAACAAAAAAATGTGACACCACCAAATAGACATAATAATCCTCCGATGGCTGATCCCAAAGTTGCCAATTTGCCAGAAAAGGAATTCAAGTTAATAATGTTAAGGAAACTCACAGAAATGAAAGAGAATACAGACAAACAGTTCAAGGAAATCAGAAAATTCATGATGTGAATGAGAAATTTAACAAAGAGATAGATGTAATTTAAAAAGCAGATTGGAATTAAATGATAGAATGAAATAAAAAATATATCTGAGATTCTCAACAACAGGCTAGATAATACAGAAGAAAGAATTTCTGATCTTGAAGACAGCTGTTTTGAAATAACCCAGGAAGACAAAAAAAAAAAAAACTTTTAAAAATGAACAAAGCCTACAAGATTTATGATAATAGTTGTGGCCTCCTAGAGTAGGCCTGAGGATGCAAAATAGCGTCACCCCTGCTAAATTCCCAGTCACTGTAATAAAACTAAGTAATATCTGACCTTCCCAGAAATCAGGATGGAAAGATAATAGCCAAATTTAAATCTTCAATAGGTATGATAATGAAGTTCCCTCTGTTTTAATCCTTACACAAAAAAAATAGCTTGAAGTAATCTGATGTTAACTAGTCATTTATTCTATTGTTTGGTCTTCCTGCCCTACCTTATGAAGAAGGTAACTTAATGATCAATCCATTCTTTTGTTATTTCTGTTTTCATCAGCCCCCTTTCTGTCTATAAAATCAACCCCTTTTTCTCAACTCATTGGATCACTTATTCTATTTTATGAAATCATGTATTGACCAATTCTAGAATCACAATAAAGCCAATTGAGATCTTCAACTAAATCCTGAATGAAAGCAATAAAGTGGGGGGGGGGGGTCTGGTCAAGATTGCAGAATAGACAGTCCCAGGATCACTCTCTCCCATAAGTCAACCAATTTATAACTATTAAAAAGCAACGACAGCCAAGCTGGGGTAGCTAGAGTTCAGGGGAAGAGGAGGAAAGACCTATAGAGTGCATGAAGGTGGGAGAAGCCATGATGAGAGAAAGAAAAAAACCGCTCCAACCGTTTCATGCCATGGCCACTTTAAGGCTGAAGCTGCTGAGCACATGGAGCGGGAGCTGGCAAAAGCCACAGCTGTGCCCTTCGGATGAAGTTGCTTGGAGGTGGCAGTGGAGAAGAGGGCTGTGGTGGCCCCCAGGCCAGCAGTACCACCAACATGGTTCCCATGGACCAATATAGGACTGAGGAGCCAGAACAACTGAAAAAAAGGAGCCACTCAGAGGCCAGTGAGTCATTACAAGGGGCCAGAGCATGGCCCGTCCCATGGGAAGTGTTTGGAGCATGGGCAGTGGGGGAGACGGGCCCACCAGAGGAATGCTGGGGCACAGCAAGGACAGCTGATCTGCCCCCCAATCAGTGCAGGACCACTCAGTGGAGACTGGTCAGGAATATAGAATTGCAAGAGGTGCAGTTTGATGAAAAGACTCAGGCCCAGACCAGAGTTTTCTACACAACCCAGATGCACCAGATTTCACCAGATCCAGAAGTATCTGTAAAGTCAACTATTATAACCTGAGCTGCACAAAAAGCCTTCTCTAGGGAATCAGCAGCAAAGCAGCAATTAAACTCAACCACACAGCTCAAGTACTGGTCCCACAGGAAATTCCCACATCTTAGAAGTAAGCAAAAGACAACAAATTAGTTCCAGTGCAGAACTTAAGTGGTGGGAACAGCAAATAATCCAACACAAAACTGAAAGAAAAAAGTACCCGCAACCAAAGACAAAGTTTGATAACCAGTAAAGGTCTCATTTCACCAAAGAACACCTATAACACCTACAACACCTACAAGGACTGGAAGTCCCCTGGGCTACCGAGCCAGAAATGGGGAAGGGCCGGGGGCCTCAGCCATGCCCCCTCACACACACACAACCAGTCCTGAGGATGGGGGGCCTCAGGCCTCGGCCACACCTCCCAAGTGTAACCACCCCAGCGATGACCACCAAGCCACTGCAGGGAATGTCCCAGGCTCTCCTGAGCTGGGGCGGCAGGGGGCCGAAGGCCTCATCCACAACCCCCCCACACAAGCAACCAGCTCAGTGGTGACCACTAAGCTGCCACAAGAGGCGCCCCAGGCTCTCCTGAGCCGGGGCAGTGGGAGGCCGAGGGTCTCGGTCACATACCCACCTCGTGCTCAACCAGCCCAGTGACGACCAGCAAGCCTCAGCAAGAAGAGCCCCCAGTTCCTGAGCAGGGGAGGGCTATTGCCATACCCATTGACATCTGCACCCAGCCCAGCAATAACCAAGCCACCGCTGGAAGCCCACGGGTCTCCACTGTGGGAATGTGGGGGGTGCCACAGGCCTCAATCCCACCCCTCCCCCTCCCTCCTTCTTCCATCCCATTTCGTTCCCCTTTCCCCTGTCCCTCTCCCTCCCAACTGCTCTACAACAACATCGTAGAATGTAAAAAATAATATTAATTTTTTTTAAAAAAAGGATAAAGTGGGGAGCATCACACTCCCTCAGGGTGCTTTGGCTATTTAGGTCTTTTGTTGTTCCATATAAATTTTGGATTGTTTTTTCTATTTCTGTGAGTATGCCATTGGTAGTTTGATGGGGATTGCATTGAATCTGCAGATCACTTTGGGTAGTATGATCGTTTTGACAGTTTTGATTCTTCCAATCCACAAGCATGGGATGTCTTTCTGTTTTTTTGTGTCTTCTTTAATTTCTTTCATCAGTGTTTTATAGTTTTCCTTGTAGAGATCTTTCACCTCCTTGGTTAAATTTATTCCTAGGTATTTTATTTACTTTTTTGTTGCTATTGTAAATGGGATTGCTTTCTTGTTTAGGATGATGAAAAAGTTTTGGAAATAGAGGTAGTAATCACACAGCATTGTAAATGTAATTAATTGTGCACAAGTATATAAATGCTTAAAAGGGTGATACTTATGTTATATATATTTTACCACAATAAAAAGGGGGGGATTTTAAAAGAATATTTAAACTATAAGAATAATTTATTGAAAGATGGAACAAGCTTAAAGGGAGACTCAAAGCTCTCTGTGTCTGAAAACTCTCTTTCAGTAGCATCTGCCAATGTCTTGGTCTGATTGAATCAGTTCTGCTTAATGCCTTTTTAAAAGCTCTAATATTCTTTGAAGCTGAACTTTCCAAAGGTTTTAAATTAAATAATAACTTATAAAAATGATTTTAAGATCTGTGATACATTCATGATAACATTCTTATCCATGGAAAATCTGAGGCACAAAGATTGGTCCAAAGCTTTATGCTAAATCAGTGGCAGATCTGAGAACTAAAGTCAGAACTTTTCCTCTCTTATAATTCATATTTTCCTTTAGAGACATGTAAGTCCTGTTAAGTACTTAAGTCTGAAGACATATTTCAGCATAATCACCTGTGAAATTCCATTTCCCCCTTACAGATAAAATTATCTTATGCACTCTGGCTCCAGTGCTGCAGAACTGTATCTATATCAATGCTGTTGATTTTCTTTACTTGGAAAATGCTACAGTATGCTTCTTCCAAGTCAAAATCTTTGACAGTGAAGATGGAGAAAAAATGCGAAAATTATCATTTGGCTCCCCTCCCATGTATCACTCAATTTTGCTGGGGTTTAACAATCTGAAGAAAACTTCCAAATCTTTACTCAGTTAAGTAATTTCTTCTCAGTGTCTTCTGAGCTGAGTCACAGCGTGGGGGCTTAATGGCTACATTCCTAAGTTGGGTATGTAGAGGAGACTGAGTCTCACTCATATTTACTGACTGTCACAGTAATGTGTTTCTGCCATAATCCTGATTTAACCCACCTTGACAGGTGGAAGCTCCTAGCCTTTAAAAAACTTACTTCATGGTGCATACTCATGACACCATTTCGTGACTATTTGCCTCATTAGGTTCTGATCTGAGTAATTCTACTGGAAAGTTGTTTTTTTCACCCCCTTCTCTGTTGATAATTCTAGGAAAATTTTGTGGTGTCAGGAACCACCATTTTATTTTATTTTCTCTCTCTCTCTCTCTCTCTCTCTCTCTTCCCCTCCCTCCCTCCCTCTCTCCCTCCCTCCCCTCCTCCCCTTTATTTCTCACAGTTTTGGGCCAAGATCAAGGCACCAGCATCTGGTGAGGGGCCGTCTTGCTGCATCATAACATGGCAGAAGGCATCACATGAGAGAGAGGGAGAGAAGGTTTACCTTTCCTATGCCTTTTTGTTCTATCTGGATCCCCAGCTGGTTTGATAATGCTCACCACATTGAGGGCACATCTTCCCCACTCAGTCTACCATCCCACACACCAATCTACGCTGGAAACACCCTCACAGACACACCCGTAAGGAATGTTTACTAGCTTTCTAGGTATTTCAAGAGCCATTTTCTATAAAGAAGACCATTTGAGGCTGCCTTAAAAACTGAAATACTAGCTTAAGTTATAAGCTAAATACAAAACTCCAGTTTCTTGGGCCTCATATATCCCATGAGATGTAGAGTTATACTGTACCAAAGATAGCCTTGTTTCCCCTAGGCATCAGAGCAGGTGGGAGTGGTCATGGCCTGGGCACCAAAACCAACCTCTGAAGAGCCTGAGGCTGCCCCTCAAGGTGAGATGCCACTCCTGCATTCCCACCCTTCCTGCCAGGGAAACCAGGCTGAGCAAGGCTTAGACAAGGCCCAACCTCAGAGGTACACAATGCTTTCATATATGGAGAGGACTCTGGAAAGGAAAAGAGCAAGGCTAAGGCCCAAAAACCAGCATTTCCAAAGACACTTTTATGATGAAATTTGTTAGAAAATTATATGGTGATTGGGACGATAAGCTTTATCTTCAAATGTGGCTCAAATGTGGCTTACTCTACAAAATCTTCTCCAATTCCTCCTTGTGTAAGAAATACCTCTTCAAAATTTCCGTAGCTTTTTATTTTTTATTTTTTCTCACTTTCTACTTGTAGCTATTTATATAAAAAGCTTATCTTCTGTATTGACTCGCTTCTTGAGGGCAGAAGCCATGTCTAATTTATCTTTGTGGCCCCAACACCTGGCATGCAGAGCTAATTCAAGATGGAAGAGTGTCCAAAGGGAATAGAGTATGCTGCTTAGCACATGAGTTAGGAGAATGGGCTCCATTAGATGGCCCTCAGACCAGTAAGTCCATTCCTTCCTCTCAACTCAATTTAGTAACTGCCAGAGGCTGTGTACAGGGTTAGTTAAGAACACAGAGTTTGAGGCCCTTTGGCCTGAGTTCAAATCCTACTATTAGAACTTCTGTGTCTCTGGATAAATTACCCAACCTCTCTATACCTCAATGTTCTCATCTGCAACATAGGAAAAACATGGTACCATAATACAGCACCTACTTCATACAGTTGTTGGGGAGACTGAGTTTATAGAAATAAAGCAATTGAACAGTACCTGGCAGTCAGTTACTATGTGTAATAATAGTAGCTAGTACTATTACTTGCATTCACTGCTTCTCTATGGCTCTGATTGCCAAATTTTTAAAATAGTGAACACCACTGTAAAGATATTTTGAGCATATAATTTCAATAAATATATATGATGTATGTATATATATCTTTTTTTTTAACAGATGGAAGATGTGTTCTGGTTTTTTTGTTTTTTCTTATTTTTAAAATTTATTTATTTACTATTTTAAAAAAAAATTCTGAGATGTGGAGCATTTGGGGTGGAGGGGGAGCAAGAAAGGGGGTGGGGGATGGGTGGGAAGATGAGAAAGGGGGAGGGGCCATGGTCAAGGCCCATGGCACCCCCCTCACTCCAGCACAGGAGCCCAGGGGGCTTCAGGTGATAGCTCAGTCATGGCTGGACAGGATGTAGACGTTAGAGGGGTGTGGCTGAGGCCCTCGGCTCCTCCACCCCAGCTCAGGGGCCTGGGGTGCTTCCAGTGACAGCCTGGTGATCATCACTGGGATGGATGCGGATGTTTGGGAGACATGGCTGAGGCCCTTGGCGCCCCCCAACCTCAGCTTGGGAGCCCAGGGCACTTCCAGTGGTGGCTTGGTTGTCATAGCTAGGCTGGATGCAGACATTGGGGAGCCCTAGTTGAGGCCCTTGGCCCCTCTACCCTGGCTCAGGATCCTGGTGCACTTCTGGCCGCAGCCTGGTGGTTGTCACTGGGCTAGATGCAATGTTGGGGGGGCCATGGCTGAGGTCCTCGGTCCCCCACATCCCAACTCAGGAGCCTGGGAGGTTCTGGTGGGGGCTCAGTCATCACTGGGCTGGTTGTGGTCATCAGGTGGGGCATGGCTGAGGCCCTCAACCCTCACCCCACCCCAGCTTGGGAGCCCAGGGAGCTTCCAGTCCTTCTTGGATTTATAGGTGTTCTTTGGTGATGTTAGACCTTTACTGGTTAATATCAAAATTTTGTCTCTGATCTGTGAGTTTTTTGTTTTTTCTTTCAGTTTTGTGTTGGATTATTAGCTACTCCCACCACTTAAACTCTGCACTGGAACTAATTTGTTTGCTTACTTCTAAAATGGGGGAACTTCCTGTGGGGACCAGCACTTGAGCCCTGTGGTTGAGCTAAATTGCTGCTTTGCTGCTGATTCTCTGGGGAAGGCTTTTTGTGCAGCTCAGGTTTTAATCATTGACCTCGTAATCATTTCTGTGTCTTGTGAGGTCCATTACTCCTGGGTTGTGTGGAAACTCTGGTCTGGGCCGGAGTCTTTTCAGCAAACTACACCCCTGTAGTTCTATATTCCCAACCAGTCTCCACTGAGTGATCCTGTGCTGATTGGGGGGCAGATCATGTTTCCCAATGTTTCCCTGGTGGGCCCGTGTCACCCATCACCTGTACTCTAAACACTTCCATATGATGGGCCATGTGCCAGGCCTTGCAATGACTCACCAGCCTCCGAGTAGCTCTTTTCCTTCAGTTGTCTGTGGCCCCTTGCTCCTATGTGGGTCCATGGGAACCCTGTTAGTGGTACTGCTGGCCAGGCGGGCCACCAAGGCCCTCTTCTCCCCTCCAGCTGTGGCTTTTGCCTGCTCTTGCTCTGTGTGCTTACTGAGGCCAGCCTTGAACTGGCTAGGATTCAAAACAGAGGAGTCCTTTCTTCTCTCATTACAGCTTCTCCTGCCTTCATGCACTCCGTAGGTCTTTCCTCTTCTTCCCTTGGGCTCAAGTGGCCCCAGCTTGGCAGTTTTTGCTTTTTAAAATTTTTTTAATTTTATTTTGTCAATATACAATGTGGTTGATTATTGTGGCCATTACTGAAACCTCCCTCCCTCCTCCCTCTCCCCTTCCCTCCCAACAACCTCATATCTGTTTGCTTGTTGTATCAACCTGACTTTAAACTATACTGCAAAGCTACAATAACCAAAGCAGCATGGTACTGGCATAAAAACAGACACACTAATCAATGGAATATAATACAGAATCTAGAAATCAACCCACACACCTACAGCCATCTGATCTTTGACAAAGCCATCAAGCCTATACACTAGGGAAGAGACTGCCTCTTCAGCAAATGGAATAACTGGATATCCATATGCAGGAGAATGAAACTAGACCCATACCTCTCACCATATACTAAAATCAACTCAATGTATTAAAGAATTAAATATACACGCTGAAACAATAAAACTTCTTAAAGAAAACAGAGGAGAAACACTTCAGGAAGTAGGGCTGGGCACAGACTTCATGAATACAATCCCAAAAGCAAGGACAACCAAAGGGAAAGTAAATAAATGGGATTATATCAAACTAAAAAGCTTCTGCACAGCAAAAGAAACAATTAACAGAGTTAAAAGACAACCAACAGAATGGGAGAAAATATTTGCAAAATATACATCTGACAAAGGATTAATATCCAGAATATACAAGGAACTGAAATAACTTTACAACAAAAAAACAAGTTTTTGCTTTTTAATAGTTGTAAATTGGTTGATTGTGGGAGAGAACAATGCTGGGGACTGTCTATTCTGCCATCTTGACGGGCAGTCCTCTCAGTAAATGCATATTAATGTACTTTGTAAATCATATAAATATACAACTCTTCAAATATATTATATATTATGAACATATAAAAACAAATAAAATGTGTGAGATAAAATAAATCTAAATAAAAGTTCTAGAAATTCTAATATTTTTCTTGTCACACACCAAAATAGATTGTCTGTTGATTTGCTAGAGTAAATGCTTTTTCTGGAGATGCCTACACAATAGTACACCTTTGGTTGTTAGAAAACCTTGATAGCTTATTGGCTGCACAGATCCTGGGCATTTGCTAAAAACAAGGGAATTATTTTTTTTTTTTTTTTTTTTTTTTTTTTTTTTTGTCTTTTTCGTGACCAGCACTCAGCCAGTGAGCGCCCTGGTCATTCCTATATGGGATCCGAACCCGCGGCGGGAGAGTCACCGCGCTCCCAGCGCAGCACTCTACCAAGTGCGCCACGGGCTTGGCCCACAAGGGAATTATTTTTAAAACAAACTGTGATAGGTGCGTAAAAAGAAGGCAAATGGGGGGAAATTAAGGAACAGAAAGAGTAAGCAGTGAAAGAGTATACTGAAAATATTAAAAGGAAAAAAGACTAGGAAAAGTCCAAAACAAAATATCTTTGAATTATATTTGGTAATTATAATTTGTTGAGAAAAAATTTCAGAACAGTTTCAGGTTTTAGATTTACCTCCAAAATAAAAATGAGCCAGGGTTGGACCACCCAAAGGGCAATCAGGTATTTTTCTTGTGACCTGTGGCATAACACACACTTTTTCCATTTCTCTAAAATAAGTTATAAAAAAAAAAATAGGTGCCCAGTGGCCCAATTACCTGGCACCCCTCCAGGAGCCTCTGTGAGACAAGAAGAGCAGAGAAATTACTTAAGCTACAATAATCAACCTGAAAGAGTTGATGAGTTTCTATTTGTATAGCCAGCCATAACACTTTTTGTTCTTTTTCTTATTCTTTTCCAAGAAAGTGGCAACTCAGAACTTTTACTTGAAGGGCAAAGTCACACCATCCTCCTATGACCTCCCATTTAAACATCTGTAAGAAATAATGAGTTCATGAACCATCAGTACTGCTTTGACCTCCCATTTGGGGACATAATAGAATGAGACACGATCTAATCGAGGAAGGCTACCATTTTAGTAAAAAAACAGAGTCTGGAATCTGAAGTTGTGTCTGTGTATCCTTGAACAAGACATTCAATTGCAAGTTTCTTCATCTATAAGAGGAGAATGAAAATAATTGTCTACCTATCTCACAGGCTTATTGGAAGATGGGAAGAAAATGTTTATTCCAAAAGCACTTGACAGACAAAATACCCTACACAAAAGGTGGCTTTTGCCTGTCAACAGTGGAACCAGAGAGATCCTGGAACAATCCTGTCTGCCATTTTGAGACCTTCAACATGATGAAGGCTTTAGGTTGTAGAAATATAGTGAGCAAACTTTCACTGGAATTGATAGGATTATTAGAAATCATAAAACAGAGAAATCATAGTTCCTATGAGACTTGCCAGAAGCACTCAGTTCATGAGAGGTGGGACACAATGAGCAAAGGACGTCACACGGAAGAGGGATCAAAAACAGGTTGGCCACTTAGGTTTAGAAGCAGAAGAAGCATAAGCTCATACATCAGTAGGAAAGTGGAATTCTGATGTTTATCTTCCCTGCATTTTTATTTTTGCCTTCAGACAATCCGACAGGTTTTGTTTAACTGTTGGCAAGTTTCATGTTACACGGGATAAACTAATGTTCCAGGTATAGCTTAAGGGGTGGGAAAGGCCTCCTAAGGATTATCTTCCTTTTAACACATTCTCTTATAGTTCTACTCTGTGGATGCTCACCGTGAAAATAACAGATGTGCACATTCATTTAGTGAGTTCAGCAGTGTTTCAGTTGTCCTACAGTGGTTCTTCACAGTGGGAGTGGGCAAGAAGCCAGGACTGGTGTGGGGTATTCCCAGCTTCAGCTGTTTCTCAACCCAAAAAACATGGGACCTATGACTCCAGTATCCCTTGGAATCTTACAAACTATGGGAAGCTGACAAGCTGTCAAATCTCACATCCTTTGAAGTCTGGCAAATTTCTAATTCTTTTGAACTGCCTTTACAATTGGAAACACACTAATGTGAGGAGCAACAGAGAATGCTGAGCTTATTTCTTCTGCTTATAGCCTTTGAAGAAAGGATAATGCCTAGGTATCTTGGCACGAGTTTATCTGTGACGCCCAGTTGATTCCAGGTGCCTTGGGTCTCTTCGGGGTATGTCGTTTTATTATAAAGTTTAGGAGACCATTCTTGGTATGGATAACCACATAGCGTGGATTACTATAACAGCACTTAATTTTTCCAGGTTTTGTGGGCATTGGTTTTTCCACAAGGTACAAGATATCCCGTGCCCCACACTCTGAATTCTACCAGAATTCCGTAGTTCTCTCTCCCTAGACCCTACAAAACAATTCTAAGCCTGAGACCCTCTGGAAACTTTATTGTACACAGTCTAGTCAATTTTTTACCAATAGTAACATGGGATATTGGATGAGAACGTTGGTTCCTAAGCAGTATGGCCAAGAGATAAAGGGTCCAAATGTCTGGATGTTCCAGCTCCCCATACAGGAGATTTCAGAGCTTCTCCAGCACCAAAGGTCAATGATTAAGGCCATTTTGGAAAGGAATCCTCTATCCATTGCTTCCCTTGCAACCCATAAACATAACTTTATCCCTGGAGAAGAGGTGGAGTTATTGATATCTCATGAGCCAACACATCTCATCTATTTTGGCATTACAAGTCAGAATGTGTCACAAGCTACTGAAACCAATCTTGACTGAGTACTAGGGGGTGGAGTCTATCAACTGATGAGAATGATTGATGAGAGTCTTGCATAAACAACATTTTATAATTAGTTAGAAAGTTTAGTGATTCAAAGAAGTGTCTAAGAACAGAAAAGAGTCACTGAAGAGTAATCCAGTTCTTGCTGTTGGGCACATGAACTCAACCCTTCTTATACTCTGGAGAAAAATGTCCAGTACAGGCTGGCCATAGGCTGAGGGAAGAAAACTCAGATAAGACTTGCTGAATGAGGTGGGTACTCCTGGGCCTTTCTGACCTGAGTATCCATGTAGATATTCCACACTAAATCTAAGGGTTTCAGTTCTCTAGCACAGGTAGTCCAGGATACAAGACTGAGGACTCTGAATCCTCAGTTCCCACTTACACTCTACCTGGAGCAGAGCCACTTCTACACAACCACGTGACTTAACTGAACATTCCTGGGTCAGGCCGAAAGCCAAATGAACAGCAATGGATCTTGCTCTGTTGTTCTCCCAACTCTGAAGTTGTTCATGATTTGCCCCTAATGGCTGCCCTTCCCAGTCCCCTATTCCTTAATCCAGCCTCTCTACCTCCCTCTCTATTTGTAAGTCAAGAATCTAAACTAAAGGTCAAATAAAAAAGAAAATCAAAAGTTTATAATCTAAGACAATGGATAATAAGAGGTTAAAACACACTGAAGATTAAAGAGAAGGGGCATGTTATCTCAAGTGTCCAAGCAGCCAGGGCAAGATGGAGGGTCTCAAAAAAGAGGCAGTAAGAGGACAATGAGAGAAGTGGATGTTCTAGCATCTCCATTTTTGCCTATACCCAATTAAAAGTTTTCAGATATCTTTGTGATCATCAGAGAACATGACATTGTTCTGGGCTAACTCCTTAAAATTAATCAGTGGTGCCATTTGCAGCTTGTGAAGAATATAAGCCACAAGCCAGGCAGAAAAGACACAAGAGAGCCGATGAAGCTGAACCACTACCGCAGGCCTCTTATTTCTCATATGCAGTTATAAATACCACCCACTGCATTCTGGTTTCAGGGCTTTAAAAAGCAGACAGCCATCTCTGTTAGAGATACTGTTATCACAGCTAATAAAAGAGAAGAGGGGACCATGTTTGGGTTTGGAGAACAATGACAATTATCTAAGTCTGAATCTTCCCCTCCCCTCCAAACTGTAAAATCTACAGAGATGAAATAAAACTGCATCATCACTAGGAGACAGAGAATATGACACCTTATTACCTGTAGGTAGAGTAAAAATGGAAACAAATTCCAATGAGGTCCCTTAGCCTGCTCGCAGCTTCCACAAGCCTGTAGATAGAGAGTGGATCGGGGAGAGGATGCTTAAAAAACTCTGTCGTAAGAGTGGAGGCATTAAGAGAGCTTAGAGGAAACACAGGCATAATCATTCTACACATGAATTCTACAATCATTCTCTGAAACCAGCAGGACGTCCCACAATTCAATTTCATTCTGACACTAACTAGAGTTAGCATAGATCCTATGGGTTAAAAGTTCAATCCCACTAGACTGTCCCCCACTTCAGATGCCAATTTCAAGTCTCAGGTTGTCACCTGTACTGTACCTGTGGAAATTATGTTCTCACAACCAGCTCCTTGAGCTTGATAATTTGCGAGGACAGTTCACAGAACTCAGAGAAACACTTAAGTTAAGCAGTTTGTTTTATAATAAAGGATACAGACAAACAGCCAGATGAAGAGGTACATAGAGTGAGGTCTGGAAGGTCCTGAGCACAGGAGATTTGTCCCCATAGAGTTGAGGTGTACCACCCTCCTGGCACATGAACATGTTTACCAACCTGGAAGTTCTCCAAACCTCCTAGTTCAGGGATTTTCATGGAGGCTAAATTATGTAGGCATGGTCAACTATTAGTTCGATCTCCAGCTCCCCTCTCCCCTTCCCCGAGGATGGGGGTTGGGGGCTGGGGCTGAAAGTTCCAAGCTTCTAATCATGACTTGGGCTTTCTAATGACCAGTCCCTAACCAAGAACCCACCAAGAGTTGCCTCATTAGAACAAAAAATGCTCCTATCTCCCAGAAAATTCCAAGGAATTAGGAGCTCTGTGCCAGGAACCAGGGATAAAGACCAATATACATATATTTCTTATGATAAATCACACACAGTAGGAGAAAGTACAATAAATGCCAAAATGCTGAATAGGACTTGGTAGCTTATAGCCCTTTCCTGGCTATGGGAAAGAGCTTGACAAATGTTGCTGCCACAAACCTCACAGGCAGCTCAGTCAGATGCACAGACGTCATCTTTAACCACATCTTCACCCTCATCCCCCATTCAAACTCAATCATTCCACAGATTTTGCTATTTTAATGCTCTGTAATCCATTCCCTTCTCTCCAGCTCACTCTACTGCCCTTGTTTGGGTTGCCATTCTATGACCCCTAGACTATAACAAAAACCTCTTAACTTATACTCACTCCTACCTTCACTGTCCATAGCTTTTCTCTCTCCCCTCTGCCCTTTAATCTAACATCTGTGTTCCTTATTAAAGTGATTTTCCCAACAGGTAAACTTTCTCTGGCATTCCCATGCTGGCTTAGGTACCTCTACGGCATTTTTCCATAGCTTCCTACATGACTTTATCACAGAATAATGATAAAATTGTCACTTTGGAATGAGACACTTTTATACCCTAGCTCATGTGCTTACTTGTTTCATGACTTAGGGCTAGTCAAGTCATAAACCTCTTTGAACCTTCAGTCTGTAAAATGGAATTAAAGGTATTACCAACCTCAAAAGATAAGAAATTAATACACGGGAAATACTTACAACAGTGCCTGGCATGTAGTAGGTGCTAAATTAATGTTAGCTAACAATCACCACATGGTATTGGATTTTTCTGTTTATAGATCTACATAACCCACTAGACCTAGCCTCATCATTTTTCAAAATTTTATAATGACTTCTGTTTTCAAAAAACAATCATCATCTCAGTGTCCACTACATAGAAATTCCAATCCAAAATGTTTTTAGTTTGATTGTTGAGCAAGATGTAATATGTTCACAAAATTAATTCATCTGAAATGAAACAGTTTGAGCATGATCTTGTAATTGCAAATAATATCCTAGTGTTGTACTAAGGAAGCTTTAACATCTTTCTGAATAGACATGCCCAGAGTACCTGAACTTTGGGGCAAGCACAGGCACCCCCTGTGTGAGTATAGCCAGGACACCAGGCTGCACTGTGGAGAGCACAAAGAGCACATGCTTATGACAGCCACAAGTGCAGTGCTCATCAATAATGGCTGCCTGTTTTCTCAGCTCGCCTATAGCTCTCTGCTGTTGGCTCCTAAGCCCTCCAGTTTTCTGATAGCATCTCTATGCACAATTTGGTGTAATAAATTTATACACACATTGACATATGTATGTAATTTAATATATACTAAGGTGTATATATATATTTAATTTACACACATATACTAGACATGTGTTATACATTTACAAATATATTTACATGTAAACACATAATCTAACATATGCTAAAATTTATACACATTTAATTTACACATACTATATATAGGTATGCATTTAGTACATATTTACATGAAATATAATTATATGCACACTTAGCACTGCATACACACACTTGTGTCAGTAATTGTGGCAGGTCATAATGGAATCTGATTTTCCTCTCCTAATGCCCTTTTTTTTTTTTTTTTTAATTTTATTTTGTCAATATACATTGTGGCTGATTATTGCTCCCCATCACCAAAACCTTCCTCCCTTCTCCCCCCCCCCGCAACAATGTCCTTTCTGTTTGCTTGTCGTATCAACTTCAAATAATTGTGGTTGTTATATCTTCTCCCCCCCCCCCCAGTTTTTGTGTGTGTGTGTGTGTGTGTGTGTGTGTGTGTGAATTTATATATTAATTTTTAGCTCCCACCAATAAGTGAGAACCTGTGGTATTTTTCTTTCTGTGCCTGACTTGTTTCACTTAATATAATTCTCTCAAGGTCCATCCATGTTGTTGCAAATGGCAGTATTTCATTCGTTTTTATAGCTGAGTAGTATTCCATTGTGTAGATGTACCACATTTTCCGTATCCACTCATCTGATGATGGTAATGCCCTTTTTTAATCAACTACTTCAACCTACTAACACTGAAATAACCAGAAATTTTTGTCTAGCTGCAAGATTTTCACTCAGATAATCTGCATAAAGGAAAGTATACACATTCATATGTATGGATATTACATTAATGTGTTTATAGCACACTTGATTCTCAAAAAAGGGAATGAGAAATGCGAACTAGATTAAGGGAGTATTAAAAACAACCAGAGTAAATAATTGGATTAATTCCTTTGGTTCTACCTAAGCAACTTAATAAGACAGAATTTCCAATTTATTTGTATTATAACACCCCATTTAAACCATTTCCTTTGCCAAACTTGACAGTTTATTTAATTAAATTCATAAAATGCTCAAGAAAAAGGTTTCTTAAGAAATGCTCAATTACAGCTGTATAAAATATCTCTTCCAAAATGTCTTTCCAGAGTACCAAATAATTTTAGTTTAACATAATCACTGAACATCTAATGTCCTCAGAAAGGAAGAACTAAAGTTGGAGAAAGTAATTAAAGCCAGATCCTAAAAGTCAATACATCTTAGGCTCCAGACACTCAATCTACATGTGCTGTGGTTTCCAGTAAAAAACTAAAATGAGGTAATTTTTTATTCTTATTATGTTCTTGACTCTGGCAAAACCTAACCAGGGCAAAAATCTCTTCATTTGTTTCATTAAATACATTACGTAGAGTGTACGTTTTCAATGTTTTGTGCTAAATAGAGAATCTCCCCTATAGTTACCTTTTATAAGTAACAAGAGAGAATTTCTGATAACTTGTGGATATTCTGAACATCTCAATCTAATCACCTTAGTTTACTTCCTTCCCCTCTCTTTTGTAAATCCAGATAACGAATTGTGAAATTGGCCTATATATCACTTTCTTCTCCCCCTTTTTTGTCTGTTCCCTTTTGGGACTTAATAATTGGGCTAGAGATGGCAAGGAGGAGAATGATTACCACATGCCCACAAGTATGAACCTTGGAAGAGATAAAACTGGTTAAAAGCCACACACACACACACACACACACACACACACACACACACACACACACACACACACACACACACAAACACACACTTCAAAAGCAGGGAGGAGAAAAAGAGAAATAAGAGATGATGACAAAAAAATTTATTTTTTATAAACTTGAATAGAACAGCTGATCTTGTGCAACTAATAATTAAATAATTCTGCATTCCCATGCTCCTGTATTCCATGTTCCTTTTTTGTTTTCTCTCTTAGATCACTGAAAATAAATACGTACCAATTTTTAAAAGATTAAATTTTTTTAAAGATATGCCAGAACTCACCTGTATGATCACATAGTTACCATATGCAAATAATGCTTTCATCTAAAATCTCAGAGCACCTAAAAATGGTATAAATTTTAGGCTCTAAAGAGTGAAAAGAAAAATGCCTGGAACCCACAGAATCAACATGAAATGACAGAAAACACTGGCCTCCTGATACTTAGTATCAGACTTTGGTCAACACGCTCTCATCCTAAGGAGCATTAAAAAAATTAATAAGTGATTTATATTGAGAGACTATGTCATCACCATGGTAGATTTCAATCCTTCTGAATGATTTATATTTACAGGCCAAATGTAATTCATCATCATATAACCCAATATTAGAAATGTTAATATTTTAACTGTTTTATTTTAATAACCTTTGGTCTATCACCTTGTCAAAGACCTTTTAAAAGCCTAACTATATCATATTCATGGATAAAGCTCTGTGTAGATGCATGTTTAACCCTTAAATTAACAGCAGTAAGTAAATCATGGTTTAACCTTAGAGAAGAATTTTGGCTTTACTCCTAGTAAGTTACATGCTTCTGTTTTATAACACTTTCTGTTTTTATAGAGTTATAATCTTGTCCAATATGGAAGTTTCTAGTTTTCTCTGGTATCTTTGTTTTGAAGGAGAGTGTTTGTTCTTTTTAACTCCTTTATACAATTGGGTATACTACTAGGCAGATTCCTTAGGGACTTGTTGGAACCTTAGTACCCACCCATGGTCTGAAATTGGAGGAAATTGACATTTCTTGGCCCTAATGCCTCTTAAAGAAGATTTCTTAATGGTGTGTCACTTTCCCTTATGTATTATTACACTGTCCAGGCACATTGAGATACAGCAAAATAATTTGAAAACATTTCTTTTCCCACTAAGCCATGTGGTCAATGAACCACTTGAAACAGTAATTCCCTATTTCTACCTTTTGTTTCTATAAAACTGTACTTAAATTAGTTTGCTGAGAAGGTATAAGACTTTGGACCAGTCACTTAAGCCCTGCAGGACTTTAGTTTTCTCACCAGTAAAATCAGGGATTGGTTTAGATGTTTCTAAAATTACTTCAGCTCTAGAAGCCTAAAATTCAATGCTAAGGTTTAGAGCACCCTTTGACCTGGGACCCTGTACAGCCCACCAGTTTGTATGGTATTTTAACACTCTCCTATTAGTCATGTTAAAGCTTTCTGTAAAGTCCATTTCAGATTCATGGAAGACAACTTCAAGTCTGCTCTTCTCTGTGGACTTCTCAGCTATTGCTTGCATTATCTTTCCACTTGTGGAATAAATCCTTTTATCTCAGTACGAGAGTCTCTCTCTGTCTCTGTCTCTCTCTCTTCTCTCTCTCTCTGTCTCTCTGTCTCTCTCTTTCTCTGTTAGTTTAGCCCCAGGTTTTCATAAATGGTTATGGTTGTAAACACTCAAGACACAGTTATGTGGAGCTTCTAATGTGTTTCAGTTTTCATATTCCTAGGTTATTTTTTCCCTCCTTGTTCAATACATGTATGACACATGATTTTGGGTTTTTTCATCCTCAACAGCTCATTAAGATGCTTAATTTGATAAAAATTACACTGTGGCTTGCTCTCAAAACCTACTTTATGACTCCTTGCACATCACTCAAGACCAGGTCTAGTAAATTTACCTTTCTTGTGAGTTCTTGAATTATCAGTTAAGCACATAATTATTTATCCTGTCCAATTACTTATCACAAGCTTTCCAATCCAATAAAGTATGCTACCAAGTACGTTTGAGTAACTTAAGTTCCTAATTATTAAGTATCTGCCATATATTTTCAAACTCCCCAAATTTTTATGGTTAGATTATATAACATTTCTATCTAAGTACACTTTCTTTGTATGAAAAGACTTTTACCACATTGCAATTCATTAGTCTCTAACTAAAATGTCCCTATTTATCCTATGAGTCTGACATGAGGAAGGAAACGAGTAGACAAGGAAAAATGGGAAAACAAATTCTCAGTCACTTTAGGCTGTGGAGACCTGATTAAAAGTCCGGAGTTGATCTTGGCTCAACCAAGATTACATACGTGTTGTTACATTTCCAATCACTTCTTTTTTTCTACTGTGACCTAAAAAGTTTATTCAATTCATGCTTAATTTTCCACATTAATTCTTTAACAGAAGGCCTTAATTATCTTACCTGGATTCCAAAATCGGTAATTCTGTCACACTCGGATAGAGAAAGTTCCTTCAATTTTTTATGTCTGGAAAGTATTATCAATCCCTAAAAATATTTAATATAAAGATAATTTTGTGATTATAATTTAGTATGAAAGATATATTTCCAATAACCATTTATGTGAACTAACAATATAAAAATCATTTATGCAAACTAAAAAAAATTATCTTCTGTCTTATATTTCTTTACACCTAAAGCATAAAATCACTTTAGTAAGGCAATGTCATTATAAAGTTTTGGGGTTGTCTCTAACATTTTGCAAAAGGTGTTACAGAATCTCAGAGTCAGAAAACTTCTTAGGAGGTTATTATCTTGCCACTTATTTTCAGATAAATGTTACCTGAATTAATATAAACAAATCTAATACATTTTATTTTGAAGACAGTTCATGTAGCTAATGAATCTATTTTTTGATAAATTCTTATTTTTTATTTATTTATTTTTTTCTTCTAAGGATCCGAACCCGTGGCCTTGGTGTTATCAGCACCACACTCTACTGAGTGAGCCACGGGCCGGCCCGATAAATTCTTATTTATGCCTAACCTAAAAATCTATAGCTCATTTTATAATGCTTCATCTCTTGAAAAGAAAGTGAACACATTTTTATATAAAGGCTCAGAGACAGTTAATTGTTCACTAATAGCTCACTTTTTTTATTCAGGTTAAAAGCTTTGTTTCTTTTTATTAAAAAAAAAATAGGTTGCACTTTTCAACTCTTAAATTTTTTATGTGTATCCTGTTTCTCAGTACTTTTCCCCCTAAACTAACTGGCACAACACTCAGATAAGGAAGTGATGAATGTGGTTTAAAGATGCCATCTCCTTGTTTTGCATTCAGGATCACATTACTTTTATAATTCTGTAAGATATGCTTCCTAAACTAGGTGAACAAGAGCAGTGTTTTTCCATTCCATGATTCCAGAGCTGGCTGTCAGGGAAAATGCCAGAAATGGTATATGGATTTGTACTTTTCAAATTTTATTTGTAGGACAAATTTACATTTTATTGACCTTAAATACAACATTAGGGCGATAATTGAAAATGGGTTACATAAATATTGCATCCTGCTTTTTTCTCAGATGCACAGATTAGGCCTTTTCATTAGAGAAAAAAAATAAAGTTCAGATCAAGGAAAAAAGTGCTTGATTTAAACTACTGTTTAAACTGTGATCTCTGAGAACAGGGAAGGCGGCAAACCAGAGGCAGAGAGTGAGCGCCCGACCTGGCACAACCCTGTGAGTGACCCCTGGACCAGCCCTGTTTGGGGGGGTGATGCCCAACCGGCTCCCGCCTGCATCACCAGGCCACTCACCGCCCCGGTGCTGCCTCCATTTTCCCAGGTGCAGGCAGCTCCAGCCGGCTCAGCCGTCACTGAGCCCTCCCACTTGCTTGGCCCAGCGCGGGGCTTTCCGGAGCCTGCGGGCCGGCCTCCCCTCCCACTCTCTCCACGGTTCTCTGGCGGGTTGGTGGCATGGGGCAACCCCGGCCAGTGTCGGGAGGGCAAGGAAGTACAGGCGGGCCGACTGTCACTCCACCACACCCTGGACTCCGGCCCCCGGTAAACTTCTTGTTGCTGAGAGGCAGTTACCATCTCTGTGGCCACCAGTTCGGGAAAAAGCCTAACCAATTTCTGGTTGGGAATAGTGTGGTAGGAGAGTTCCCAGGTCCGCTTGAACCTGCCGGAGAGCTGGTTGCAGGCGGGAACTAGACTTGGCTTATACCGGGGGGATACAAAGGTGAACAACTCCCGAGAAAGATCTACACAGTGCTACAAAGGCACCCAGAGCGACCAGTCGTCTGTGCCTAGCAGAAACCTGGTAGACTTCCTGGGCGAGGCGGTGCCGAGCAGGGTCTTGAAGGCCCAGCTGATAGACGAGGGTTGCAGAAGACACGCCCCAGCCCAGCACAGTGCGCACAGAGTGGGGAGACATGTGGCCAGGGAGGCGGAGACTCGACAGAAACCACACACCCGGTGGGGTCACCACTGCACGATCCAACAGCCTGAGCCAGAGCACACGGAACAGGGAGAAGTCCTGCACAGGAAGTGAAAGCTCAACAGCGATCACACACCCTGTGGTACGTGATCCACCAGCCCAGCAGAGTCCAAGCTGACCAGAAAGGTGGCCCCCTGGAGAAGCCCAAGACCCGAGGCAACCACACACACAAGGCACTAGAGGCCAACTGAGCAGCCATGGAGGTAGCCATACGAAATTGGCAACCACAGCAACATCCTAGTTAGTCATTAGTCTCAAAACAGTGGACTGTGAAACCCCCTGCCACAATGAATAAACATAAAAAAAAAGATACCAGAAATACAAAAAATCAAGAAAGTACACCACCAAAAGTTAATAAATCTCAAACTCTAGATCCTATAGAACAAGAAGCCCTTGAAATGACTGACAAGGAATTTCGAGTGATAATTCTAAGGAAACTGAATGAGATACAAGAAAACACAGCTAGACATCATGATGAAATGAGGAAAAGTATACAGGATCTGAAAGAGGAAATGTACAAGGAAATCAATGTCCTGGAAAAAAATGTAGCAGAACTTGCTGAACTGAAGAAGTTATACAGCGAAATAAAAAACACAACGGAGAATTAAACCAGCAGGCTTGTCGAAGTTGAAGAGAGAACCTCTGAACTTGAAGATGGGCTGTTTGAAATAACACAAGCAGACAAAAAGAAAGAAAAAAGAATCAAGGACATTGAAGAAAATCTGAGAGAGATATCAGACAACCTTAAGCGCTCAAATATCTGAGTCATGGGTATTCCAGAAGGGGAGGAAAATGGAGATTCCATTGAAAACATATTCAAAAAATAGTGGCAGAAAACTTCCCAGGTATAGGAAAAGTCACAGATCTTCAGATCTAGGAAGCTCAACGATCTCCAAACGTATTCAACCCAAAAAGGCCTTCTCCAAGACATGTCATAGTCAAATTGGCAAAACTCAGAGACAAAGAGAGAATCTTAAAAGCTGCAAGAAAGAAGCGTCAAATCACCTATAAGGGAGCCCCAATCAGGCTAACATCAGACTTTTCATCACAAACCCTAAAAGCTAGAAAGGAATGGGATGATATTTTCAAAATACTAAAAGACAAAGATTGCCAGCCAAGAAAACTCTACCCTGCAAGGCTATCCTTCCGAAATGAAGGGCAAATAGTATATTTCTCAGACAAACAAAAACTGCAGG
The DNA here is from genome assembly GCF_027409185.1 of Cynocephalus volans. Classification (NCBI taxonomy): domain Eukaryota; kingdom Metazoa; phylum Chordata; class Mammalia; order Dermoptera; family Cynocephalidae; genus Cynocephalus; species Cynocephalus volans. The sequence goes on along the minus strand of NC_084465.1, from coordinate 51,492,421 downwards.
AGTTCACTACCACACGACCCCCCTTACAAGAAATCCTCAAGGGAGTACTGGGTTTGGTTCCTGAAAAATAACTACCACTGCCATAAAAACCCAAGAAAAATCAATACCCACTAGTATAATAAAAATGGCATTCATGAAGAGAAAACAAGCTAACAAAAACGCTATCTACAACCTAAGGAACCAACAAACACAGAAACCAAACAGTAAATCAGAAAGCAAGGAACAAAAGACACCTAAGACAACCAAACAACCAATAAAATGCTAGGAATAAATCAACACCTTTCAATAACAACTCTTAATGTAAAAGGCTTAAATTCCCCAATAAAAAGACACAGACTGGCTGACTGGATCAAAAAGGAGGACCCAACTATATGCTGCCTACAAGAGACCCACCTCACCCATAACGATTCACACAGACTAAGAGTGAAAGAATGGAAAAAGATTTACCATGCAAACAGAAAAGAAAAACAAGCTGGAGTAGCTATTCTTATTTCGGACAAAATAGACTTTAAACTAAAAACCATAAAAAGAGACAATGAGGGACACTACTTAATGATAAAAGGACTGATCCATCAAGAAGACATAACAATCATAAATATGTATGCACCCAATGTTGGAGCAGCCAGATTTATAAAACAAACTCTCTTAGACCTAAAGAAGGAAATAGACACTAATACCATAATAGCAGGGGACCTGAACACCCCACTCTCAATATTAGACAGATCACCTAGGCAAAGAATCAGTAGAGAAACACAAGATCTAAACAAGACTCTAGACCAATTGGAATTGGCAGATATCTACAGAACATTCCACCCAACAACCTCAGAATATTCATTCTTCTCATCAGCACATGGATCATTCTCCAGGATAGATCACATATTAGGTCACAAATCAAGTCTCAATAAATTCAAAAAAATTGGAATTATCCCATGTATCTTCTCAGACCACAATGGATTAAAACTAGAAATTAATAACAAGCGAAACTCTGGAAACTATACAAACACATGGAAATTAAACAACATTCTACTTAATGACATATGGGTCCAAGAAGAAATCAAGCAGGAAATCAAAAAATTTATTGAAACTAATGAAAACAATGATACATCATACCAAAACCTGTGGGATACTGCAAAAGCAGTATTGAGGGGGAAATTTATTGCATTAAACGATCACTTCAGAAGAATGGAAAGATGGCAAGTGAACAACCTAACCCTTCACCTTAAAGAACTAGAAAAACAAGAACAATCCAAACCTAAAGTTAGCAGACGGAAAGAAATCATTAAGATCAGAGCAGAACTGAATGAAACTGAAAACCAAAAAACAATTCAAAAGATCAATGAATCAAAAAGTTGGTTTTTTGAAAAGATAAATAAAATTGACAAACCATTAGCATGGCTAACAAAAAAAAGAAGAGAGAAGACTCAAATAACAAAAATTAGAAATGAAAAAGGCGATATTACAACTGATTCATCTGAAATACAAGGAATCATTCGAGACTACTATAAACAACTATACGCCAACAAATTTGAAAATCTGGAGGAAATGGATAAATTTCTGGACACACACAAGCTCCCAAAACTGAACCGTGAAGACGTAGAAAATCTGAACAGACCAATAACAATAAAGGAGATTGAAGCTGTTATCAGAAGGCTCCCAACAAAGAAAAGCCCAGGACCAGATGGATTCACAGCAGAATTTTACCAAACATTCAAAGAGGAATTGACACCGATTCTTTACAAACTATTCCAAAAGATTGAAACGGACGCAAATCTCCCAAACTCATTCTATGAGGCAAACATCATCCTGATACCAAAACCAGGTAAAGATATAACCAAAAAAGAAAACTACAGGCCAATATCCTTGATGAATATCGATGCAAAAATCCTCACTAAAATACTAGCAAACAGAATACAGCAACACATACGAAAAATTATTCATCACGATCAAGTGGGATTCATCCCAGGGATGCAAGGTTGGTTCAACATACGCAAATCAATAAATGTGATACACCATATTAATAAACTCAAACACAAGGACCATATGATCATATCTATAGATGCTGAAAAAGCATTTGATAAAGTTCAGCACTCATTCTTGACAAATACCCTCTATCAGTTAGGTATAGAGGGAAAGTATCTCAACAGAATTAAAGCCATACATGGCAAACCCACTGCCAATATCATCCTGAATGGGGAAAAGCTGAAGGCTTTTCCTTTAAGAACAGGAACTAGACAAGGATGCCCACTCTCACCACTCCTATTCAACATAGTGTTGGAAGTACTAGCCAGAGCAATCAGAGAAGAGAAGGAAATAAAGGGCATCCAGATTGGAAAAGAGGAAGTCAAACAGTCCCTGTTTGCAGATGACATGATCCTATATATCGAACAGCCTAAAACCTCTACAAAAAAACTGCTGGAATTGATAAATGATTTCAGCACAGTAGCAGGATACAAAATCAACACACAAAAATCAGTAGCATTTCTTTTCTCCAATAGTGAACATGCAGAACGAGAAAGCAAGAAAGCCCGCCCATTTACAATAGCCACCAAAAAAATAAAATACTTAGGAATTGAGTTAACCAAGGAGGTGAAAAATCTCTATAATGAGAACTACAAACCACTGCTGAGAGAAATTACAGAGGATACAAGAAGATGGAAAGATATCCCATGCTCTTGGATTGGAAGAATCAACATAGTGAAAATGTCCATACTACCCAAAGTGATATACAAATTCAATGCAATCCCCATCAAAATTCCAAAGACATTTTTCTCAGAAATGGAAAAAACTATCCAGTCATTTATATGGAACAATAAAAGACCACGCATAGCCAAAGCAATGCTGAGCAAAAAAAATAAAGCTGGAGGCATAACACTACCTGACTTTAAGCTATACTACAAAGCCATAATAACCAAAACAGTATGGTACTGGCATAAAAACAGACACACTGACCAATGGAATAGAATAGAGAATCCAGAAATCAACCCACACACTTACTGCCATCTGATCTTTGACAAAGGCACCAAGCCTATTCACTGGGGAAGGGACTGCCTCTTCAGCAAATGGTGCCGGGATAACTGGATATCCATATGCAGGAGAATGAAACTAGATCCATAGCTCTCACCGTATACTAAAATCAACTCAAAATTGATTAAGGATTTAAATATACGCCCTGAAACAATAAAACTTCTTAAAGAAAACATAGGAGAAACACTTCAGGAAATAGGACTGGGCACAGACTTCATGAATACGACCCCAAAAGCACAGGCAACCAAAGGAAAAATAAACAAATGGGATTATATCAAACTAAAAAGCTTCTGCACAGCAAAAGAAACAATTAACAGAGTTAAAAGACAACCAACAGAGTGGGAGAAAATATTTGCAAAATATACATCTGACAAAGGATTAATATCCAGAATATATAAGGAACTCAAACAACTTTACAAGAAGAAAACAAGCAACTCAATTAAACATTGGGCAAAAGAGCTAAGTAGGCATTTCTCTAAGGAAGATATACAAATGGCCAACAGACATATGAAGAAATGCTCAACATCACTCAGCATCCGGGAAATGCAAATCAAAACCACACTGAGATACCATCTAACCCCAGTTAGGATGGCTAAAATCCAAAAGACTCTGAACGATAAATGCTGGCGAGGTTGCGGAGAAAAAGGAACTCTCATACATTGTTGGTGGGACTGCAAAATGGTGCAGCCTCTATGGAAAATGGTATGGAGGTTCCTCAAACAATTGCAGATAGATCTACCATACGACCCAGCTATCTCACTGTTGGGAATATACCCAGAAGAATGGAAATCATCAAGTCGAAGGTATACCTGTTCCCCAATGTTCATAGCAGCACTCTTTACAATAGCCAAGAGTTGGAACCAGCCCAAATGTCCATCATCAGATGAGTGGATACGGAAAATGTGGTACATCTACACAATGGAATACTACTCAGCTATAAACACGAATGAAATACTGCCATTTGCAACAACATGGATGGACCTCGAGAGAATTATATTAAGTGAAACAAGTCAGGCACAGAAAGAGAAATACCACATGTTCTCACTTATTGGAGGGAGCTAAAAATTAATATATAAATTCACACACATACACACACACACACACACAAAAAAAAAAAAACGGGGGGAGAAGAAGATATAACAACCACAATTACTTGAAGTTGATACGACAAGCAAACAGAAAGGACATTGTTGGGGGGGGGAGGGAGAAGGGAGGGAGGTTTTGGTGATGGGGAGCAATAATCAGCCAAAAGGTATATCGACAAAATAAAATTAAAAAAAAAAAAACAACTGTGATCTCTAATTTCATTTAACAGTTCTGTACACCACCCAAAAATATAATCAATCTGTTCATTCTTTTAATTTTATTGTAACTTTGTAATCTTTTGCTAGGAAGACATTAATTTTTCTACCTCCTTGTTTCAAAACAAAGAATGTCCTAACCCTGTGGAGCCATCGCATGTGGTCTGGGTTCCAGATGTGAATGCTATTTTATTCGTGTTAAGAGAATTGGAAGAGTTTAGATATTCCCCCAATAGAAACAAAATTGCTTAAACAAAAATATCAAGTAAAAGATGCAAAGTTTGTCTCTTTGCCCTATATTTGAAAATACCCAAGTATGTTTCATTATCCTGTGAGGAATTTGTCCTATGAAACTGTCTCTGAAGTTTTCATTAAGATTTTACTTTTATGTAGCCAAGTTACAATTTTTAAGATAAGCTATAAATGAAGTACACTTGCTAAAGTATGACCTTTAACAGCCTATATGCTCTTTATCACTTTATTCAAAATCATTAAAAATTAAATTATTGAAATGGAATGCCATGTTTCATCACTATAATTGTTCATTAAAATATATGGCCTCAAAATTGAATTGATTAACATCATTAGCTATTAGATAATTGCATAATGAAATACCACACCATATCTACTGGGTGGCTATAATTTAAAAAGACAGATAAAAAGTGTTGGTGAGGGGCCGAGCCTGTGGCGCACTCGGTAGCGTGCTGCGCTAGCAGCGCGGCGACGCTCCCGCCGCGGGTTCGGATCCTATATAGGAATGGCCGGTGCACTCACTGGCTGAGTGCCGGTCACGAAAAAGACAAAAAAAAAAAAAAAAAAAAAAGTGTTGGTGAGGATGTGGACAAATTGGAATCCTCACATACTGCTGGTAGAAATGCAAAACAGACCAGCTACTTTGGGAAACAGTCTGGCAGTTCCTCAGAAAGTTAAACACAGAGTTACTATATGACCCAGCAATTCCATGTCTAGGTTTATACCCAAGAGAAGTTAAAACATATGTCCACACAAAAACTTGTATATGAATGTTCATAGCTGCATTTTTCATAACAGAAAAAAAATGAAAACATCCCAAATGTCTATGAACTGATGAAAGAATAAACAAAATGTGCTATGTCCATACAATGAAATATTACTTAGTAATAAAATGAAGTACTAATGCATGCTACTATGTGGATGAACCTTGAAAACATCGTAAGTAAAGGAAGCCAGACCCAAAAGGCCACATATTGCATGATTCCATCTATATGAAAAGTCTAGAATGGGCAAATATATACAAACAGAAAGTAGATTAGTGGTTGCCTAGGGCACGCTGGAGGGTGGGAGAGGGACAGGGAGTGACTGGCAATGGGAAAGGGGATTCTTTTGGGGATGATAAAAGTGTTCTGGAATTAGATTGCAGTGATGGCCACACAACTCTATGAGTATACTAAAAATCATTGAATTGTATACTTTAAACTGGTGAGTTTTATGGTATATGCATTATATCTCAATAAAAACTTTTTTAAAAAATTAAATTGATTGATGTAATAATTATATAACTAAATAAAAACCAGAAAATATTCCTACAGCATCCTTCAGTTCAAGATGAATACAGAATTGCCCATTGTTTATATATTTTTGTTAGTGAGCTTAAGATCCAGATAACCAATCCATTACCAAGACAGGGAGCAAGAGATGTCATCATGCCCATTCGTCAGGCAAGTTATCATAAGGCCTTGCTGCTGTTAAGTAAACACAACTTTGTAATCAAGTAGCAGCAAATCTAAGCCAGCAGGAGGAGAAGAGACCTCCACTGAAAACTGCCTCATGCTGCTTATGGGAGGGCAGCTTTGCTGAACAAGTGACACACACTATTCCAGTCAACAGGATTTATTTTTAATGGTTTTGTTTTTTGTTTTTTGACTCAGAAGCTTTTCAGATTAGTGACCTGAAGAACATCAGAGCCAGTTAGGTAAATATTCTGTTTGCACCGTGAGGTTCATAAATGCTCCAAATTAGAAGGTGTCCTTTGAAACAAGTGACAGTTACAACATTTTACAGATTTTCTTTATATGTCTAGAAAGTCTTAAATTTCAGGTCTGGGAAAAGTTCATTTATTCTTAATCCATCATTTGATAAATATTTAGCATGTATTATATTAATCAGGCTCTGGGATAGAAACTGGGATTTTAAAGGTAGATGAAGTGCTGTGTGTGCTCTCAAGGAGCCCACAGTCTGGCATGGAAGACAGACGTATACAAGGGATCATTACAGCCCAGTGAAAGATAAATACTGCACACAGTGGTGGTGTCAAAGAAGGGTGATGGGACCTTCTACTGTGGACCAGAGAAGACTGCATGGAGGTGAGTCTTGAGTGTGGATGCATAAGTTGCCAAGAAGACTGTGGAGGGAAGGTTAGTCTAGGCAGAAAGAACAGAAAGTACAAAGGCATTAAAGTAGGAAACAGGATGGCATGTATAGAGAACTATGCAGCAAGGCATGAATGGATTTATAATGGATATTTAAAAAATTATCTGAACAGTTGGCCGTAGAATTTCTTTTAAGGAGAAAACTATGGGGTTTTGTTATTGTTTGTTTTGTTGTGTTTAATACCTTGTCAAGCAGTTGGGATAAAACTTCTAGGGGTTGGCTGGTGCCAAAGTTTTACTCTGGGAGGGATGGAAAGAGAGTACGAAGACAAGACAAAAATAAGGTGGAAAGAGGGGGCAGTGTGATGGAGTGGCTGGGCCTCAGTAGAGCAGAGGGCAAGCTGATGCTTACTTTTCAGGGAAGTCATGGCATCATTGCAATGTAAATCCTCCTTGGTCTCCTTCATAAAGCAAACTCTTCAATGCTTTTGCAGGAGAAAGGTTTTGGTTTTATTTTCCCGAATTGTAACAGGGTAACGCACAGAGGAAAGCAGCTGCTGTGGTAGCCTGGTAAAGTTACCAGCATTTCAGATTGTGCCAGAATGAAAGGCTCCAGGAATCTATAGGAATCCTGAGGAGCACTTTACCTCCATAGCCCATGGAATTGAGGGACCTGAATCTGAGAGGCCCAGAAGTCTCTAGAAGAAAATTGGCTATATTATACCTCTGGTATCAGGTTCATTGAGGGTAGTGCCAAGAAATAAGGCTCAAGAGAGAAAGGGAGCAGGCACCAAGTCACAAGAGCCTTGTACATTATTTTAAGGGATCTGGACTTCACCTTATGCATCAGAATTAAACAGAACTTTCTTTCTGTAGGGAATATGAGTTGGTCACAAGTGACCACAAGGTAAGAAAGAATGAGGTATATGTGTTTCAGGAGAGGTACAGGGAGCACACAGTAGGTGGTGATTGCTTCCAGTTAGAAGGAAGAGGTAGCGGTCTAGAAAAGACATTCTAGGAGGAAGGAGAATTTTAATTAAGCCTTAAAGACTGAGTATGATTTTGACAAGTGAAATAATAGGAACAGTGTTTCAGGCTGAGGAAATGGCATGAACATTTGGAAAGTGTGAGTTGTTTGAGATGTAGTTCAGTTTGGGGTCACTGAGAGTAGTGGGAGGGAAGACTAAACACTGCCAGGAGCAGATACAAGCACACAAGACATGTGTGAGCAGATAAAATCCTTGAACTACCCTCCCCACCCCCGGTTTTACATCTGGAATAGTTTCACTGATGTAGATAAGACATCAGCAATGAACTAGTTACCAAATGTTGGAAGGGTGTGCCTGTGCGCACATGTGTGTGTGTATTGAGGAGCCCAGATCAGTTATTATGTAGAATATCCCACATTTTGGATTTGTCTAATTGTTCCTTATGATTAGACTCAAGGTAAACTTGCTTGCAGAAATACTACCTAAGTGCTACAGCATTCCATTAGGAGGCACATACGTCAGGTTGTCCCCTTATTGGTGATACTGCTGGGTCATTAGGTTCAGGTGCTTTACCAGATCTCTTTGTTAGAAGAGGTATATTTTCCTCTTTTTATTTAATAATTCATCTGTTTTTTAAAAAAATAATAATTCCTTGAGACTGGATGAATACTCTGTTTCCCAGCAACTTTTCAGTAAATGGTTTTAGTATTCATTTGTGATCCTTGTCCAAAGCAATTACATTGGGAGCTGCAAAATTCTGATTTTTAAATTCTGTCCTTCACTCTACATTTATTAGCTGGTATTCACTTAAACCTTTAAACTTTTTTTTCTCTCACCCTTTCCCTTTAATTCTGTTGAGTACTTTGGGAGATGCTTTGAATAAAATGAGATTATTTCAGAAATAATACTCACTGTCACAATTAATTTTTTCTGGGGTCTTTCAATTCCCCAAATTCCTGTTAGAGGCATTTACAAAATGGAGTTATTGTTTTGATTAGTGCGATTGTGTTATTGTTGGCAAAAGAATACACACTGAGCAAAACAAAAACACCAATACCCTGCCCCATTATAAGACTGAATATTTGACCATAATCTAAGAACCAAACATGTTTTATATATGATAGTGAAGTGAATGAAACCTTGTTAAACAGACCTTAACATTCTGAAAGTAAGATTAATTCTTTAAAATTTGCACATGGCTTTTCTTCTGAGATACAGTGCTTTGAGAAAAAGTCTGGAAAGATGGCCTTGGCATTATGGTATTTGAACATTAGAATAAAATATAATGTTATAATTTATCTGGCAGCTCTGTTGCTATAAATCATCCTTGTTTATAGTATGTTTCAGTTTAGAAACCGTCAACACTTTAATATAGGCACACAAGAACAGTAAGTAAGCATAAATAAATTTTCTAACCTGTCCCGCATATGATTAAAGAATCGCTCTCTTGAAAAAAAAATCTATATAAAATTAAATAAGATTGAGAAGTATGTCCAACTTGTAACTGATTTTTCTTCATTTTTCAATAGTCTTTATGAGCAGCAGCCTGTGGACTTCAAAATAAACTTGCTAAAACAAATCTCTCATCCATAGTGTTGAGATAAAGCATTGTAAAAGTATGGAGATAATTTGAAATATTGTATAATCTCTTAAAAATCCTCAATATGCTAAAAGTATGACAAATAATTAATAACTACATTATTATAAGAAGTTCATAAAAATTGACAGGAGTATTGAGACCCCAATGTATAAATAAGTAAAGAACATGAACAGAAAATTCACATAAGAGGCAATACAATCACAATGATAAGCAAATATAGGGGGAAATTATTGATCGTACTAGGATTTTTTAAATGAAAATTCAATTAAATAAAATTTTAATACCTATTTACAGTTGAATAGCCAATATTGGTGAATGATTATAAAGTTGCCACACTTAATTTATTGCTGATGGCAATAAAAATTGCTACAATCCATTGGAAAAGCAATTGGCCAAAACAACAGCAACAAAATGTCCCGTTCAAAAGAAGGGAAAAATTGAGGGATAAAAAACCCTGAGGACCATAAAAACTTTAGAACAAGTCCCTTGTCTTATTCCTGTTTTTATACTCAAGTTTAAATATTACCTTAAATATAGTAGGAACTAAATAATTTTTTATCACATGAAGGAAGAAAAAAGGGAGAAAAGAATTAGTGAATAAATGAAATTTCTCAAGAGTGAAAAAGTTAAGAAGTTATAGTACACTTGAAATGCTCTGCAAACATAAAAAGTTATTGTTATAAGGAATATACAGTAATAGAAAAACACAATCCAAAATTATATCTGTGTATATGTGTGTGTGTGTTTTGTGTGTATGTGTAAAATGAAAGAAAACTCAGAAAAATGGAAATAGGTTGATTTTTTTGGAGGGTGGGCATAAATATATTTTTTCATTTTCTGTATTTGTTTAATATTATTATAATGTTTGTAAAAAATAATTTAGAATAACTTGGGGGGAACTAATACATAAGTCCATTATTAAATCTTTTTGTCTATCAACAAAGAATTATATAAAATATTAACACCAGGCTTTATTCCCTCACACAGTGCCACACAGTTTGCTTTGTTTACCTTCTAAACAAACTATAACAGCAAAAATGCACCAATATTCAAGAAAAGTATGAAGCTATGAGTGTTACTATGTGCAAGTATTATATACATAGATGAACAGTTTTGTCTTACAAAACTTGATTGATACTTCTCCTATCTTCATAAAATGGGTCTTCAAAAAGTTCAAGGAAAGATCCCTATATCTATTAATTCTATTTTTCCACAAACTTATTCTTATTATTAACATAATTTACTGTACCTATCTGTGGGGTACGGAGTTGAATATCAATACCTGTATGCAATATGTGATGCTCAAATCAGGATAATTAGTATATTCAACATTATACAATGTAATTGTTTTTTGTGGCCCTTTACCAATTCCATTCTTACCCCCCACCCCATACCACCTCTGGTAATCTCAGTTCTGTTCTCTCTTTTTGAAAGTTCAATGTATTATTGTGATTGTTGTATCTTTCTTTCTTTTCATCTGTTTGTTTATTTTTTAGCTCCCACTTATGAGTGGGGACATGTGGTACTTCTCTTTCTGTGCCTGGTTTATTTCACTTAACATAATTTTCTCTAAGTTCATCCATGTTGATGCGAATGGCAGTATTTCATTCTTTTTATGGCAGAGTAGTATTCCATTGGGTAAATATACCACATTTTTCTTATCCAGTCATCCAATGATGGACATTTAGGTTGGTTCCTTCCTGTGACTATCATAAATAGAGCTGCAATAAACATGGAAGTGTAGATATCCCTTCAACATGATGATTTCCATTCCTTTGGGTATATACCCAGCAATGAAATTGCTGGATCATATGGCAGTTCTATCAGTAGTTGTTTGAGGAAGCTCCATACTGTTTTCCATAATTGCTGCACCAATTTACAGTTCCACCCACAGTTTAGAAGGGTTCCCCTTTCTCTGCATCCTCACCAGCATTTGTTATTCTTTCTTTTTGATAATAGCCAGTCTAACTGGGGTGAAATTCTATCTCAATATGGTTTTGATTTGAATTTCCCTGAGGCTGAGTGATGTTGAGCATTTTTTCATGTGTCTGTTGGCCATTTGTTTATCTTTCTTTGAGAACTGTCTATTCAGCTCCTTTGTCCATTTCTTAATCAGGCTATTTGTTTTTTTATTGTGAAGTGGTTTGAGTTCCTTGTATATTCTGGTGATTTATCTTTTATCAGATGCATAGTTTGCAGATATTTTCTCCCACTCTACAGGTTGTCTTTCTGATCTGTTAATTGTTTCTTTTGCTGTGCAGAAGCTTTTTAGTTTGATATAATCCCATTTGCTTATTTTTTCTTTTGTTGCCTGTACTTTGGGGGTCATATTCATAAAGTCTTTGCCCAGTCCTGCTTCCTGAAGTGTTTCCCTTATGTTTTTCTTTTAGGAGTTTTATAGTTTCATGTCTTACAAGTCTTTAATCCATTCTGAGTTGATTTTGGTATATAGTGAAAGGTATGGGTCTAGTTTTATTCTTCTGCATATGGATGTCCAGTTTTCCCAGCACCATTACTGAAGATGCAGTCTTCTCCCCAGTGTATGTTCTTGGTGCCTTAATCAGAGATCAGTTGTCTGTAAGTTTGTTGGTTAATTTCTGGGTTCTCTATTCTTTTCCACAGGTCCAGGTGTCTGTTTTTATGTTACTACCATGTTGTTTTGGTTACTATAGTTTAGTAGTATAATTTGAAGTCAGGTAGTGTTTTGCCTCTGGCTTTATTTTTTATTTTTATTTTTTTGCACAGGACTGCTTTGGCTATTCAGGGTCTTTTGTTGTTCCATATGAACGTTAGGATTTTTTTTCTATTTCTGTGAAGAATGTCATTGGTATTTTGATGAGGATTGCATTAAATCTGTAGATTGCTTTGGGTGGTATGGATATTTTCACAATGTTAATTCCTCCAATCCACGAGCATGGAATGTCTTTCCATCTTTTTGTGTCTTCTTTAATTTCTTTCAGCAGTGATTTCTAGTTCTTGCAGTAGAGATCTTTCACCTTCTTGGTTAAACAGATTCTTTGGTATTTTATTTTTTTGATGACTGTTTAAAATGGGCTAGCTTTCTTGATTTCTTTTCCTGCTAGTTTGTTGTTGGAATGCTACTGATTTTTGCATGTTGATTTTTTATTCTGCAACTTTACTGAAATCATTCATCAACTCTAAAAAGAGGTTTTTTTGTAGAGTCTTTAGGCTTTTCTATATATAAGGTCATGTCATCTGCAAAAGGGGACAGTCTGACTTTGTCCTTTCTAGTTTGGATGCCCTTTATTTCTTTCTCTTGCCTGATCACTCTGGCTAGTACTTCCAATACTATGTTAAATAGGAGTGGTGAGAGTGGGCATCCTTGTCTTGTTCCCATTTAGGATGATATTGGCAGTGGGTTTGTCATATATGGCATTTATTGTGTTGGGATACTTTCCTTCTATACCTAATTTGCTGAGAGTCTTTCTAATGAAGAGATGGTGAATTTTGTCAAATGCTTTTTCTGAGTCTATTGAGATAATCATAGAATTTTTGTCCTTGATTATGTTGATGTGATGTATCACATTTATTGACTTGCATATGTTGAACCATCCTTGCATCATTGGGATAAATCCTACTTATATCATGGTGTATAATTTTTTTGATGTGCTGCTGTATTCTATTTGATAATATTTTATTGAGGTTTGTTTGTGTCTGTGTTCATCAGAGACATTGGACAGTAGTTTTCTTTTTTTATTGTATCTTTGTCTGGTTTTGGTGTCAGGGTGATGCTGGCCTCATAGAATGAGTTTGGGAGAATGGCTTCTGTTTCAATTTTTTGGAATTGCTTGAAGAGAATTGTATTAATTCCTTTCAGCAGTAAAGCCATCTGTTCCTGGGCTTTTCTTTGTTGGGAGACTGCTGATTACTGCTCCAGTCTTGTTGCTTGTTATTGGTCCATTCAAATTTTCTGTTTCTTCTTGGTTCAGTCTCAGTAGTTTGTATGTCTCCAGAATTTTATCCATTTCCTTCAGGTTTTCAAATTTGTTGACATATAGTTGTTTATAATAATCTCTAATGATTTTTTGTATTTCTGGGTTATCGGTTGCAACTTTTTTTTTTCACTTCTGGTTTTTGTTATTTGGATCTTCTCTCTTTTTTTAGTTAGCCTAGCTAATGGTTTGTCTATTTTGTTTATCTTCCCAAAAAACCAACTTTTTGTTTCATTGATCTTTTCTATCATTTTATGGGTTTCTATTTCATTTAGTCCTGCTCTATTCTTAATTATTTCTTTCCATCTGTTAATCTGGGGATTGGATTGTTCTTGTCTTTCTAGTTCTTTGAGGTGTAGTGTTAGGTTGTTTATTTGAGATCTTTCTGTTCTTTTAGTGTAAGTGTTTATTTCCCTCTTAGAATTGCTTTTGCAACATCCCACAGGTTTTGGTATGATGTATGTTTATTTTCATTAGTTTTGAGAAATGTTTTGATTTCATGTTTAATTTCTTCTGGGATCCATATGTTGTTCAGGGACATGTTATTTAATTTCCATGTGTTTGTATAGTTTCCAAAGTTTCACTTCTTACTGATGTCTAGTTTTAATCCATTGTGGTCTAAGAAGATACTCGAAATGATTTCAACTTTGTTATATTTGTTGCGAATTGATATGTGACCTAACATGTTATATGTCCTGGAGAATGTTCTATGGGCTGATGAGAAGAACGTATGTTCTGTGGTTGTGGGATAAAATGTTTTTTAGATATTTGCCAAGTTCAATTGGTCTAAAGTGTGGTTTAAATTCTGTGTTTCTCTGTTGATTTGTTGCCTAGATGATATGTCCAATATTGAGAGAGGGGTGTTCAGGTCCCCAAATATTATCATCTTTGGTTCTATCTCTTTCCTTAGGTCTAATAGTGTTTGCTTTATATATCCAGGTCCTCCGATGTTGGGTGCATGTGTATATTTATGATTGTTATGTCTTCTTGCTGGTTAGATCCCTTCATTACTATATAGTGGTCTTCTTTGTCTTTTCTTATAGTTTTTGGTTTAAAGTCTATTTTATCTGATATAAGAATAGCTACTCTTGCTCATTTTTTATTTCCATTTGTGTGGTATATTTTTTTCTATCCCTTCACTCTTTGTGTGTGTCTTTACAGGTGATGTGAGTCTCTTGTATACAGCATATAGTTGGGTCTAGCTTTTTAATCCAATCAGACAGTCTATGTCTTTTGAGTGGGGAGTTTAATCCATTTACATTTAGGGTTGTTACTGAAAGGTATTGTCTTACTTTGGCATATTATTGATTTTCATTTGGATGTTTTAAATATCTTTTGTTTCTTTCTTTCCTTTTTATTGTTTCTCTTTGGTGTTTGTTGGTTTTTTGAGGTGGTAAGATACAGTTTCTTTGTCTTTCCTGTTTGCATTTTTGTTCTACCAGTGGGTTTTCTTTCTTGTGTATTCATGATTGTGATGATCATTTTCTAGATTCCAAATGCAGGACTCCCTTGAGGATTTCTTGTAGGGCTAGTCATGTGGTGGTGAATCTCATAGTTTTTGTTTCCCCAGAAAATACACTATTTCTCCTTCATTTCTGAATGATAGCCTTTCTGGGTGTAGTATTCTTGGCTGGAAGTTTTTTTCTTTTAGTGTTTTGTATATATCATCCCTTTCTCTTCTGACCTGTAGAGTTTCTGTTGAAAAATCTGCTGTTAGTCTGATGGGGACTCCCTTGGTGCTTTTCTCTTGCTGCTTTTAGAATTCTCTCTTTGTCTTTGAGTTTTGCTAGTTTGACTATAATGTGCCTCAGAGAGGACCTTTTTGGATTGAATCCGTTTGGGGATCTTTGAGCCTCCTGGATCTGAAGGTCCATGTCTTTCCCTATACCTGGGAAGTTTTCCACTATTATTTTGTTGAATATGTTCTCAATGCCTTCTCATTCTCCTCCCCTTCATGAATACCCATGATTTGGATGTTTGTGCACTTAAGGTTGTCTACTATCTCTCTTAGATTTTCTTCATATTTTCAAATTTCTTTTTTCTTTTCTTTTTTTGTCTGCCCGAGTAATTTCAAAGAGATTATCTTCAAGATCAGAGATTCTTTCTTTTGCTTGCTTTAGCTTGCTGCTTAAGCTCTCAGTTGTGTTTTTTATTTTGTTGAATGACTCCTTCGGTTCCATGAGTTGTACTACATTCTTTTTAAAAGTATTAATCTCTTTGTAAATTTCCACCTTCTTGCTCAGTTCATTGTGTCATCTAACTACATTGTCCTGTATCTCATTGTGTTTCCTTAAGATTTTTACTCTGAATTCATTTATAGTCATTACAAGGGTTTTCTGCTATATGGGGTCTGATACTTGAGAGTTATTATATTCCTGGGGTGGACTCATATTTTCTTGTTTTTTCATATTCCTAATATCTCTATATTGATGTCTGGTCTTCTGGTAGAGCAGTTGCTTCTTCTGGTACTCTGCTTCCCTGGACTTCACTGTTGACTCTCCTTGTGTCAATTTAGTCGAGTAGTCAGCAGTTCACCTGCACTGCAGTGTCATTGGCAGCAGCAGAGTTAACTCATGGATGAGGCAATGGTGGTGGCACTTGCAGCCACCTCCCTCACAACTGTAGAGTCAATGGCGGCCACAATGGGCCACCCACAGGACTCCTGCTTTGTGCTGGACAATGGTTTGGGGACTAGACAATGGCTTCAGTGACTACGGCAGTGGTGGCAGTGGGCCCATTTTGATCTTCTTCTGCAGGAGGGATGTACTCTGGGCACCTCTAGTCAACCATCTTCCTGGAAGTCTCCTCCACAAACCTTTGAAGTACCCTCATAGTACTTTGTCCATCTGTGAAGTGTGACCCTGTTGGCCACTCCATGCTTTTTGAAACACCACTTCCCATGGTTTCCATTATATTACTTTGACCTCTTTCCTCACCTACTTCTCTGGATGTTCATTTTCAGCTTCCTCTGTGGGCTCATTTTCCAAATCCATCCAATACATATTGGTGTACCCCGGACCTCTAAACTTGGCCTTCTCTTCTCTTTCTGTCTCTCATCCATGGCACCAAAGGCCATTCACACTCTGTCCTCCACCTCTTCCTCCAGCCTTGTCTCCTGTCACATCCCTCTCTTCTCAGGCCATGCTCTGAGAGTACTGAATCATCTGTGGATTCCCCAACACATAACCCTCCTTCATGCCTCCATGCCTTCCACCTGCTTCTTCCTCCACTGAAAATGTCCTTCTCTTCTTCACCTCGTACCTACTGAAGCTTTCAGCTGTACCTCAAAAGCTGAAAACCCTCCCCTGATTTCTCCACAGAGACAACAAAGACAAGTCTCAGTTTCCAACTCATCTGTGCTGCCATGATGCAGTGCCTGTATCTCCACCACAGAAAATAGACTTCATCATGTCATAATTCAAATAATTGCTAAGATGGATTGAGTGCTTACCATGTGGCAGTTTATATGCATTGTCTTATTTAATCCTGACAGCAAAACTGGGAAGTAGTTAACATTATAATCACTGTTTGAAAGAGAAAGAAATGGAAGCACAGAGAGGCTAAGCAACTTGCCCGAGGTCTCACAGTGTGGTGGCACCAACCAGGACATGACTCACACTCTGAACTCATGCTGTTAACTTTTAACCATACAGTGTTGCTACTTTTCTTGTTGTTTTGACACTACACTGTCTTTGAGACCAAGAATGTGTCTTTCATTTTGGTTCTCCCAGAACTTACTTAGCATAGTGTCTGACACACAGTTGACAATGACTAAATATTTGTTGGATGTATTAGTAGTCTATTTATAAAATTATCTGTTTTTATGGACCCAATTTTCTCTTATCTCATTGATACACAGAATTCTTGGATGGAATGTATTTCCCTTTGGAATTGTTTGAATCAATGTTTACATTTCATGTGTTTCTTTCTGAAATATTTGCTCTGTTCAGTACTGCCTACCACCACATTCTTTTAGGAATAAAAAACAAAACTTATACTTGTAAATTTGTATTGTCTCAATTAACACATTCTTTTTCTAAAATCACTGATAATACTATCTTGGACAATGTTTCGAAATCGCAAGCAATCTTCTCTTTTATACTCTAGTTAGCAATTATAATTTTATAAAAATATTTACCTTTTCTTCTCAATTATTTTTGTTTATTGCTACTTACTTGATTGTTAGTACGAATTTTGTAATCATATTTCTTTTTAGAATGTATCAACTGCTCTGGCCTCATTTGCTGTCCTACAAGTCTGAAGGAAAGCAGGCTTTGGTCAACACACAGAAATAGGTCCTTTGTATTATGATGTTTATGGAGGGAAGGAAAATCAGCATCTCTGTTTCCTGGAAATAGAGCAACTCTCCTTGGGACTGCTTGCCTTCTACCTGATGGAGGTTGAGAGAAGAGTTATGACACCAAAGATTCTCCTCAAGGGAAGTGACAAGCTCAGGTTGATTACTTCTGTTTGCACTGTTTTTAGTAGGAACTTTGCTAGAAACAGGACACAATGTACTATAACCTCTTATGAGGAGACACCTCTGATGAGGGGTAATCACTATCACTAGTGATGGGACCAGCAGATTCATATAAGGCCAAGGGTGGAGAGAAGGGCCTAGAGAAGACTAAGAAGATATGCAGCCCCATATGAAAATCTACAACTGGGCAGACTTCTTGTTATCTGCTTTTTGAAAATCCAAGGCAAATCCATTTGTGTCTGAGCTACACTGATTCCTTTTAATTCTCATTCTTCCTATTTCTTGAATCCCAAGTGATTTCATGTATTTCCTGCCTTAATGGTTTTGCTTCACTGGACCTCGAGTTTTATTTCTGTGTGCGTTCCATGTAGATGGGTGGTCTCTTGCAAGTGTATCATCAGATGAAGACATGCAGCTGTGAGCTCTCCCACCCCAGTTCAGAGCATAGCCGAGAAAATGTGAAATTTAAAGAAGCCTTAAGTGTGTGGCTGAGAGAAAGGACATGGTTTCAGACCCATTCATTCACTCACTCACTCACTGATAAAATCTTTTGCATACCTCTTACAAATTAGGCATTATGCTAAGCATCCCCAAAATGGAATGATCCAGCCCCTGCCTTTAGGAAGTTTACAATGCTACAGGGGACAGGCATGGAACAAATATTAAAATATAATGAGCTGATTGCTTTAATGGAGGCATATATAAAGTGCCATGGAAACACAGAGAAGGAGACCCTAAGCCTGCCCAGAAGTCCCACATCTGAAATTTAAGGGATAAGCAAGAATTTACTAGGTGGATAAGTAAGGGAGAGGGTGTTTCAGACAGAGGGAATAACTTGAGAAGATGGGGAAGCAGGAAGAACATAACATACTTGAGGAGCTGTAGGAGAGTCAGTTCTGTATCTCTGGAGTTGAAGAGGAAAGGTTGGAGTCCGCTGGAAGCGAGGTTGCAGAGGTGAGTGGGGGCCACCTCAGGAAGAGCTTGGCCTACCACACTAGATTGCTTAGACTTTATACTATGAGCAGTGTGGAGCCCCTGAGGCACTCTGAGCGAGGAAGTGATAGGCTCAAGTTTGCATTCTGGAAGATCACACTGCAGCAGAGTGGCGACTAGATTAGAGGACAGTGATGCACAAGGCAGGGAGGTTATAGAGAAATAGTGGTTGAACTAAGATAGTGGAAGTGGGGATGGAGAAGAGGCCGGGGCGGTTATGAGAGATGGTTAGAGTATACCAATGATTGCTAAAGTTCTCACATTGGCTTCATTCTAGTCTAGTATATTATTTTGTCATTAACATTTTTTATTTTTTTGGCTAGAAATATCTGAAACTAGATAGTCTTATGACATATGTAATTAAAATTAACATGGAAATAGAATGCCAATATTTTCAATTAGGAATTTTTTTTTTTTTTTTTGCAATTCAGTTCGAAAATAACTTGCGTGCTACCAATAATTTAAGAGAAATTATTACTGTGAGGTCATCTAAATAGCTAACACCCCTCCAGGAAACTATGCTATAATGTGGCAGAGATAAGATACACTACATTAGGAACTAAACAACACTTATTCAGAAAAACATCTAGACACATTAATGCCATCATGTGATTTATGTTTTTTTAAAGAAAGACTGCATCAATAATATAAATCCATTGATATTCCTCAGAATGATCTAGATTGAGAAGTGTGATTTTCTGATAATTATGGACAGCATGACTAATGTTTATTATAGAAAAATTGTTAAAAATATTAAAAGGCATAAATATTAGCTTATGTCAAGATGATTTAGCTGTTGTCATTATTATCACTAATGTCTTGCTCAGCATCTACCTACCAAGGCACGTGAAGAATGGAAGGAGGAACACCCCAGGCAGAAGACACAACTTGTATAAAGGTCCTGAGGTAGAAAAGAATTTGGCTTGTTTGGGGAGCTGAAAGAAGGCAGTGGGCTGGAGGAAAGGGGATAAGTGGAGCAGGGGCATGAGATGATATTGGAGGGGCAGGCAAGGGTCTGCTTAATTAACGGTAAATGTTCTTTCAAATTTTGGTCTTTCCCTGATTTAATCTCTCTGTTTCATTAGACGCTGATGGTCATTCTCACTATACTCCACACTTGACTACACTCACCTGGTCCTCTTGCAACTTTTTAACCTTCTTTCTTTTTTTTTTTTTTTTTTAAATTTTATTTTGTCGATATACATTGTGGCTGATTATTGCTCCCCATCACCAAAACCTCCCTCCCTTCTCCCTCCCCCCCTCCCCCCCAACAATGTCCTTTCTGTTTGCTTGTCATATCAACTTCAAATAATTGTGGTTGTTATATCTTCTTCCCCCCCCCCCCGGTTTGTGTGCATGTGTGTGTGTGTGTCTGTGTGTGTGTGAGTGTCTGTGTGAATTTATATATTAATTTTTAGCTCCCACCAATAAGTGAGAACATGTGGTATTTCTCTTTCTGTGCCTGACTTGTTTCACTTAATATAATTCTCTCAAGGTCCATCCATGTTGTTGCAAATGGCAGTATTTCATTCGTTTTTATAGCTGAGTAGTATTCCATTGTGTAGATGTACCACATTTTCCGTATCCACTCATCTGATGATGGGCATTTGGGCTGGTTCCAACTCTTGGCTATTGTAAAGAGGGCTGCGATGAACATTGGGAAACAGGTATACCTTCGACTTGATGATTTCCATTCTTCTGGGTATATTCCCAACAGTGGGATAGCTGGGTCGTATGGTAGATCTATCTGCAATTGTTTGAGGAACCTCCATACCATTTTCCATAGAGGCTGCACCATTTTGCAGTCCCACCAACAATGTATGAGAGTTCCTTTTTCTCCGCAGCCTCGCCAGCATTTATCGTTCAGAGTCTTTTGGATTTTAGCCATCCTAACTGGGGTTAGATGGTATCTCAATGTGGTTTTGATTTGCATTTCCCGGATGCTGAGTGATGTTGAGCATTTTTTCATATGTCTGTTGGCCATTTGTATATCTTCCTTAGAGAAATGCCTACTTAGCTCTTTTGCCCATTTTATAATTGGGTTGCTTGTTTTCTTCTTGTACAGTTGTTTGAGTTCCTTATATATTCTGGATATTAATCCTTTGTCAGATGTATATTTTGCAAATATTTTCTCCCACTCTGTTGGTTGTCTTTTAACTCTTTTAATTGTTTCTTTTGCTGTGCAGAAGCTTTTTAGTTTGATATAATCCCATTTGTTTATTTTTCCTTTGGTTGCCCTTGCTTTTGGGGTCGTATTCATGAAGTCTGTGCCCAGTCCTATTTCCTGAAGTGTTTCTCCTATGTTTTCTTTAAGAAGTTTTATTGTTTCAGGGTGTATATTTAAATCCTTAATCCATTTTGAGTTGATTTTAGTATACGGCGAGAGGTATGGATCAAGTTTCATTCTCCTGCATATGGATATCCAGTTGTCCCAGCACCATTTGCTGAAGAGGCAGTCCCTTCGCCACTGAATAGGCTTGATGCCTTTGTCAAAGATCAGCTGACAGTAAGTGTGTGGGTTGATTTCTGGATTCTCTATTCTATTCCATTGGTCAGTGTGTCTGTTTTTATGCCAGTACCATACTGTTTTGGTTATTATAGCTTTGTAGTATAGCTTAAAGTCAGGTAGTGTTATGCCTCCAGCTTTATTTTTTTTGCTCAGCATTGCTTTGGCTATGCGTGGTCTTTTATTGTTCCATATAAATGTCTGGATAGTTTTTTCCATTTCTGAGAAAAATGTCTTTGGAATTTTGATGGGGATTGCATTGAATTTGTATATCACTTTGGGTAGTATGGACATTTTCACTATGTTGATTCTTCCAATCCAAGAGCATGGGATATCTTTCCATCTTCTTGTATCCTCTCTAATTTCTCTCAGCAGTGTTTTGTAGTTCTCATTATAGAGATTTTTCACCTCCTTGGTTAACTCAATTCCTAAGTATTTTATTTTTTTGGTGGCTATTGTAAATGGGCAGGCTTTCTTGATTTCTCGTTCTGCATGTTCACTATTGGAGAAAAGAAATGCTACTGATTTTTGAGTGTTGATTTTGTATCCTGCTACTGTGCTGAAATCATTTATCAACTCCAACAGTTTTTTTGTAGAGGTTTTAGGCTGTTCGATATATAGGATCATGTCATCTGCAAACAGGGACAGTTTGACTTCATCTTTTCCAATCTGGATGCCCTTTATTTCCTTCTCTTCTCTGATTGCTCTGGCTAGTACTTCCAACACTATGTTGAATAGGAGTGGTGAGAGTGGGCATCCTTGTCTAGTTCCTGTTCTTAAAGGAAAAGCTTTCAGCTTTTCCCCATTCAGGATGATATTGGCTGTGGGTTTGGCATATATGGCTTTAATTATGTTGAGATACTTTCCCTCTATACCTAACTTATAGAGGGTCTTTGTCATGAATGAGTGCTGAACTTTATCAAATGCTTTTTCAGCATCTATAGAGATGATCATATGGTCCTTGTGTTTGAGTTTATTAATATGGTGTATCACATTTATTGATTTGCGTATGTTGAACCAACCTTGCATCCCTGGGATGAATCCCACTTGATCGTGATGAATAATTTTTCGTATGTGTTGCTGTATTCTGTTTGCTAGTAATTTAGTGAGGATTTTTGCATCTATATTCATCAGGGATATTGGCCTGTAGTTTTCTTTTTTGGTTATATCTTTACCTGGTTTTGGTATCAGGATGATGTTTGCTTCATAGAATGAGTTTGGGAGATTTGCGTCCGTTTCAATCTTTTGGAATAGTTTGTAAAGAATCGGTGTCAATTCCTGTTTGAATGTTTGGTACAATTCTGCTGTGAATCCATCTGGTCCTGGGCTTTTCTTTGTTGGGAGCCTTCTGATAACAGCTTCAATCTCCTTTATTGTTATTGGTCTGTTCAAATTTTCTACGTCTTCACGGTTCAGTTTTGGGAGCTTGTGTGTGTCCAGAAATTTATCCATTTCCTCCAGATTTTCAAATTTGTTGGCGTATAGTTGTTTATAGTAGTCTCGAATGATTCCTTGTATTTCAGATGAATCAGTTGTAATATCGCCTTTTTCATTTCTAATTTTGGTTATTTGAGTCTTCTCTCTTCTTTTTTTTGTTAGCCATGCTAATGGTTTGTCAATTTTATTTATCTTTTCAAAAAACCAACTTTTTGATTCGTTGATCTTTTGAATTGTTTTTTGGTTTTCAATTTCATTCAGTTCTGCTCTGATCTTAATGATTTCTTTCCGTCTGCTAACTTTAGGTTTGGATTGTTCTTGTTTTTCTAGTTCTTTAAGGTGAAGTGTTAGGTTGTTCACTTGCCATCTTTCTATTCTTCTGAAGTGAGCGTTTAATGCAATAAATTTTCCCCTCAATACTGCTTTTGCAGTATCCCACAGGTTTTGGTATGATGTATCATTGTTTTCATTAGTTTCAATAAATTTTTTGATTTCCTGCTTGATTTCTTCTTGGACCCATATGTCATTAAGTAGAATGCTGTTTAATTTCCATGTGTTTGTATAGTTTCCAGAGTTTCATTTGTTATTAATTTCTAGTTTTAATCCATTGTGGTCTGAGAAGATACATGGGATAATTCCAATTTTTTTGAATTTATTGAGACTTGATTTGTGACCTAATATGTGATCTATCCTGGAGAATGATCCATGTGCTGATGAGAAGAATGAATATTCTGAGGTTGTTGGGTGGAATGTTCTGTAGATATCTGCCAATTCCAATTGGTCTAGAGTCTTGTTTAGATCTTGTGTTTCTCTACTGATTCTTTGCCTAGATGATCTGTCTAATATTGACAGTGGGGTGTTCAGGTCCCCTGCTATTATGGTATTAGTGTCTATTTCCTTCTTTAGGTCTAATAGAGTTTGTTTTATAAATCTGGCTGCTCCAACATTGGGTGCATACATATTTATGATTGTTATGTCTTCTTGATGGATCAGTCCTTTTATCATTAAGTAGTGTCCCTCATTGTCTCTTTTTATGGTTTTTAGTTTAAAGTCTATTTTGTCAGATATAAGAATAGCTACTCCAGCTGGTTTTTCTTTTCTGTTTGCATGGTAAATCTTTTTCCATCCTTTCACTCTTAGTCTGTGTGAATCTTTATGGGTGAGGTGGGTCTCTTGTAGACAGCATATAGTTGGGTCCTGCTTTTTGATCCAGTCAGCCAGTCTGTGTCTTTTAATTGGGGAATTTAAGCCTTTTACATTAAGAGTTGTTATTGAAAAGTGTTGATTTATTCCTAGCATTTTATTGGTTGTTTGGTTGTCTTAAGTGTCTTTTGTTCCTTGCTTTCTGATTTACTGTTTGTTTTCTGTGTTTGTTGGTTCCTTAGGTTGTAGATAGTGTTTTTGTTAGCTTGTTTTCTCTTCATGAATGCCATTTTTATTATACTAGTGGGTTTAGATTTTTCTTGGGTTTTTATGGCAGTGGTAGTTATTTTTCAGGAACCAAACCCAGTACTCCCTTGAGGATTTCTTGTAAGGTTGGTCTTGTGGTAGTGAACTCCCGCAGTTTTTGTTTGTCTGAGAAATATACTATTTGCCCCTCATTTCGGAAGGATAGCCTTGCAGGGTAGAGTATTCTTGGCTGGCAATCTTTGTCTTTTAGTATTTTGAAAATATCATCCCATTCCTTTCTAGCTTTTAGGGTTTGTGATGAAAAGTCTGATGTTAACCTGATTGGGGCTCCCTTATAGGTGATTTGACGCTTCTCTCTTGCAGCTTTTAAGATTCTCTCTTTGTCTCTGAGTTTTGCCAATTTGACTATGACATGTCTTGGAGAAGGCCTTTTTGGGTTGAATACGTTTGGAGATCGTTGAGCTTCCTGGATCTGAAGATCTGTGATTTTTCCTATACCTGGGAAGTTTTCTGCCACTATTTTGTTGAATATGTTGTTAATGGAATCTCCATTTTCCTCCCCTTCTGGAATACCCATGACTCGGATATTTGATCGCTTATGGTTGTCTGATATCTCTCTCAGATTTTCTTCAATGTCCTTGATTCTTTTTTCTTTCTTTTTGTCTGCTTGTGTTATTTCAAACAGCCCATCTTCAAGTTCAGAGGTTCTCTCTTCAACTTCGACAAGCCTGCTGGTTAAACTCTCCGTTGTGTTTTTTATTTCGTTGAATAACTTCTTCAGTTCAGCAAGTTCTGCTACATTTTTTTCCAGGACATTGATTTCCTTGTACATTTCCTCTTTCAGATCCTGTATACTTTTCCTCATTTCATCATGATGTCTAGCTGAGTTTTCTTGTATCTCATTCAGTTTCTTTAGAATTATCACTCGAAATTCCTTGTCAGTCATTTCAAGGGCTTCTTGTTCTATAGGATCTAGAGTTTGAGATTTATTAACTTTTGGTGGTGTACTTTCTTGATTTTTTGTATTTCTGGTATCTTTTTTTTGATGTTTATTCATTGTGGCCGGGGGTTTCACCGTCCACCGGTTTGAGACTAATGACTAACTAGAATGTTGCTGTGGTTGCCAATTTCGTATGGCTCCCTCCGTGACTGCTCAGTTGGCCTCTAGTGCCTTGTGTGTGTGGTCTTGGGCTTCTCCGGGGAGCCACCTTTCTGGTCAGCTTGGACTCTGCTGGGCTGGTGGGTCACGTACCACAGGGTGTGTGATCTCTGTTGAGCTTTCACTTCCTGTGCAGGACTTCTCCCTGTTCCGTGTGCTCTGGCCCAGGCTGTTAGATCGTGCAGTAGCGACCCCACAGGGTGTGTGGTTTTTGTCGAGTCTCCGCCTCCCTGGCCGCACGTCTCCCCACTCTGTGCGCACTGTGCTGGGCTGGGGCGTGTCTTCTGCACCCCTCGTCTAACAGCTGGGCCTTCAAGACCCTGCTCGGCACCGCCTCGTCCAGGAAGTCTACCAGGTTTCTGCTGGGCACAGACGACTGGTCTCTCTGGGTGCCTTTGTAGCACTGTGTAGATCTTTCTCGGGTCTTGTTCACCTTTGTATCCCCCCAGTACAAACCGAGTCTAGCGCCCACCTGCAGCCTGGTCTCCGGCAGGTTCAAGCAGACCTGGAAACTCTCCTACCACACTATTCCCAACCAGACATTCGTTAGGCTTTTTTCCAAACTGGTGGCCGCACAGATGGTATCTCCCTCCCAGTAACAGCGAGTTTACCTGGGGCCGGAGTCCAGGGTATGGTGGAGTGACAGTCAGCCCGCCCGTACTTCCTTGCCCTCCCGAAACTGGCCCGGGACGCCCTCCGCCACCAGCCCCGCCAGAGAACCGCGGAGGGAGTGGGAGCCAAGGCCGGTCCGCAGGCTCCGGAAAGCCTGGCGCCAGGCCAGCAAGTGGGAGGGCTCAGTGATGGCCGAGCAGGGCGGAGCTGCCCGCACCTGGGAAAATGGAGGCAGCACCGGCGGTGAGTGGGCTGGTGGTGCAGGCGGGAGCCGCGTGGGCATCCACCCCCCGAACAGAGCTGTGCCAGGGATCACTCACAGTGCTGTGCCAGGTCGGGTGCTCGCTCTCTGTCTGTGGTTTGCCGCCTTTCCCAGTTCTCGGCCGCTGCCGCCTCGGGCTGTTCAGTCGCGGCGCGGCTCGGGCGCTCCCAGGAATCTTCTTTAATGCCGGCCTGAAACCTCGAATCCTGAATAGGGCAGCTGGCCGCCTTCAGCGCGGCCCCGGCCTCCGGGATCCTGGCTGCATCCACAGCAGCCCTGGCGCCGTGTTCCCTGTTTCGAGACTCACTTTTGCAGCTAAGAAACAGTTCTTTTCCTGCTCCACACTTTAAAGCTGTTGTCTGTAAATGAGGCAGCCTCTCCTGCCGGGTGCAAAGTGGCGGTCACCCCCCACGACCGGTCAGCAGCAGCAGTCCTCCCTTAAGAGATGGCGAGAGGAAGGACCACAAGTTTTCCGGCTGCCTGAGTCCCAGTGGCCGCCTTTTCCACCTCAGCTACTCCGCGCCAGCCGCCGCAGCCGCCGCCATCTTGAAAAGCCTCTAACCTTCTTTCTTTAGTCTCCATCATAGATTCATCTTCTTCTTCCCACTACTTAAATACTGATGTTCTGCTTTGTTCTTCCTGGGTGTACATTTCTCCTCACGCCCAGTGTTCTCTCTGAGGATCTTGCCACATTCATGCCTGCAAGCTAGTAATTCCCCCATCTACAACTCCAGTCACCATCTCTCTGACAAGCCTTTGGCCTGAGTATCCCATAAATTCTAACTCAGGCTGATAAAACCGAAATCACCTTTTCCTCTCAACCTGTTCCTTTTCTTACATTACATCTCTTTTTTGAGGGAGGACCTCCATCCACCCAATGAGAGATTTTTGAAATCATTGTTATCCTCTCACACCACCCTCAGGTCCTCATTTTCTACAATTAATCAATCACCAAGTTCTTTCAGTTTTACATACTAAATATTCTTGAATATGTCCTTTCTACCCTAGTTTGAGCCTCTGACCTAGTTCAAGAACTCCTCATCTCTTTCTTTAACTATTAAAATACCTCCTACTGCTCTTTCTCCCCTCCAATCTGTCCCCCAGAGAACAATCCAAATAATCTACCTAAAATGGGAGGCTGTCTACAACTACAACCTTTCTTTTCAGTGCTGCTTTATCATCCATTGATTCAAGTCCAAGCTCCTTATCATAGCATGAAATTTCCTCAGTGACATCTTTTCATAGTGTACATTAGCAGGACTAAGCTACATAGAGTTCTTTAAACAAGCATACATTTGAGTACCTCTGTGTTGGAGACCCTCTGCTTATCTCCATCACTATACCTGCCATATCATATTTAAATTACCCACACCTACCCTTTCAAATCGGGCTGTACAGAACAGTTCTTATTCCTGTTTGGTAACTCTAGAGCCCAGCACTTCCTCCTTCATTCAATGAGTATTTATCAAGTGCCTACTATTTCCCAGGGTTCTGAGAAAACAACAATGAACAAAACAAAGAAAGTCAGTCTTCGTGAATCTCATAAGATTGCCTACAAAACAGGTAATCAAGATCTAGCACTCATAATGAAAAATTTTGAAAATTGGGCGAATTAAAGAGTCTTTTTAAACCACCATCTAAGCACACTGTCTGGAACATTGCTCTGACTCATTTTTCCTTTAAATAACAAATATGGTAATGACTAAGGCAACTTAAGCAACAGATTGAACTGCCCTAACTGTGGATACTGTGGTCTTTAGTAAACGATCATCCTCTGAACTAGTAGAAAACATTTTCCTATGCACATGGAAATATAACATCATATTCAAATCATCCTCCGGGGATAGGAAGGAAATGAATAACATCTCATGGATTACACATTTTAAAAAGCTGCAGAAGATTAAAGATGCCTTCAAATATCATCATAATAAGTTATTTCCCTCACTTAAGAATTCTATTCTCATTATATTAGAAGAGGCAAATTGACATATTTCTTATTTCCCTAATATGTGCTTATTAGATAACTTCCTAAACAACTTTTATTCATGGATGATACAATAAATTAGTCACTACTTTCCACAGAAGGAATAACTGAGAACAATAAAATTATCATAAGAAACATATAAAGTTTGAAATAATTGTGTTCTCCTTTTTGCTTCCTCCATTTAAAGTAGTTCTCCCAATTAACATCTTTCTGGATTTTTGCCTTTACTGATTGACTTCTTCATGAGTTTTCATGATTTTTAGAATTAAGTGCCCCTTCACCCTCTGCAACCTCAAAGAACTCTTCTACCTCTGGGTGAATTTCAATTCTTTTCTTGCTTAGCTCCTTTACCTACACCTCTACAAAGCTATCTTACAGGTGACTCAAACTGAACATGCCTATTTTCCCAACCTGCAGCAAATCTGCTCCTTTTACCGTACAAGGGACACAGCTCATGAATGGACACCACCCTTTATCCAAATGTTCATGCCAGCAATCTAGTGTCATCCTGATTCCCTCTCTCTTCCTTACCCCCACACTCAGTCTATGTCCATCTCCTGTATTCTGTATTGATTCTTCCTCCTCAATGTCTCTCAAATGTGCTGACTTTGCTCCATGCCTTCTGCCATCTCTCTGGCTCTAGCCCTAATACAGACCCTCATAGCTTTTCACCTGGATGACTGCTTTATAATTGGTCACTATGCATCTATTATTTCCATGTCTATCTAGAACTTAGTGTGATCTTTTTTTTTTTTTTTTTTTTGTCTTTTTCGTGACCGGTACTCAGCCAGTGAGTGCACCGGCCATTCCTATATAGGATCCGAACCCGCAGCGGGAGCGACGCCGCGCTCCCAGTGCCACACTCTCCCGAGTGCGCCACGGGCTCGGCCCTAGTGTGATCTTTTTAAAATGTAAATCTGACCATGTTGCTGTTCTAACTGATGACACTGAATGTCCTTTCATAGCCAAAAAGGCAGAGACCACATTCCTTAATATGCCTTCTGGGCCCTAACCAATCTGGCCCATCTTTACCTCTTATTAAACATCATCTGTCAATACTCTCCTTATGATCAAACCATACCCAAATGTACAAATTTCTTGTCACCAACTTTTAAACCTCTATACCTTTGTGCAGGCTGTTTGTTTGGCTCACAGCACACCCCTTCTCCTTCTCTGGGAAAAGGAAGTCTTCCTTGACTCTTGGAGCCAGGCTGGGTTTCCCTTCTGTTTGTTTCCCACACACATCATACTTTGTAACCACGTGACCCATGACTGTCTTCCCACTAGAACGTAAGTGCTAGGAAGAGGGCCCATGGCTGCTTTGTCCATTCTGGCATCCCCAGCACTGAGCACAATGTAGTCAGAATAAATACTTAACTAAATAGTAGTGTGGTTCTAACTGAAAACTCATCAATGAAAAGCATTGAGAATGAACATAATTATTAGAAAACATAAAAAACTTCTTTTTCCCCAAAAGGCACAACTGGTATAATTTTGATCTTTGGTGAATATTTGTCACATTCCAGAATGTAAATCCCGAATGTTAAGTCTGCAGTCAAATTTGCACTTCATCAGACCTACAATGTAGGCTGGTGTTTAGCTGCCCAAGTTGACATCTGGACTGACTCATTTTAATCTGACTGTTTGAGGTTTGCTTCTTCAGCTGTTGTAGCACTATGATTATCAACCATTTGCTTTTTAGATCAGAGTTTAATGGACTTAGAGGAAGAAAACAACAACCTTCAGAAGAAGCTTTCAATCTTTTATTTTTCAATCTTTTAGCAGAAAATAACTAGCAATCTTTCCAACAGGTGCCCATTTACAGCTCTCTCAAATTATATATATTCTTCAGAATAAAATAAAAACAGAGACCAGAACCTGAGGCTACATTCCTATGTTTTAAACTTGTTTTCAGTAGATAAAATCTTAATATAAGGTCTTTGAAAATAAAAACTGAGTTTTTACCAAATGGTCAAACTATAAGAGCATTTAAACTTCATTCCATTCAGTCAGCAAATATTCACCAAGCACTTCAGACTTGCAATAAGTGCTGTAGTGGAATTATATTTTCATGTGTTTTGTAATGTTCTTTGATCCTCTACTTCTTATTACCCTGTGACCCTTCAGACAACAGCTGGGCATTCTACTCATATGTGTCAGGGAAGATCTCTTACAAAGAACACAGGAGAAAAAATCCCAGGCCTTGAAGCTTCAAAAGCCTAAGTCCTGAAAGCCCTGGGCATAACATTTTTAAAAACCATGTAATCAGTTGGAAAATCTCTTCCACCCCCAGACTAGATAAAGAATCTATGCCAAGAGAAACAGAAAAGAGCAAATAGAAGATGGGTGAGAAGAAGAGGGGATAGGGAGACAAGAAGGGAGAGAAGAGTGGACAGGGGAGGAAAGGAGATGAGGGGAGAAAAGAGGCAGGGAAGAGAGAGTCAGAGGGAAGCAAAAGAATGAGATGCTAGGGAACCCCCCTTTGAGGGGTCTGTTCCTGATATTCCCAGCCTCTCTATCTAGCTGGAGAGAAAGTTGAAACCTCTGGATAGATTTGGGGATCTAAGAGTAAGTGGGAACCCATTCTACCTTTCCCTGGTAGAGTTGAAAAAAGCAAACAAGACATCAGAGTTTTCCTGTGCTCATCATTGTGTCAATTAAGATCCAATGAGGAAAACAGAAACAACTCTGAGTATTCAAAACTGAGGAAATTTAATTTTAACAGAAAATTGACTACTTAGGTAGTAGAGAAACCAAGAAGCCCAATGGGGTAATGACACAATCTAGAGATTAGTAGCAGTAGGGAGCCATGACTGCCACTATGCTGGATGGACAATGGGAAGAGATGTTGTTATTGGAACCCAGGGGCCAAGGTCATTCAGGGAAGCTGGAACCACACAGCAGGCCTGCCAGAGGGAATTGATCAGTAGCAGGAAATGAGTTCCTTAAAATGTATCCTTTTACAGAATTGATGGGGCCATTTCTAGACTACAGTCTTGAACTAAAGACTGAGATCCCAAGGCATTCAGGTAGTCTTACAGAATGTGCAATCCACAAGAAAAATATACTTAAGCCATCTAAAATATATTATCTCACCTTGACCAAACTTCCATAATGAAACAAATTTCAGATATCATGTAATACTCCAATCTGTCAGAACTTTCCTCAAAATACTGTATTTTGCTATTTTTTAAATAGAGAAACAAGACTATTGATTTACAAATAGTCTCATCTATCACTATTCTAGAAACAATCTTCCTAAACTTGCCTTTTAAAACCTATAATTTAAGAGATGAAAATAATTGTTGTTCTCTTTATTGCTTACAAAATGGAAAGTGATTATATCACAGAAAACAATAAAAGTGATTGAACTGTTTTGAATTTTTTTTTTTTTTACCTCATTAGAGATGCTTGTTCCAGAGAGGTCTACTGATATCAAGGAAAAGATGTTTACAATATATTCTATACCTTGGTCAGTAAAATGTTCACAATTTCGTAAACTCAGGTAGTTTAAATTAGGGCAGCTGAAAAAAAGCAGCATGAAGAAATAATTTCAGTTTTCAATAACATTGTCAGTAGCAATTCATACAGAAACTATCTGGGGAAAGCAAATGGTATTGAAAGAAGGATTTCCCTTTTCTCAACATAAAAGTAATCCTAAAAGTGGAAAATAATTTGCTATTACAAATTTGGATGAAAGGGAAATAGATTATTGTATAAGACTTCCTTTCTGTGATTTAGTTTCATATTGCAATTTCTAATAAGAAAAAAAAAAACATTAAATGCACACAAAAATCTATTAGGTAAATACCACGATGAATGACCACTAAAAGTGCAAGGTTGAGTTCCTCGCTTATCCCTTTTAAGTTTTCTACAAGAATTGGGTTTGACCCTTAGTGAACACAAGACGTCTGATAAGTCAGGGGAGTCAAGAATAAACCAACCAGCCAGAAACACCCCTTGGGAAAGGCTGCAGTAAAGGTTTACATAGAGAAATAGCCTCGAAAAGTACAGAGAAGTCACAAATATTTAGATATTCACGACTTCATGAATGACTCCATTTCAAACTTTCTCTTAGGTGAAATTAATAAGAAACATCTCAAATATTATCAAAAGATTAGCTCAATCTATGACCACGTTGTCTTTTATTTGGCTTGACTGAGTATTGGACCAACTTCTGGTCATCCCTGATGTTCTTCAAATGGCTCGGAGTCTTTACTTTTAGGTCTCTCTCTCTGATCTATCATTCCTACTAGCAAATATACAATTAACAATGATATGATGCAAAATATTATTGTTTTATCATACCGCTCTGACAGTTTCACAATAGAGGAATCACCCAGGTGTATACAGTTATTTAAATTTAGCTCTCTTATCTTTATGCTTGCAGGACCATCAAGAAATTGCCTTAGTCCCATATCACCAATTCTGCAGGAAAAATGAGAAAAGCTTCATATGTAATTTTACATATAAATATATAAAATAGTATTAAAATACCATTTACCATACCCAATACATTTGCAAAATAGTAAGGAAGTATGTATGTATTGATATTTTGTCAACATTTTAAAACCAAATTTGATTATATAGCTTTTAACATAATAGAAAAAAGTATAAATGATAATGGAAGAAATATTAATAAAAATGTTATTTCTGTTCATTTGTTCATTTAATTAGGTAGCATAATTATTAATAAAATAGATGGCCCTTAAATCTCTTTCTCTTGGGTTAAAATGTGAACAAGTTAAGCAGTCCCTGATATGATCTCCTGCAAAAGAAAAAGACCAAAATTTAGGAGAGGGAGGACCAATCTTGGGAAAATTTTCACTAAATACAAGGTCATTTTAGCTGGACTAGAAACTAATAAGTGACCAATGGACTATTTCCTTCTGAATCAGAGAAAACCCGGCACTGGAAGAATACCTTGCCCTCAGCCTTCCCACACTGTCCTAATCAGAAACACCTTCCAGTGTTAGTGTCATCCCCCAACCATATTGGTCCTGCTATATGAATAGTTGGAAGTCT
The DNA here is from genome assembly GCF_027409185.1 of Cynocephalus volans. NCBI lineage: Eukaryota > Metazoa > Chordata > Mammalia > Dermoptera > Cynocephalidae > Cynocephalus > Cynocephalus volans. The sequence goes on along the minus strand of NC_084465.1, from coordinate 51,459,338 downwards.
GTTTAGCCCATTAGTTCTCTGTCTTCCACTGGAACCTCAATTTATAATTCCATTTGGAGACCACTGATTCCTTCTAAAAAGCATTTCAAGAAATAAAGCAGGACAGGAAATTTGACCAATGCAATCCTAAAAGGCAGTTTTCACACACAACAATCCTACATGGGTATACAGACTGGAAGAGCATTGGGAGCTGATTACTGACATTTTTCATGTCCTCCTCCATTTGGTCAGATTTGCAAAGAACTGAGCAGTAAGTAAAGACTAAAGGTAACATTTTGTTTCAGCTGAATTTGCTGTAGTAGGTGGATGCTTCCTGTGCTCATCAGTCCAACCTTCCATCTGTGTCAGTACCTGGGACAGCTGGTGGGGATGGGAGGTATAGGAAGAAGGGGAGTCCAAATGCAACCAGTCAACTTATCTATTAGCAAACACCAGGACTGGAATATTCCTGAGAGATGTTTTCACTAACAAGAAAACAAAATACAGCACGGGATCTGTAAGACAGAGAAAGCATACTTCTGGAAATGATTTTTAAAAGAAAACAGAAAAACATTAAAATATTTTGAACGGTGTGAGGAGGAGTAGGAATTAAAAAGGAGAGATCTGGCTGAAATAGAAATGAAAATAATCTCAGATGCATTCTGAGATGAAGAGGTGGCTGTCTGAGATAAGAACAGATGGGAAAGAAACTAAAAATTCAACAATAAGAATAATGACCTAATTATTCCTGAAGCATCAAAACCAAAACTAACCCTTTAGATAATTAGAAAGTAGAGGGCATATTTGAAAAGTTCCTTTGGAGTGCTTAAGGTAAGGATGAAGAATTTAAAATAAAATTCAACCTTCATTGGTTAACAGATACAAAATCACAGTTACATAGGACAAATACGTTCTACTGGTCGACAGTAGTGCTAGGCCTCTTTAATTAACAGTAATTTATTGTATGTTTTCAAATGGCTATGCACCAAATAATATAGCATAAATACAAAATAAAGCAAAGATAATTAGAAATTTAAAAGGTAACTAAGATTTGTGGAAGACTCAGCTTTTGACAGACAAAAAAAAGGGGCATAAAAATTTGAATAATATAATAATGTAAGCTCCATGGAATTTTAAAAGATATTCAACATGCTAACCAACACAACCATCATCTTCCCCACCACTCCTACCCCTAAATAAGAAACTTTCAATTCCAAAAGACAGAAGTTGTGTAGAGAACTTCCATATTTTTGTATTACAATGTTATAAAACTAAATAATAATAATAAAATGATAATTGGACATAAACTACTTGGAAATTTTAATATTTCTTTAATAATTTTTGTATAAAGGGAAAATTAAATAAGTATTATAAAGCTGCATATTTTTCCACAATTAATTTATATATTTAACACAATTCCAATTAATATCTCAATAGGATTTTTTCTAAAATGTGACAAAATTATTCTAAAGTTCATCTGGAACAATAAATTGGCAAGAATATCTAACTTAAAAGTACACTAATAAGGATAGTCTCATTCTATTAGATACTAAAACATTCTAATGCACTAAGAGTAATAGATAACATTTACTGAGTGCTTATCATGTGCCAGACACTATTCTAAGGACATTACATGAATTAACTTATTTGATCCTCACAGCATCTTATGAGGTATATACTCTTGTTCTCCCATTTTATAGATAAAATACTGTATGAGATTAGATAGAACATAGATAAATGAAACACAAAAGATAGCCTGAAAACAGACATATTTATACATACACACATATGTCTGTTTAGATGTATGCACATGTGTATGTGTATATATATATATGTATGTATGTATGTGTGTGTGTATGTATAAATTCATATTATAATCAAGGAAGGATCAAAAGTCAATGCAAATGGATTATTGAGGTAATGATCCAAGATAATCAGTTAATGCAGTTAGTCCCAAACCTGGCTCTGCATCAAAAGCATCCATGTTTTTTAAAAAAAATATCCATGTTGGGGTTCCATCCCTAAAGATTCAGATTCAGAAGTTCTGGGGTGGTGGGGCTTGGGAATCTATAGTTTTATTCAGCTACTCAGAAGATTCTGATGTTTGGGATTTTTACTTTTAAATCATATATGTATTTTTAATTTATATTTTTGTCACTGATTTCTAAGTTAATTGCACTGTAGTGAGATAATACTATTTGTTGATGTCAATAGTTTGAAAGTTGTTGAAACTTGCTTTAAAACTTCATACATGGTCTATTTTTAAAGGATTGATGTGTGTTTGAGAAAATGTATATTTTTTGACTCTCAGAGTTACTGTTTTAGTTGTATCTGTTACAGATGAATTTTAAAAATCTAATCTGAAACTCTGATATTAAACCTTCTCAGTCTTTTCACCCTATATATTATCCTCTTATACAGTTTTCTTTTTCCCCCTTCTGTCATTTCTGCAGAGTTATCCTGTAGCTCTGTACCTCTCTCCTCCATGAGTTCTGATCTGCTGATTAGCAATCCATTGAGTTCCTTTATTTCAATAACTATATCATATTTTTTATTTTTAAAAGTTAGGCTTTTTTCAGATAAATCCAGTTACTTTTAATCATATTTTGTTGCCTGCTCATACAAAGTACTTCAAAATGTTCATGGAAAGATTGGTATTATCTTTCAATTCTGTTTTTCTATGTCTGATAATTCCCATATCTGATCTATCTGAAGGTCGAATTTATTTTGCTTTTTCTGATGACTCTTTCTCTTGGTGACTCATATCTTTGTGCATCTGGTGATCTTTAATCGTGAGCACCTTATGCACCTATTTATTTTATCTTATTTTCTGGTCAGAGAAGCTCTGTGCTTAGCTTCTTCCTGGAGCCTGGATGTTGCCTACCTGAGACCACTTTGTCCCCCTTGAAGAGGTCCAGACCCTGTAGAAAAGTCTCAGGTTCTGCTTCCCTACATCGAATCCTGATCAGAGCTGATTCTCTCAATGGCAATAGTGACATGAACATTTATGTTCAGAGCAGCTCAACTTTCATGTTTGTTTGCTATTCACTATTCATCTCAGTGAGTCTGTTCATTGAGATGGTGGTGCAGAATCAGGGGATTCAGGGCTTTTGGTCATTTCTCTCACTCTTTGTGGGCTCACCAATGTATTGAAAGTGTATTTCATCAAGGATCTAAATTGTTTGTGGCAAAGAGTCCTTTGAAGTGTCTTATCAACTATACTTCTGGAAGCAGAAAACTTCCATTTAATTTAAAATTAATTAATCTGGGCTGGTCTGTTAGCTCAGTTGGTTAGAGAGTAGCCTTATAATACCAAGGTCACAGGTTTGGATTTCTGTACTAGCCAGCCATGAAAAAAAAAAAGAAAGAAAGAAAAAACTATTAATCTGCAGAAGCCTGAGTAAAATATGAGAATGAAATTCAATTTTATTTCTCATATTTATACAATAGGATTAGCTGTTTTATATATGTGAGTATACACACACATACACACACATGTGTATGTATGTGTGTGTATCTCTGTTATCTATTGCTGTCACAAGACCCAAACTTTGTGGCCTAAATGGCAAACATTTATTATCTCCCAGTTTTTGGATCTCAGGAACGTTGAAATAGACTAGCTGGGTAATTCTAGCTCAGAATCTCTCACAAACTTGCAGTCAAGACACCAGCTAGGGCTTCAGTCGTCTGAATGCTTAACTGAGGCTGAAGAGTTTGCTTACAAGCTCACTCATGTGGCTGTTGACTGGAGGCCTCATTTCTTAATTCCAGGTTTTTCCCCTTCCAGATCCTTATGTTACCCTCAACCCCCGCCAACCCACGTTGCCTCCCCATTTAAATAATATGAAAATGGGTTAAGATTTTGTGTAGCTTAGCTTATTACTCTTACTTGTCTTGTGTGTTCCCAAATATTAGCCAACTTCATTGTGGATCAAATGTTCTTTTGTGGATAAATGCTCTTTTCTTATCATCTGGGCCTATAGGATTATAAGAAATCTTCACAGGCACTGGCCAGTTAGCTCAGTTGGTTAGAGCACGGTGTTATAACACCAAGGTCAAGGGTTCAGACCAGCTGACCTCCCTCGACCCCCAGCCAAAAAAAAAAAAGAAAGAGAGAGAAAGAAAGAAATCTACACAGGCAAAAGGCTGAGATATCCATTGGGGAAGAGGTTTCAGCAAGAATTTGATCTTTTCCCACCTGAAAATACCAGGATAGTAGCCCAATAGTGGCTCAGCTGAAGAAAGAGTTTTGGTAAGAACTCTGTCTACCTTCAGAAGATCCACACAGAGGAGAAATCTAAACAGTGCCCAAAGGGAAACCTTCAATATGATTGGTTTCTCATAAGTAAGTCAGAAAGTCCATTTGCGAAAAGAACATAGTAACTGAATTAGCTGTGAGAACACTTACTAGGAAAGGTAGCCCATAAGTGTTCCTATGAACTCACTTAATCTTACAAGGGTGCATGTAAGGGCACCCAACCCAAACCTCACATCCTAAGTTTTTCCTGACAATTTTCCCACACCCCATATAGCCAATTTGGGTTGGGTGCCCTTCCTTCATGTAACCACAGAACTCTGCACCTACCTCGACATTAACACTTGAACTCCTGACTTTTATGTTTACCCCACTAACTAATGAGCTCCTTGAGGAAAGGGCCTGGCACATGCTACGTAATCAATGTTTCTTGAATATATGACTAAACAATTCTTTACCTTGCACAATTTGCCAAGTTCAACATGGTCAGTTGCCTCAAAGGTAAAAGTGACTTGAGGCTACCATCAGTTATTCCCTTGCAGTCCACCATGTAAATGTGACTGATATTTGGATAATTCCTGCCTATAAATTTGAAGCATGCATCTGTAATCCTTTTATTTCCTGTTAAAAATAAACAAAAACAGAAAAAAAGATAAGTACTGTTTTTCTAATACCACAAGAAAAAAAGTAAAAAATAAGGCTGAACCACATTTTTAATATCACAGACCTTCAAATCGGATCTTACTGAGGTTACAAGTAGAAAGAGCTTTGAAAGCACAATCGGAGATATGTGGTGCACCAATGAAAACTATTGATGTAATACGCTGGCACTTTTCGACTAAAGCCTTTAGAAAGAAAAGAGATGATTAAATTAACTGCAATAAATAGAATAAGCTTAGTAAAGTAATGAGATCATTTTTTCTTTCGATATGTTCAGAAACAGACATATTAACTATTAAATTTTCCTAATTTCAAAGAAAATGGGGTTTTTCAATATATTTTAGTACACTTACTTTTGAGTAATGCAGAGGAATTAGAATTAAATCATGTTACAAGAATATGGGAAAACATGAGAAAATGGAATGCTGAGAAAAATCACTACATTTGGCAGCTTAACATGGAGAACAAAACTTAAAGTTTGTGCTTAGGCTACAGCATCACTGAAACAAAAATATCCTAACTGTGAAACAAGATTTCTTGGAGTATTTCTTACGATTCAAATGTTCAGATATTTTGGGGGATGCGTGTGTGTATGTGTATGTGTGTATTTTTAAATAATTTTCTTACTGTTAAAAAACAAGAAAAATAAAAAGCCCATCTTAATGTTTCAATAATTCAAGTCATTATAAAATGTGCCCCTCTAATGGGACTGAGAAGAAGATGCACTTTCCCACTACCTACTTTTACACAGTTGTCCGTCAGAGTTGGCATGTCATTAATGGTCAGATGCATAATTCCAGTGCAGCTGTTTGCAATGTTCCTGAAGCCTTGGACTGAAATCTAAATTGTACAGAGTAGGTGAAAATGATGGGAGGACCCATTAGCATGTCATCTAATAAAACCTCAAAGGCAGTAATAACCAAAGGTATGTCATGATTTTTTTATTAGGTTTTAAAATTGAAACCGGTCTAGTATGGTTTTTTCCTTTATTATTTAAGTTTTTATTGTGGTAAAATTCATATAACATAAAATTAACCACTTAAACCATTAACCATTTATAATGTTGTGCAACCACCACCTGTATCTAATTCCAAAACATTTTCATCACCCCAAAAGGAAACCCTGTACCCATTAAGCAGTTACTCCCCATATTCCCCTCTTCCTAGCTCCTGGCACCTGTGTTGTCTCTATGAGTTTACCTATTTTGGATATTACATGAAAATGGAATTATACAATATGTGAGCTTTTGTACCTGGCTTCTTTCACTTGGTATAATGTTTTTGAGGTTTATCCACTGCTGTGGATTGATTGGTGTCCCCCAAGTCCATATATTAAAGCTAATCTCCACTGTAACTGTTGAGGGTGGGAAATCCTATTATGCTAATTGAAGGGTGGGACCTTGAAGAGGTGATTAGATTTTTGGACCATGCCATAGTGAATGGACTAATAATGGTTGTCAGTGCATGTTCCTGAGGGCTTTAAAAGGACAGCATGTGAGTCTCTCTCTCTCTGCTTCTGCCATCTTGCAATGTAATACCCTGTGTCACAGAAGCCACCACCAAGGAAGAACTTCACCAGATGTATTTCCTGGACTTTGGACTTCCCAACCTCAGAAACTGTAAGCAACAAATTTTGTTTTCTCACGAAGTACTCAGTTCCAGATATTTTGCTATAAGCAACAGAAACGAACTAATACATCCACATTGTAGCATGTATTAGTAGTACCTTATTCCTTTTTATGGCTGAATAATATCCTATTGTATGGATATACTACACTTTGTTTATCCACTCATCTGTTAATGGATATTTGGATTGTTTCCATCTTTTGGATATTTTTGAATAGTGCTGCTGTAAGCATGCATGTTTGAGTACCAGTTGTCAATTCTTTGGGGTATACACTTAGGGGTGGAATTACTGGATTATATGGTAATTCTTTGTCTAACTTTTAAAAAAAACAACAAAGTATTTTCTATAGTGGCTACACTATTTTACATTCCCATCAGGAATCTATAAGTATTCCAGTTTCTCCACATCTTTGCCAATGCTTATTTTCCATTAAAAATTTTTTTTTCTATTGGGTTTGAAGTGGTACTACATTATGGTTTTGATTTGTATCTCCCTTGTAACTAATGATATTGAGCATCTTTTTGTGTGTTTATTAGCCATTTATATATCTTCTTTAGAGAAACATGTATTCACGTCCTTTGCCTATTTTTAAATTGGGCTGTTTGTCTTTTTTGTTGTTGAGTTGTAAGAATTTTTTATATATTCTGGATACTAGACCCTTATTAGATACCCATTCTGTAGGTTGTCTTCTCATTTTAAAAATAATGTCCTTTGATGCACAAAACTTTTAAATTTTTTTTTTTTTTTTTTTTTGTCGATATACATTGTAGCTGATTAATGCTCCCCATCACCAAAACCTCCCTCCCTTCTCCCTCCCCCCCTCCCCCCCAACCATGTCCTTTCTGTTTGTTTGTTGTATCAACTTCAAATAATTGTGGTTGTTATATCTTCTTCCCCCCCGCCGGTTTGTGTGTGTATGTGTGTATGTGTGTGTGAATTTATATATTAATTTTTAGCTCCCTCCAATAAGTGAGAACATGTGGTATTTCTCTTTCTGTGCCTGACTTGTTTCACTTAATATAATTCTCTCGAGGTCCATCCATGTTGTTGCAAATGGCAGTATTTCATTCGTTTTTATAGCTGAGTAGTATTCCATTGTGTAGATGTACCACATTTTCCGTATCCACTCATCTGATGATGGGCATTTGGGCTGGTTCCAACTCTTGGCTATTGTAAAGAGTGCTGCGATGAACATTGGGGAACAGGTATACCTTCGACTTGATGATTTCCATTCCTCTGGGTATATTCCCAACAGTGGGATGGCTGGGTCGTATGGTAGATCTATTTGCAATTGTTTAAGGAACCTCCATACCATTTTCCATAGAGGCTGCACCATTTTGCAGTCCCACCAACAATGTATGAGAGTTCCTTTTTCTCCGCAGCCTCGCCAGCATTTATTGTTCATAGTCTTTTGGATTTTAGCCATCCTAACTGGGGTTAGATGGTATCTCAATGTGGTTTTGATTTGCATTTCCCGGATGCTGAGTGATGTTGAGCATTTTTTCATATGTCTGTTGGCCATTTGGATATCTTCCTTAGAGAAATGCCTACTTAGCTCTTTTGCCCATTTTTTAATTGGGTTGCTTGTTTTCTTCTTGTAAAGTTGTTTGAGTTCCTTATATATTCTGGATATTAATCCTTTGTCAGATGTATATTTTGCAAATATTTTCTCCCACTCTGTTGGTTGTCTTTTAACTCTGTTAATTGTTTCTTTTGCTGTGCAGAAGCTTTTTAGTTTGATATAATCCCATTTGTTTATTTTTCCTTTGGTTGCCCGTGCTTTTGGGGTTGTATTCATGAAGTCTGTGCCCAGTCCTATTTCCTGAAGTGTTTCCCCTATGTTTTCTTTAAGAAGTTTTATTGTCTCAGGGTGTATATTTAAATCCTTAATCCATTTTGAGTTGATTTTAGTATACGGTGAGAGCTATGGATCTAGTTTCATTCTCCTGCATATCGATATCCAGTTATCCCAGCACCACTTGCTGAAGAGGCAGTCCCTTCCCCAGTGAATAGGCTTGGTGCCTTTGTCAAAGATCAGATGGCAGTAAGTGTGTGGGTTGATTTCTGGATTCTCTATTCTATTCCATTGGTCAGTGTGTCTGTTTTTATGCCAGTACCATACTGTTTTGGTTATTATAGCTTTGTAGTATAGCTTAAAGTCAGGTAGTGTTATGCCTCCAGCTTTATTTTTTTTGCTCAGCATTGCTTTGGCTATTCGTGGTCTTTTATTGTTCCATATAAATGTCTGAATAGTTTTTTCCATTTCTGAGAAAAATGTCTTTGGAATTTTGATGGGGATTGCATTGAATTTGTATATCACTTTGGGTAGTATGGACATTTTCACTATGTTGATTCTTCCAATCCAAGAGCATGGAATATCTTTCCATCTTCTTGTATCCTCTCTAATTTCTCTCAGCAGTGGTTTGTAGTTCTCATTATAGAGATTTTTCACCTCCTTGGTTAACTCAATTCCTAAGTATTTTATTTTTTTGGTGGCTATTGTAAGTGGGCAGGCTTTCTTGATTTCTCGTTCTGCATGTTCACTATTGGAGAAAAGAAATGCTACTGATTTTTGTGTGTTGATTTTGTATCCTGCTACTGTGCTGAAATCATTTATCAACTCCAACAGTTTTTTTGTAGAGGTTTTAGGCTGTTCGATATATAGGATCATGTCATCTGCAAACAGGGACAGTTTGACTTCATCTTTTCCAATCTGGATGCCCTTTATTTCCTTCTCTTCTCTGATTGCTCTGGCTAGTACTTCCAACACTATGTTGAATAGGAGTGGTGAGAGTGGGCATCCTTGTCTAGTTCCTGTTCTTAAAGGAAAAGCTTTCAGCTTTTCCCCATTCAGGATGATATTGGCTGTGGGTTTGGCATATATGGCTTTAATTATGTTGAGATACTTTCCCTCTATACCTAACTTATAGAGGGTCTTTGTCATGAATGAGTGCTGAACTTTATCAAATGCTTTTTCAGCATCTATAGAGATGATCATATGGTCCTTGTGTTTGAGTTTATTAATATGGTGTATCACATTTATTGATTTGCGTATGTTGAACCAACCTTGCATCCCTGGGATGAATCCCACTTGATCGTGATGAATAATTTTTCGTATGTGTTGCTGTATTCTGTTTGCTAGTATTTTAGTGAGGATTTTTGCATCTATATTCATCAAGGATATCGGCCTGTAGTTTTCTTTTTTGGTTATATCTTTACCTGGTTTTGGTATCAGGATGATGTTTGCTTCATAGAATGAGTTTGGGAGATTTGCGTCCGTTTCAATCTTTTGGAATAGTTTGTAAAGAATCGGTGTCAATTCCTCTTTGAATGTTTGGTAAAATTCTGCTGTGAATCCATCTGGTCCTGGGCTTTTCTTTGTTGGGAGCCTTCTGATAACAGCTTCAATCTCCTTTATTGTTATTGGTCTGTTCAAATTTTCTACGTCTTCACGGTTCAGTTTTGGGAGCTTGTGTGTGTCCAGAAATTTATCCATTTCCTCCAGATTTTCAAATTTGTTGGCGTATAGTTGTTTATAGTAGTCTCGAATGATTCCTTGTATTTCAGATGAATCAGTTGTAATATCGCCTTTTTCATTTCTAATTTTGGTTATTTGAGTCTTCTCTCTTCTTTTTTTTGTTAGCCATGCTAATGGTTTGTCAATTTTATTTATCTTTTCAAAAAACCAACTTTTTGATTCGTTGATCTTTTGAATTGTTTTTTGGTATTCAATTTCATTCAGTTCTGCTCTGATCTTAATGATTTCTTTCCGTCTGCTAACTTTAGGTTTGGATTGTTCTTGTTTTTCTAGTTCTTTAAGTTGAAGTGTTAGGTTGTTCACTTGCCATCTTTCCATTCTTCTGAAGTGAGCATTTAATGCAATAAATTTTCCCCTCAATACTGCTTTTGCAGTATCCCACAGGTTTTGTTATGATGTATCATTGTTTTCATTAGTTTCAATAAACTTTTTGATTTCCTGCTTGATTTCTTCTTGGACCCATATGTCATTAAGTAGAATGCTGTTTAATTTCCATGTGTTTGTATAGTTTCCAGAGTTTCGCTTGTTATTAATTTCTAGTTTTAATCCATTGTGGTCTGAGAAGATACATGGGATAATTCCAATTTTTTTGAATTTATTGAGACTTGATTTGTGACCTAATATGTGATCTATCCTGGAGAATGATCCATGTGCTGATGAGAAGAATGAATATTCTGAGGTTGTTGGGTGGAATGTTCTGTAGATATCTGCCAATTCCAATTGGTCTAGAGTCTTGTTTAGATCTTGTGTTTCTCTACTGATTCTTTGCCTAGATGATCTGTCTAATATTGACAGTGGAGTGTTCAGGTCCCCTGCTATTATGGTATTAGTGTCTATTTCCTTCTTTAGGTCTAATAGAGTTTGTTTTATAAATCTGGCTGCTCCAACATTGGGTGCGTACATATTTATGATTGTTATGTCTTCTTGATGGATCAGTCCTTTTATCATTAAGTAGTGTCCCTCATTGTCTCTTTTTATGGTTTTTAGTTTAAAGTCTATTTTGTCAGATATAAGAATAGCCACTCCAGCTCGTTTTTGTTTTCTGTTTGCATGGTAAATCTTTTTCCATCCTTTCACTCTTAGTCTGTGTGAATCTTTATGGGTGAGGTGGGTCTCTTGTAGGCAGCATATAGTTGGGTCCTGCTTTTTGATCCAGTCAGCCAGTCTGTGTCTTTTAATTGGGGAATTTAAGCCTTTAACATTAAGAGTTGTTATTGAAAGGTGTTGATTTATTCCTAGCATTTTATTGGTTGTTTGGTTGTCTTAGGTGTCTTTTGTTCCTTGCTTTCTGATTTACTGTTTGGTTTCTTTGTTTGTTGGTTCCTTAGGTTGTAGATAGTGTTTTTGTTAGCTTGTTTTCTCTTCATGAATGCCATTTTTATTATACTAGCGGGTTTAGATTTTTCTTGGGTTTTTATGGCAGTGGTAGTTATTTTTCAGGAACCAAACCCAGTACTCCCTTGAGGATTTCTTGTAAGGGTGGTCTTGTGGTAGTGAACTCCCGCAGTTTTTGTTTGTCTGAGAAATATACTATTTGCCCCTCATTTCGGAAGGATAGCCTTGCAGGGTAGAGTATTCTTGGCTGGCAATCTTTGTCTTTTAGTATTTTGAAAATATCATCCCATTCCTTTCTAGCTTTTAGGGTTTGTGATGAAAAGTCTGATGTTAACCTGATTGGGGCTCCCTTATAGGTGATTTGACGCTTCTCTCTTGCAGCTTTTAAGATTCTCTCTTTGTCTCTGAGTTTTGCCAATTTGACTATGACATGTCTTGGAGAAGGCCTTTTTGGGTTGAACACGTTTGGAGATCGTTGAGCTTCCTGGATCTGAAGATCTGTGATTTTTCCTATACCTGGGAAGTTTTCTGCCACTATTTTGTTGAATATGTTTTCAATGGAATCTCCATTTTCCTCCCCTTCTGGAATACCCATGACTCGGATATTTGAGCGCTTGAGGTTGTCTGATATCTCTCTCAGATCTTCTTCCATGTTCTTGATTCTTTTTTCTTTCTTTTTGTCTGCTTGTGTTATTTCAAACAGCCCATCTTCAAGTTCAGAGGTTCTCTCTTCAACTTCGACAAGCCTGCTGGTTAAACTCTCCGTTGTGTTTTTTATTTCGCTGAATAACTTCTTCAGTTCAGCAAGTTCTGCTACATTTTTTTTCAGGACATTGATTTCCTTGTATATTTCCTCTTTCAGATCCTGTATACTTTTCCTCATTTCATCATGATGTCTAGCTGAGTTTTCTTGTATCTCATTCAGTTTCCTTAGAATTATCACTCGAAATTCCTTGTCAGTTATTTCAAGGGCTTCTTGTTCTATAGGATCTAGAGTATGAGATTTATTAACTTTTGGTGGTGTACTTTCTTGATTTTTTGTATTTCTGGTGTCTTTTTTTTGGTGTTTATTCATTGTGGCAGGGGGTTTCACAGTCCACCGGTTTAAGACTAATGACTAACTAGGATGTTGCTGTGGTTGCCAATTTGGTATGGCTCCCGCCGTGACTGCTCAGTTGGCCTCTAGTGTCTTGTGTGTGTGGTTGCCTCGGGTCTTGGGCTTCTCCGGGGATCCACCTTTCTAGTCAGCTTGGACTCTGCTGGGCTGGTGGATCACGTACCACAGGGTGTGTGATCTCTGTTGAGCTTTCACTTTCTGTACAGGACTTCTCCCCATTCCGTGTGCTCTGGCCCAGGCTGTTAGATCGTGCAGTGGCGACCCCACCGGGTGTGTGGTTTCTGTCGAGTCTCCGCCTCCCTGGTCGCACGTCTCCCCCCTCTGTGCACACTGTGCTGGGCTGGGGCGTGTCTTCTGCACCCCTCGTCTATCAGCTGGGCCTTCAAGACCCTGCTCAGCACCGCCTCGCCCAGGAAGTCTACCAGGTTTCTGCTAGGCACAGACGACCGGTCTCTCTGGGTGCCTTTGTAGCACTGTGTAGATCTTTCTCGGGTCTTGTTCACCTTTGTATCCCCCCGGTATAAACCGAGTCTAGTGCCCGCCTGCAGCCTGCTCTCCGGCAGGTTCAAGCGGACCTGGGAACTCTCCTACCACACTATTCCCAACCAGAAATTCGTTAGGCTTTTTTCCAAACTGGTGGTCGCAGAGATGGTATCTGCCTCCCAGTAACAGGAAGTTTACCGGGGCCGGAGTCCAGGGTGTGGTGGAGTGACAGTCGGCCCGCCCGTACTTCCTAGCCCTCCCAAAACTGGTCGGGGCGCCCCACACCCCCAGCCCTGCCAGAGAACCGCGGCGGGAGTGGGAGAGGAGGTCGGCCCGCAGGGTCCGGAAAGCCCCGCGCCAGGCCAAGCAAATGGGCTCAGTGATGGCCGAGCAGGGCAGAGCTGCCTGCACCTGGGAAAATGGAGGCAGCACTGTGGCAGTGAGTGGCCTGGTGGTGCAGGCGGGAGCCGCGTGGGCATCCACCCCCCGAACAGAGCTGTGCCAGGGATCACTCACAGTGCTGTGCCAGGTCGGGCGCTCGTTCTGTCTCTGGTTTGTTGCCTTCCGTGTTCTCGGCGCTGCCGCCTCGGGCTGTTCAGTCGCGGTGCCGCTCAGGCGCTCCCAGGAATCTTCTTTAATGCCGGCCTGAAACCTCGAATCCTGAATAGGGCAGCTGGCCGCCTTCAGTGCGGCCCCAGCCTCCGGGATCCTGGCTGCATCCACAGCAGCCCTGGCGCCGTGTTCCCTGTTTCAAGACTCACTTTTGCAGCTAAGAATCAGTTCTTTTCCTGCTCCACACTTCAAAGCTGTTGCCTGTAAATGAGGCAGCCTCTCCTGCTGGGGGCAAAGTGGCATTGAGCCCCCACGACCGGCCAGCAGCAGCAGTCCTCCCTTAAGAGATGGCCAGAGGAAGGTCCACAAGTTTCCCGGCTGCCTGAGGCCCAGTGGCCACCTTTTCCACCTCAGCTACTCCGCGCCAGCCGCCGCAGCCGCCGCCATCTTGAAACTTCCCCCTTAATCCAAAACTTTTAAATTTTGATGAAGTCCAATTTATCTATTTTTTCTTTTGTCATTCATACTTTTCCTTTTGTTGTTCATTGCCTCAGCACCAATTGTTAAAGAGAAGATTTTTTCCCCTGCATTGAATGGTCTTGGCACCTCTGTTGAAAATCAATTGGCCATAAATGTATGAATTTGCTTCTGGACTCTCAATACTATTTTATTGATCTAAATGTCTATCCTTATGCCAGTACCACACCATTTTGATTACTGTAGCTTTGTAGTACTGATTTCTCTCTTTTCACCTGTCATTATCCACAGTAATGGAAGCAACAGTGGCAGAGAGTTCAAAATAATGACTGATCCAAAGATCAAAGTATTTGCCGATAATGAATTACCTTAAAATTAGTTGTTATTTACGCGCCATTTCCTATAACAAAGGGACATAGATCGGAAATCAGATGGTGTTCAGATTCAGTACCCAGGAGCACACAGAAAGGAGAAGGTCTTTGAAGAGTCATCTCCACAATAGCATGATAGGGAGAATGAAGAGCAGCAGCTACAATGGACCTCTTGAAAGGCCTTTGGAAACTTCACATTTACCATCTTTCACTAAAGCCTCTACCTATTTGAAAAGTACTAGCCGAAAGGGAGAGAACTGAGTGTCATATCACCAGGACAGCCAGAGCTCATCTCAATGTCACTTCCTCAGGAAGTGTCCATCACCCTTAGATTAAACGAGGTTATTGTTATGCACTTACAGCACCATGTAATTATCATAAGTATAATTAAATTAATTTTATGTTTAGTTATTGAACTAACTCCCCAGCTCCCAGCAGGATGCCGATAGCATTCACTGAGTAGATAATCAATTAATAGTATTACATTAATAAATGGGTGTGTGTATAAATGAATTCTGAGATCCACGTCTATTCAGTAGGTTCTGCTGCCCAGCAGACACTGATAATGCGAGTACCCAGTCAAAAGCCAGAGGAAGCCCTTGAAGCTGGGGGCTAAGCAGGTACCCTTGATTTGCTGCAGAAGCCAGGACTTTGGGTGGAAGTATACTTAAACGATTTTTCTAAACAGTCTTTGGGAAATATGAGGGTCCTTTTAAAAGTTTGTGGAAAAACTGAATTAAAATATAAATCCTCCTATGAACTTTTTGACAACCCCCCCCCCCAATGTTTCTAAAGCCTGACAAATGTACCTATTTTGGCCTAATAATTCTTCTTTGAAAAAATTATCCTAAGGAAATAGAGTTTAATACAGAGATTTAGGAGGGTTCTTCAAAAGTTCATGGAGGGCCGACCCCATGGCTCACTCGGAGAGTGCGGCACTGGCAGTGCCAAGGCCACGGGTTCGGATCTTGTATAGGGATGGCCGGTGCACTCACTGGCTGAGCGTGGTGCAGACAGCACCGTGCTGAGGGTTGCGATCCCCTTACCAGTAGGAAAAAAAAAAAAAAGTTCATGGAAAGATTCACATAATTTTTTAATTCTATTTTTCCACAACCTTCTTGAAGTACCCTCATATGTATAAGGATGTTTATTGCAGAATTATATAATAGTGAAAAATTGATACCAAACCAAGGTTACAATTAGAAATGGGTTAACTAAACTATGGCAATCCACATGATAGAGTATAATATGGTTACTACAAATAATGTTTTAGAAGAATAACAGCTCATGATCTAGTTTAAAAGAAAAAGTTGGTTGGATAAAGGCTTGCTAATCAAAATGTGGTCCATAGGCCAGCAGCATCTGCATTACCTGGGAGCTTGTTTGTTAGAAATGCAGAATCTCAGCACACTACCTACTGACTTAGAGGCTGTACTTGAACAAGATCCCCAATTGATCCACATATACATGATAGTTTGAGAAGTGCTAATCCAGAGGAAATGAGTGAGCAAAAAGAAGGTATATTAGTTAGGGTACTCCAGAGAAATAGACTGATAGGATATGCATAGAGACAGATGGATTTATTTTAAGTAATCGGCTCATGCAATTGTGGAGGCTGGCCAGCCTGAAATGCAGGCTGGCAGACTAGAAATTCAGGGAAGAACTGATGTTGTAGTCTTGAATCCAAAATCCATAGGCTGGAAACTCAAAGTTTCTATGTTTCAGTCTTGAGGCAGAATTGCTTCTTCTTTGAAAAACCTCAGCATTTATTCCTAAGGCCTTCAACTTATTGGATGAGGTCTACTCACATTATGGAGGGTAGTCTACTTTACTCACAGTCTACTTTACTCAAACTCTACTGATGTAAATGTTTACCACATCTGAAAAAATCCTTCACAAAAACATCTAGATTGGTGTTTGATCAAACAACTGAGCACCGTAGCCTAGCCAAGTTGACACATAAAATTAATCATCACAGAAGGAAATACACCAAAATGTTATCAGTGATCATCTTTGAAGAGTGGATAGTTTCTGTGTTTTTCAAACATTCTACAATGACCATGACTAACCAGAAAAAGAGAAATAGAAAAAGGCATCTTTTTGGAAAGGGCAGTATAAGGATGCCCTTGGGCAGTTTTTGAATAATTTCCTGTCATAGCCTTCTCCTTGCAGGAAAATACCGTCTAATAAATGGCCTGTGACTATTTATTTTGGCCCATAACTCCTTCCTATAATCTATGTGCGTCTTATTCCTCCAAAGAGATGATCATATACTCTTTTCGAATTTCCTACTTCGTTGTATGATTATTAGGGACTAAATAAATCAAATTTAGGGATAAGACAAAGTGTGTGAAGGAGTATAGAATTTAGCAACAGACAAGATTGAAAATGATTCCAGGTGGAAGGTAAAGCTTAAGCAGAGGCAAAGCAGCAGGAGTACTGGCTGTGGCTGATATGGCAAGATCATGCTTGGGATGAATAAGAGAAAATTAGTAGGTAGGGAAGGAGGGAAAGCTAATGAAAGACCCATAAGGCAAGCATGAGATATTTTGCATCGTACAGTCATGGATTTGTGAGTAAATTTTCCATACGTACTTCCAGATAAAAGTCCAGAGAAGAAGAATAAGCATTTTAAAACATGAAGAAACAGAGGAGAGAGAAGAATGCTTGGCTTGGAGTCAGCACAGCTGAGTTTGAGTCTGGCTCTGCCTCTTTCTCACATGTAACAAAAAGTAGCTCAACCTCTCTGACTCTTAATTTTCTCATCTGTAAAGTGGAAAATAATAATATCTATTTTAGGAGATTCCTGAGAAAACAAAATGAAGCAATGCATGTGTAAGTGGTTAGTTAGCACAATGTCTGGCATGTAATATTGGGTACCACTTTTCCTGTTACTGTTTTTCTGGGCACAATTTGCTCCCCCAGAAAAGTAAAGAATCAAGGACTATGGGATTGAGGGCCTTGAGAACTCATTATAGTGCATTCTTCACATTGCAAACATAAAGAAATGGTATTCAGAGAAGTTGGGTGATTAGAGAACAGGTTCTTTATTCCTCACAATATGTCCCCAGTGACGGATATGGTGTCTAATACAGAGTGGGTGTTCCATAAAGGCTGAATGAGTGAGTGAATGAATGAATGAATGAATGGTCTTGAGTCATACAGCAGTTGTAGAGCCAGGGCTAGAGACCACCTCTTCCCATATACAGAACCAGGGTTGAGAACTGTTGTTTTTGACAACACTTCTAAGGTCCTCCCCTTTATCTAAGACCCTCCATTACCCTAGCACTAATATCTGTATTAATAACTTCCACAAAACAAACAAATAAACATTTCTTCCTTGCTGTCTTGGAAACATATTTATTACAGTATTTCCTGAATGAAGGGGAAAATGATAGATAGCAACGAGCCGCCACAGCTGGGTGATTCTTTGCAATGCAGCCAAAAACTTGGCGCTATCAACCAATAAAATCCATACTCAGAAAGGGAGGTGGAGGAGAAACTCTGAGAAGAGCTTTTTAGCTCTGTCCTGGCATGAAGTGCTTAGCTCCCCAAACAGTTTATATTAGAATATCCAAAAAGATGTTTGGCTAATATTTTATGACTCAAATATTACTGCCAGAATCTTTTAGGCCAAGCTCTTTTAGTTGTCCTTTCTCTTCACTGAAATAGTGGGGATATAAGTCTGAAATTAAAAATTACTCTCTAAAGGAAAAATCAAAATATTTTACCATGTTAAAATTCCAGGCCTCATCATAGCTGATATTTGTGCATTTTCTGTGTGGGAGTCTTACAACACCCGGGATCTGATCTCTGCTTAGTTGTGAAGTGACTTTGGCTTCCCTGTTGACCCCAAATGGAGCCCTGCTGCCCTACCCTTTACTGGTTAAGCCCCATTGGATAGGAAGTTGGGGGAATTGGCCTCACCAGTGTGTTCCAACCTCAAGTCCAAGCAGACAGCTACTGCTGCTGATAGGGGCAGAGGAGCTTTGGTGATCACAGGAAAATTTTCTCCAGCTGCCCCTGGGTGAATCTCAACCCATCAGCAGGATAAGACAGAGATGTCTGTGAAGGAAATGAGTTGTTAATGAGCCACATGAAGTAAAGACCAAAGTGCTGAGCACCAAGGACTAGCTCAGATCCCTCTTTGCTGCTCCAAGGTAGTAAAAAGAAGGAAGGGACTTACTAGGGGGATGATAACGTCTTACCAAGCTTCCGCATTCCACTCCTTCTTTGTAACTGTGTCTCTGAATCAGTTAGCTCAGCAACACAGAAAAGACAAATGCAGGGCCAGATCCTCTACAACAGTTAGAAATATCCATCTTAAGCAGACATGGTCGAAACTGTGTTCCTGTACCATTTCCAGCTGTTTCTCTCATTCTATCAGCACTGTATCCAATGACTAATGGGTAATGTGATGACTTTAGTCATATCCATATATCCTTCAAGACCTCTTAGTGACCTCAAAGGAGCCTGGTTTAGCAAGTAGAATGAATTATTGGAGAGAAAAACAAGGCTTTCCCCGAAAACATTCTGGAACATTCTGTTTTACTGTATTCAAATGCACCACAAGCACCTTCAATACCAAGACTGCCCAAGGTCTGTGCCAAGAGGGTTTGATGGGCTCTCAAATATTGTGTTCTCTGTGGGGACAGGGAGAGAGGCCCGGATACTGTCCCTCTTGGGATCCTGACAGCCTCTCTCATTGGAGGATCTTGCGGTTTCCAACTCTATATATTCTTCATGACCATCCCCACCACTGCAGTCTAAAGTCCTAACCATTCACTAATGCACTTCTTCCTGGTAGCCCCACCTCATCACCTCAGGTAGAAGTATTTTTTCTCTTACATCTCAGAGCACTGAAGCCCGTAGCCCCCTCTCTCTGTGTGTTTGTACCTCCTGCCTCTGTGCACATGTCTAGTACCCCTGCCAAGGAACACAGACAGCATCTTAGCCAACATTGTGCCCTATACAGTACAACACAGTGCCTGGTGCAGAGCGTGGCATGGCAAAGGTTTGTTAATAGACCAAGTAGCTGTTGAATGAATTGTTTATAGAATGTAAATTAGAATTAGTAGTTCCAAAGGTGGGGGGGAGGTACAGACAAAAAGATCATTGTTAAAGATTGCCATATTTATCTAAGAACATTCAACAACCACACATGCAAAAAAAAAAAAAGTTTCATTTTCCAATATAAGTGAGGAGCTAGAATGCAAGATGAGTGAAGCCTGCAGATGCCAGGAAGGCAAGCATGCTTGCCAACTCCCCATGCGATCACCACACAATGACTCAGAGCCACAAGCTGCCAGAAGAGGCTGACCCATCCGAAACTCTGTTGTTCTTGTCTGGAGAACACTGTCTTGTTCTTTTCCTCAACCAGTGACCAAATTGCTCACAGCTTCCCGTGTATTCTAATGGAGCTTTATCTACTTAATAACTCAGAATTGCAACCATAATACTTTCATCTTGCAACACAATGATCCACAGAGCCACTTGGTTTGTCTAGATTTATCAAACTAGATGGTGGCTATATAGCTACAACTCTAACCACATGCTTCACCCAGATCCAAAGACCAAAATAGTGTTTTGTGAACAGTTCTTGACATTCTGTGTGTAAGTCACTTCCCAAGATAGGGAACAGAGAAGAAAAAAGTAAAATAAGTATGGTTTCCAGAAAGCATAAACATTTTTTCAAACCTTTTTTTCAGGACAGGGAAACACGATCTTCTTTGTCCCCTGAGAGTCATCATTTTGTCATCTGATTTTTCAGGATCTAAAAATTGTTGCCAGATGTTTCATTTTTACTACTTAATATCATAAACTCCTTATACATTTTGCCTACAAAGACATTATATTAAGCAGTGGATGTTAAACAATAGGTGTTTTTTTTTATATATACTTTCAATATAGCCAGCATAGAGTTACCTTCAAACTGGTAATTATAACAGACATTTAAATTTATTTAAGTCCTATTTACAAGATACATAAAAAGGTTTTCATAAATTCAACCTTTTTTTTCAACTTAGGTTGAGGTATGGTTCAGAAAGGACACAAAGCATTCCTTTAACAGGGAAACTGAGGCACAAGGACTGACCCAGAAAAGCAGGAATTGCACTGTGATTTTTCTGACTCATGACTGATTTTCCATTGCAATTCCCCCTTATTAGATGACACTTAAAACCGCATAATATTTCTTCAAGTACAAAATTCAATAATTTCTTTTTTTTTTTTTACTATATGTAATATAGCACTGTACAGTTTTACAACTGGTAGTCTAGTGGTTAAGAGCCTGGTATTTACAATCAGATGTAATCAAGGTTCTAATCTTGGTCTAGACATTTTCTGTGTGATCTTAGGCAAGTTACTAACCCTGTCTTAGCATCAGTTTCAGAGCTGTGTGGAGCCGGCTTGTTAAACACAGCCATTTAAAAAACTAAATCATATAAACTTAAAATAAAATAAATTATATTAAAAGCAAAGGTAGTGCATACTCAAAACTATCACTTCCTCCTTATTATACTACATGTTACCATTATCTATGCTTTTGAGGATGTTTATGTCTACAGTATCTCTACAGTGAAAATATTACATAACAGTGTGCTACTGCACATCTCGTCCCAACTCCCTGTTCAGTGACCTCTCCTTGGTAGCTTGAAACAGGCCATGATGAGAGTATATACACCACAGAATTCAGCAAACACTAAACAGCAGGGCTTTCCCTGCCCTTCATTATTCCATAGAATAAAGGAAAATGGAATCAACCAAATATAAGTGCATTACAATTCTGAATTTAACTTTTACCAATGCATTTGGATCCATAATCTGCTCATTCACATCTGGTTTAGCTTGTGACAAAACGCTTATTGCTCCAATTAACCCTTACTGATAGACTCTCAAATCTTCTATACTTCCACTTCCAGCTCTGTTCGAAGAACCAGACTTCTACTTTCAAGTACTTCATGTCATTTACACTCAGATGTATCACAGGAACCTCAAATTCAGCCTTTCCAAAAGAAAATTCATTATTCTTTTCTCCCAGTCTTGCTCTTTCTTTGGTTATCTTGGTTAGTTACCATATAGCAGCATAAAATCCCAAAGCTGAAAAAGACCTCAGTGATTATCTAGCCCTGCCTAGCCATTCTACAGATGAGGGAACTGAGACAAAAAAACAAAGCAGTTGTCAAGGGTTGCACAACTGGTTAGTAACACAGCAAGGACTAGATCTCCTAACTAGTTTTAGGTTCCTTTCACCATCCCACTGTCCTCTACTGCATGAGAGAGAAGGAAGAAAGAAAGGAAGGAAGGAATGCCTTCCCTCTCTTGCTTTGCTTTTGCAATTTCCATTCGATTTGGCTAGTGCATTCATCCCTGAACATGCCTGTGTGGCTTTCTCTGACCTCCACCATGAACCCCAGGGGTGAACAAGTAAGACCTTCTATTATTTCTGCCTCTGGAAAAGGCAGAATTTATGTAGCCTGGAGAGAACTGAAATTACCTTGGAATCTTCCAATTTGCAGTTAGCACAGTCTACCTTTAAGTCTTGTGGGTCCCAGAGAGATTTAACGGTACAAGAACTTCTGATAAGCCATTATTATTGCATTGAATATTGTAATTGTTTGAACATTTCTGGGATGCTGTCCCTTTTAATTTTTGTTAATTTATGTGTAGTGACTGAAATGTAATTGATGAAAAAATACTTTCACTTTAGTATTTCATAGTTTCCTAGGCTCTTTTCTCACTGTAAATTTGAAGAAATGTCAGACTCACCACTTACCAAGAAGAGATCATCCAACTTTGCTCTAGCAAATGGCCAACTTTTAAGCAACCTAACAGGCCTCCTGAATTTCCACCTGAAACACCTGGCTAGACATGCCCTGAAATTGGCTGCAGTCTCATTCATTCACTGATTCATCAAACATCCAACCAAATCTTACTATGTTTCAGGTATTGTATTATGTGCTGACGATACAGATACACAGGTGAATAAGACACCATTCCTGCCATCAAGGAGCTCACAATGTGGTGGGTAGCAGACAACTATGCAGATCATTGAATCTATAGAAAATGCTTAGTGAAAAGTGCAATGATAGAAATATACTCAGAAGAGGTCATAACCCAGCTTGGGGTGGGGCAAGGGAGGTTAGCAAGGGCTTCCTAGAGAAGGTTGTGATTGAGCAGGCCTTGAAGGATAAGTGCAAGCTAACTGGGTGAATGGGAAAAAGGGACAGTATGGGGGTGTCTGGGCAAAAGGTGAGCCTTGTGAAACAACTGAGGCTAACCTCCATGGCAAGCTTTCTTATTGTCTCCTTTAACTATCCTACATCTGCATATATAAATCTGAACCTTGGTCCAAACTCCTCACACTTCATCTGATTCCTTCTCCCATTCCACATTCAGAGTTATTGGCTTCTGCACATTTGGGTTCCAGCCTGAGCTTGTCTGGGCCCCAGCCTTCCTTTCCAGCAGGACTTTGGTTGTTCCATGCCTGGCTTCTTGCACAGTGCCATAACCTACTATAACACACAGTTGGAGATACATGAATCTGTAGGGAAAGTGGCCACTCCAAGACAATGTCAACAAGAGAGTCCTCAGAGTTACATACAAACAGAGCAGAGGATAAAGGGAAAGGAGAACCAAGATTGTTGCCTTCCCAATTGGCACTTTCTCATGTACAAGTAGGATAGCTTTGTCCTCCCCATTAAAATTCTTAATTCTAACCACATTTTCCATTTTAAGAGAATCAAGAACATATTTTAAAAATTTCTAAAATGAACAGGGAACTAATGTGGATCTCTTTGGAGCATTTTAGCTTGTGCCTTTTTATCCATTTATTCATCCATGCATGGGGATATTAGGGGCAAGACTTAAAAGGAAGTTAACCATACAGATATCTGCAGAAGGAATATTCCAGGTAGGGGAAAAAGCCAGTGCAAAACCCTAAAGTGAGAGCCTCCATGTGTTTTTATTTTTATTTTTTATTTTTTAATTTTTATCTTTTGGCAGCTGGCTGGTATGGGGATCTGAACCCTTGACCTTGGTGTTACAACAGTGCACTCTAACCAACTGAGCTAGCTGGCCAGCCCACGTGTTTTTGAAGAATAGCAGGGAAGCCAATGTGGCTGAAGCAGAGTTGGCAAGAGGGAGAGTAGTGGTAGGAAATGATGGCAGAGAAGCAATTGGAAAACAGGGCAGATTACAAAGAGCCTTATAGGTCCTTCTAAGACTTTTCTTTTATTGAGTGAACAGGAAGCCGTATCAGGTATTTGAGCAGAGGAAAGACCTTGACTTGGGTTTAAAAAGATGCCTCTAGATACTATGTTGAGAGTAGATTTGTGGGAGGGAGGAGTGAGAGCAGAGAGACAAGGTTAGGAGGCTACACAATAAACAGGCTAGAGGTGATGGTGACTTGTACGGGGGTGGTAGCTGTAGAGATGGTGAGAGGTGGTCAGATCATGGATAGACTTTGCAGGAATAGTCAACTGGACTTCCTGACTATTGAGTGGGTGTGGAAGTGAGAGAGAGAGAGAGTCAAGGATGATGTCTCAATTTTCCAGGGCTGCTGTAATAAAGTACCACAGACTAGGTGGCTTAAACCACAGAAATTTATTCTCTCACAGTCCTGGAGGCTCAAAGTCCAAGACCAAGGTGTTGCCAAATTGGTTCCTTCCAAAGGCTGTGAAGGAAGGACGCATTCTAGGCCTCTTTCCTTGCTTGTAGATGGCTGTTTTCATGTTCACATGGCACTCTCCCCATGCTTGTGTCTGTCTCCAAATTTCCCTTGTTTATAAGGAGACCAGTCATATTGGATTAGGGCCTACCCTTAATGACCTCATCTTAACTAATTACATATGCAAGGTCCCTATTTCCAAAAAGGTCACTGAGGTGCTGAATTTTAGGACTTCAGCGTATGAATTCTGGGGAGACAAGCAGATGGCCATAATAGATGATGCCAAAATTTTGGGCCTAAGCAACTATATAGATGGAGCTGCCATTAATTGAGATGGGGAAGGCTGTGGGTGGAGCAGGAGTTATTTTTTAGAACAGGGATTTTTTTAAAGATACAGGTGCCCAAAATGTGAGAGAAAAGTCTGGGTTGGAGATACACATTTGAGAGAGAGAGAGAGAGAGAGAGAGAGAGAGAATATAGACATAGAGATAGAGATAGATATAACTTCTATATACATATATACTCCTATATATATTATATACTTGTATGTATATGGGTGTATATGTGTCTGAGAATATATATGTTTGTATATATGATTTTATATATATATATATGAGTGCTCATGGGTGATCTCACCTTGTCTCATGGCTTTATGCTCATTATAATAGATGATATAGGCATCTATAATTAACAATAATTTACTACATGTTATCAAATGACTAAGAGAAGATCAAATATTCATATCACAAAGAAATAACTGTTTTACAATGATGAATATGCTAATTATCCTGATTTGATCATCATACATTATATACATTGTATTTCATTGTATTGAAATATAACTTTGTGCACCATAAATATGTACAACCAATATATTTCAATTAAAAAAATAGCTGATATAAAGCCATGAGAGATGGTGAGATCACTGAAGAAGTAGGTGTAGCCTGAGAAGAAAAGTGGACCAAGGACTGAACCCTGGGACCTTCTGTGATTAAGGAGTTGGTGAGAAGAGGAAGTGACTTAGGGAGGCACTTTTAGAAATATTGTGAGAAGAAAAAGAGCAAGATCTATGGTAGAATATCATTTATTAAAATTAAAATGCACACACACAGAAACACAATATAAGAGTACAAGAATGCATAGAGATTTAAGGAGCCATATAAAATAAATTAGGCAGGATGCTTGTGTAGAAGAAAGAGAATTAGAGTGGAAAATATGGATAAAAGGGAAGAAATTTAGTAAGAGAGGGTGCTTGCACAGACTGATGATGAAATTTTGCCATGAACTGAGTATGATTAAATATACTCTTGGTGTTCTAAATAAACTAAATTAATTCCAATGTGAAATAAAATGGAAATCTCTGGTTATGTTTCTTTCCTTGAGTATGTTTCCTCCCTTGGACAATACTGCAGAGGAAACACAATAATTTCAAAACTCTTCTTAACTTCTTTTAGTGAGAATACTACCAATAGAAGCTCCTTATCGGGCTCTGACAGTTTGATAAGAATATTTGGAAAGCGGGAGATTCAATAAAACCTAGTGACTGTGGAAGTGAATGTAAGATGACTTAAATACTTATTGGTAATTCTGAGAAGAGAAGAGTATCAGCACCGAACCCACCCCAGGTTTAAATGTTGTTCTCCCACCCCTCTTGTAACACACTTTAATAATACTACTGCTGTGAAACTAAATTATGTGGGTAAGTAGGGAATAAACATGGGGAGCCACAGCATTGGTTTTACTGCAGAAACCACATCTCTATGAGTTTTCTAAATCATAAAAAAAAGTCATTAGGATTGGCACAACCAATTTGGAAGACCAGGAATATCAACTAAAACCAAACAGACACATATCTGATGACCCAGCCATTTGACTCCTATGTCTGCACCTAACAGAAATGTGTGCTGTGTTCACCAAAATACATGTACACGAATTTTCATAGCACTTTGTGCACTCTTCTGTATGTATTTTATACTTTGGCAAAACTTACCAAAAAAAAAAGTCACTAGGCAAGTTTCTTTGTTCATTAGATCCCAAATGTCAGTGCCAGCAAAACGGGAAGCAGATTTAATGGATCCTTGGGTGTTAAGGATTTATGGTCAGTCACAGACATGTTTAAAGCAACAATTTGGGTACATCATAGAATATGAGCATGTGAAGAACCATGCAAAACCTTCAGTTTTCTCTTGGGCCTTAGTTTTTTTCTTGAGTAAGGCTCTCCATAAAGCCCAACCAGAAGTTTTCTTTTGAACCTCCACTGAAAGCTAAATAAGAATCATCAGAAAGCTAAATAGCCTCACCAGAGTTGTACCAGTTTCTTCCGTTTGCAATGACGGAGAACCAAAACGAACTAGCTCAGGTAGAACAGGAATTAATGGTGTCTCCAACTGAAAGTCCAGTTAAATAACATATCATCTTTCCTTCTTAAACATGTCATCTCTCCCTATCAAAGGCTGGCTTCTTTGTGATGGTTTTGTTCTCTCCCATTGCAGACAAATTTCCTCATGTTTCTGGGGAAAAGAACTGCAAAGCAACCCAGACTTTACCTGTGCCAGGCCCTGCAACCTCAGGAAACACAGAATTTGTTTTTCCCATTGTTGATTGAGTACCTGGAAGATTCTGAATGGTTCTCCTAGGATCACATGCTCCTCCCTGGACAAATCCTAGCCACTGTGGATAGAATTTATGATTGGCTAGCCCTGGTTCAAATGCCCAGTAGCCACTGGAAAATATGAGTAATATAATAATAGTAGCTAAGGTTGACTAAGTACTTACTTTGTGCCAGCCACTGTTCTAAGCCTCTTATACGTATCAAATCACTTCATTCACATAACCTGCTTTTGAAACTGAAGTCTACAATGGGGTGTACTGTCCCACTCCCATAACAAGTAAATGGAAAACTCAGGATCAAAATGCAGGTGCTGCAGAACCTGTGCTCTAAATTACTATTGTGTGTTGGTCTCAGGGCACTATGAGTGACAGCTCCCCAAAACCACATGGGATGGGAGGTGGGTGATGCCCTGAGGCAAAGGATGCTGTGTGTGGGGGCCAAAGAACAATTTCTTTACCTGTGAAGTTTCATTAATAAAAACCACTGTCAAATTTAGATCAACATGAAGAAAAGGCATAACAAATTTTATTATTTAACTTGCTGGAAAAGGACAAATCACAGGGAAAATCGTGAGAGTAATGTCCCAATTTCCAGTGTGGATACAGAAACTTACATACCAGTGTTCATAGGACCTCCACACGTGTGGGGAGGTGCAAGCCCCAGAACAATGGCCTGTGACCAGGTTTCTCTGAAGCTTTGTGGGGAGGTGTCATAATAGTGAAAGAAGGAAGTCAGAAATTAAATTTAAGTAGAGACATGTATACAAATGAAAATACTTCAGGTAATCTCACAGCTGCCCTCAGAAGGGATAGATATTTTAAGTCCCCACATTTGCAAAGGAAAAATACCAACATCTCATACAACAGTTCATTAGTTTTGCTTATTGAACTAACCATTAAGTCAAGTATTTAGTAAACATAAATTATTTAATAATATTGTTTTAAAAAATTAGTTTATGACATAAGCTTAGATTTTATGACTTTGAAGGAACAGTAAATATAAAAGCAAATAAATTAAATTTGTTCAACAGACTTTGACTAAAATCAGAATTTTTTGTTAAATGGATATAGATCTTTTTTCTTCTGAAAATAATGCAAAGAAAATTTTGCATTTGATATCTGAAAGAAAATTTTTAATTAATTTGAAAAATATTTTAACAACAGCAGCCTGTTGGAATAATGTGTCAGGCACATTATTTTAACCTTACAAGTGATCAAAGAAATACAAATAAAGGTTGGTCAATGGATTCAAAATTACAGTTAAATAGGACGAATAAATTCTACACCTCTGCTGCCAGTGGGGCCTGCCCAGGGTCCTGAGGTATGGATCTGGGAATCGACCCCCCCTCCTGTACCCAGGCAAGGAGCATGCCAAGAACACCACTTCCATGTGGGTGGCCCACCACATCCACCACCATAGCCATAGCTGCTGCAAAAGCAGCTAGACACCACAACCACTATGCAGATGGCCCTCCAGCCACTTGAATGCATTGACACAAGGAGAGTGACCAGCGGAGACCAAAGAAAAGAAGAGGATGTCTCTCTCCACAAAGCTCATTCCAGAGTGACAGAAGAAGTATCTACTCTAAAATAACAGTGGGGGACCTGAACACACTTCTGCAGCACTGGACAGATCATCTAGGCAGCAAATCAACAGAGTAACTACTACTATCTCAGAAGGAGAGAAGAAATCTATGGTTATCAGAGATGGGAAGGGGGAGGGAGAAGAGAGGGAGAGGGGGATAGGAAGAGATTGGATAAGTGGCATGAAGAATAAGTAAGATTTGTAATAATGTATATGCTAATAATATTGATTTGATCAACATATGTCAATGTTGAACCCCAAAATATGTATGATAAAATTATGATTCAATAAAAAAAATTAAAAATTAAAAAAAAGTGAATAAGTTCTAGTGTTCTATGGCACTGTAGGGTGACTACAATTTACAATTTATTGTATACTTTCAAATAGCTAGAAGAGAATTTTGAATGTTCCCAAGACAAAGAAATGACAAATGTTTGAGGTAATGAATATGCTAATTACCTTAATTTGATTATTTCATGTTGTATATATACATCCAAATATCACATCATACCCCATAAATATGTATAAGTATTATATGTCAATTAAAAATAAAAAAAGCGCACTGGCTGGTTAGCTCAGTTGGTTAGAGCATGGTGTTATAACACCAAGGTCAAGGGTTCAAATTCCCATGCCAGCCAGCTGCCAAAAAATAAAAATAAAAGAAATGTAAACTGGGGGAAAGCAAAATATTTCAGCCCCAAAATATGTTTTTTTGACATATTTCAAAATAGCTAATTCAGAGAAACTGGAAAAATAAGATTGGCTAGAAGGCTGTATTTTTGTGGAAAGAAATTTACACTAATATATGCAAATAGCCAGGCTTCCTCTGAGGCACCCCTCCTTTGGCTTCTGTCTATCTTTTCTGAGGACAGCTGTGAGATTATCTGAAGTATTTTCATTTGCATACAACATGTCCTACTTTGCTTTAATTTCTGACTTCCTCCTTTAACCTGTTATGACACATCCCCGCAGAGCTTCAGAGAAACCTGGTCTCAGGTCATTGTTGTGAGGCTTCTACATTCCCCTACCTTCTCTCTCTTATAAACGCTGGTATCTAAGCTTCTGTACCCCCATTTAAATTTGAGATGTTACTTGCTTGTGATTCCCCTGTGCTTTGTCCCTTCCCAGCACATTAAATAATAAAATTTGTTATGCCTTTTCTTCATATTCATCTGACTTTGTCAGTGATTTTTATTAAGGAAACTTCAGAGGCCCTTACCAAACCAAAAATACAAAATGTCATGTTCAATGTCAAATTCACAAAAGTTTTTTACATATACTGTAATATATTTATGAAGATACCAAACATTATTTTATTTTCTGAGGAAAAATAGAATTTTAATGTTGTTAACTTCTTACATTTTACATGAAATAGTATATTATTCTATTATTAGGATTACATATAATAATCCCTAGAGAAACCACTAAAAAAGTAATACATAAAAAAAAATCAGTTGATAAGTAAAAGTGGAAAACAAAATGATACTATTAATCCAAGCAATGGTAGGAAAAGGGAAATGGGATAAAAAAAACAGCTGAGATAACTTAAAAATGAGTAGCAAGATGAAAAACTTAAACATAATCATATCAATCATTACATTAAATATAAATAGACTATCTCAAATAAAAGGCAGAGATTGTGACACTGCATAAAACAAGAGTCAACCATATGCTATGGACAAGAAGCTCATTTTTTATACAAAAACACAAATAGACTGAGAATAAAAGGATAGCAATAGTTATACCACGTGAACAATAAGTATAAGAAATATGATAAGCTATATTAATATCAGAAAAAGTAGACATCTAAATAGTAGGTGAGCCAAAGATGAAATCACAAAAAGATTAGAAAATATCTAGAACAAAATAATAATAAAAATATGACATTTAAAATATGTAGGACATATCATTCAATGTGGAAAGGAAAGTCTCTCAATAAATAGTGCTGGGAAGCCTAGATATCCACATGCAAAATGATGCTGGATTCTTACCTTATACCATAAACAAAAATTAACTCAAACTGGAAAACATGACCCAAATATATAAATTAAAACTATAACATTCTTAGATGCAAACATATGGAAAAAACTTCATGACATTGCATTTGGCAACGATTCCACTAAAATAACAGGCAACAACAACAAAAACAGATAAATTGTACTACATTGAAATTAAAACCTTCTGTGCATCAGAGGACATAAGCAACAGAGTGAAAAGGCAACTCAAATCACCTATCTTTTGAAAATTTTTTGGCCACAAAACAAGTCTTCATACATTTTAAAAGACTAAGATCATAGAAAATATGGTCTCTGACCATAATAACAGAAGGAAATTTAGAAAATTCACAAATGTGTGGAAATTAGACAACAATCACCTAAATAAACAATGGGTAAAAAGAAAAACCACAGTGAAATTAGAGAGTACTTTGAGATAAAAATCAAAGCACAACATATCAAAATTTATAGGATGCAGGACCCATGTAATGCTTAGAGTATAAATTTTCATTTATACTTGTAAACAACTATATTAAAGATAAGAAAAATCTCAAATCTATAATGTAAACTTCTACCTTAAGAAAATAGAAAAAGAAGAGCAAACTAAATCAAAAGCAAATATGAGGAGGAAATAACAAAAATTACAACAGAAATGTATGAAACAGGGAATAAAAAAACAATAGAGAAAATCAACAAAACCAAAAGTTGATTCCTTAAAAAGATTAACAAAATTTGCAAACCTTTATCTAGACTGACCAAGAAAAAGAAAAGACCGAAATGGCTAAAAACTAAGATCAGATTTAAAGTAGGAGCATTATTCCATTGTCATTATGGTTTTTTGTGGTGGTAAGATTTAGTTTCTTTCTCTTTCTCATTTGGATTTTTGTTCTACCACTGGGTTTTGTTCTTTCTTGTGTCTTCGTGATTGTGATTACCGTTTTTCAGATACCAGATGCAGGACTCCCTTGTGGATTTTTTGCAGGGCTGGTCACATGGTGTTAAACTCCTGCAGTTTTTGTCTGTCTGGAAAATACACTACTTTTCCCTCATTTTTGAAGGATAGCCTTGCTGGATATAGTATTCTTGGCTGGCAGTTTTTTTTATTTTAGTATTTTGAATATATCATCCCAGTTTCTTCTGGCCCATAGAGTTTCTGTTGAGAAGTCTGCTGTTAGTCTGACAGGGGCTCCCTTATAGGTGACTCGATGCTTTTCTCCTGTTTCTTTTAACATTCTTTCTTTGTATTTGAGCTTTGCCAGTTTGACTATAATGTGTTTTTGGAGAGGATCTTTTGGGGTTGAATCTACCAAACGTTATTTTATATTGATGGTAAGTGTAAATTGACCTTTGTGGAATATGGATAGTCTTAATGACAATGATAATCTTTTTTCATTTCTAAAAATTTATAATAAAAATTACATGTTGCTTTGCCTCCCATGGATTTGTCACCCCTTTTCCCCTGGGTGATGGAGCCGCCAAAGATTACTCAAAGCCCATCTCTTTTGAGCAGTGAGAAGCCCCAAAAAGGGATTAATCTTCCAGAACCCTCAAGAGCGAGGCATTCCTTCCATTTGGGAAATTAACCACGAATTGGAGTTCTCTTCCCACATTTATTCTCCAGACCAGGAAGTTACAGGAAGAGAACATAGGTGGGGTTTTTGCTAACTATGGTTTAACAAGTTTAACAATAGAAGCTGGTAACATTCAATAAGACAAGCAAGGTGACATTCTATAATGCAATTAAGTCAGATCCACTAACAACAGCTTGATTTTAGCAAACATTCTCTTCTTACAGCAATTTCCCAGTATCTTTACATATCAATCAGTAACCTGTCTGTCTTTGAGCCAGCAACCTTGCTGTGTTACAATTCTTTATCTTACAACAGAGACTATAGCCTAGGGAAAATTTCCTGTCCTTTGCAAGGTCAATATTTGAAACTGCAAGGCTTTGGAAAACCGGGCCATGTGAAGTACTCCACATCTACACAGATTTGTTGAGGTCCAGAAAGTGATATCCCAAAGTGAAGACCTCAGAAGCAGCCTCAAAAGCAAAGAGTTCCTCTCACCTTCTTCTGCCCTCCTGTCCCTCAGCCTCCTTCTCCCCTGAAGCAAGCCATTGAAACTAGAATCCCTCTTCCCCCATCATCTCACAGATATACTCTAATCTTCCCCCCTGCCTCTCTGTCTTGGAGCTGATCATAAAGAAATTCCCTGATCTACCTTGTCTGATTGTAGGTCATAAGACCCACATTCCAGAAAGGGTCCTGCCCCACACCCTGGAGGAATGAATGCCACACAGAGAAGCCAAGAAGAATCTGAACAAACAGGCCTCGCTGGGTTTCCCCACTCAGTCTGTGAGCATTAGATCATACTTTCCTCGTCCAATCACGTTTCTTCATGACTGGGCCTGCTTCATAGAACCTAAGCATAAATATGGACAATTTTTCCTATATTTTTGGGTTTTCATTTTGAAGGCTCCTGTGTCATGTAAAACTATGATGTAACAAAATTTGTTATGCCTTTTCTTCATATTAACCTGTGTTGATCAGGTGATTTTTTAGAGAATCTTCAGGGTGTTGAAGGGGATGTCTTCTCTTGACCCCTAGAGTTATGGTGCTGTAAGCAGGACACCAAAGCTGCCCTGCTTTCTGGAAGCCATAGTTGGGAGAGACCAGAGCTTGAAAGCCAGCAAAGTGGTAAGATTTTTTTACCTGTCAGACTCCTGGTCTCTCTCTCTCTGTGGAATCTGGTTAAGGAAGCAGTAAAACACTATTCATTGTTTGTCTCTTTTTCCAAAAACTTTGAATAGTGAGAAAGGATTTTTATGATAAATCTGAGGTATAGTGACTCTGATATTTATTTTTCCTTTGTCTTTGTCTTTCTGTGTCATTTTGTTATAAAAAGGAGTACTATAGGGTAGAATACAGGCCTAGAACAAACCCTGTAAAACAGTTGTTGGAACCAGCCCTGCAGACTGGTAAGCTTTGCTGTTCTTACCAAACTGGCATCTATCTGGACAAACTTTGCTGTGGGTCCCTGAAAAAAAAACAGATAAGGTTTCCCTCTTGTCTTGTTTCTACGTCCTGGAGCTCGGTTTGTGACCAAGTGAGAGCATTTTCTCTTGGCCTCCACCATCTGGGGGATTTGGGTGTCAGCTCATGTCTGGTGGCCAGTTTAACTGGGAAACCCGAGCACACCAAGCTCACAGGGTAGTTTGTCTTTAAGAGGTGCAGCACGTAAGGGCCTTTGTTGTCTCAACCTTGTTGCCTTGCTTGTGCTGGGAAACTCCTTTCACAGTATCACCTCTCTTGAGTGGCAGATTAGTGGATCTGTGACTGGAGGTGCCTTACATTCTATGAGGGACCGAAGACTTTGTCTTAACCACCTGTGGCAACCAGGGTCTTTTTGTCTATCTTTGGGAGTGAATTTTTAGGGATCACGGGGGCTTCCTCTTCTATGTCCTCTCTAAGACTGAAAACTGCCTTGGTTAGATGAATTGCTTTTGAAATTGGGTGCACCATTGGGAGGATCTGGAATTGTCACTAGCCAGACAATGGATCCTTTGAATTGGCTATTTTCAAAAGAGAACTTTTTGGAGATCTCTTGTCTTAAACAGCTGTCTTATAGGTGCCTGTCAAAAGATTAAAAAAACAACTAGCCTTAAAAACTCACTTGACAAGATTACAAACAAAAATGAGTTAAAACAGAGTTAAAGTTCTTTCAACCCACCACAAAATTCCTTTAAAACTCCTCCCACCAAAATTTCCTTTTCAAAAGAAAAACATTTATAAGAATTAGTTTAAATTATTTTTATGACCCTTGATCTTTTAAGGTACACATTTGTGATTCTTCTACCCCCATAGACAGCCTTTATTTTCTTTAAGCTGTCGTTGGGGACAGTCTGGATCTTAGGGGAGGGGGGATGCATTTTTGCTCCCTCTTTGGAGATTTTGGTCTTAAATGTGCTTATTTGTTCAGATTTTGAGTCATTTGTTCAGATATACTTTTGACCTAAAATTTTGGCTTGCATTTAAAATGCGTTAGAGACTTTTTTATTGTTGTTTTGTTTGTCTCCTAAACTAAATGAATAGGTTCATTTGTGACTGGCATACTGATTGCTGTCAGCTCTCATGGCATTGTCTCTAAGGGTGGCCCTAGATGAGGGCTTCTTTGCACCTCTTTGGTTTTGTTTGAGTATATTTTCTTTCAGGACTCTATTTCTCTCTGTGGTTTTTTTGCTTTTCCCCAAGGAAACTATTTAGGTGACTGTAACTCTTTTACTCAAACCTCTATTCCCTTGTTGCCATTTTTGCCAAAGACTCTGAGACCTCATGAGAAATGCAGCCATGGTACACCAATGACCTATTTTGGGATCGGCTGCTTTCCTCTCAGAGCCTCAACTCTCAAATGGCATTGGCCCTATTTCTTAATTGGCTCAGCCTTTAGCTCAGTAACCCAGTTAAGGGACAGAAACTAGATTGAAAGCAATCTGCCTAACTAGATAGTCTCCAAAATACAACTTTCTGGCATTCGACTGGTTATTTTAAATAGACTTCTGAATTCTCTTCCACGCTCCTCTAAAATCGTATGGTAAAATTCTATGATTTATTTTGTCTTGACCTTCATTTTCAATCCTTACCTCGTCTGATACATCCAAACTCCTTGGAAAAGCTTTCATTATTTCTCTGTTGCTTTGAGATATAAACTTATTACCTTGCTTTCTCTAAAACTCAGTAAAGTCTTCTGCCATGTGGGGCAAATAAGCTTTAACGTGTTCCTTTTATAGACACATTTTAAATCCAACTGTCCTTTTTTAGTGAGTTTTATATTGTATCTTTGTTTCTGTGGGTTGTTGGGTTTTGTTTTTTTTTTTTTGTATACATGCGTACATGTGTAAGCTGTATGTTGTGTCTACATGTTTATGTCTATACATATGTTTGTATATTGTCTACATGGTACCCAACTGGCTTATAAATAATGTGCACTCATAAGTAAATAAGCCTAAGTACTTTGTAAGTTCATGTGACTTTAATTTTTGTCAAATAAAGCTAGTTATTTTAAATTGTTAGTAAAATAGATATGCTTTCAGAATTTAATTTAGATGTTTTTACCTTGGTCTATCTACTGGTCACACAGATTTATCTGTCTCTAATAGGTGGTTTAAGGTTATAAAATTACTTCTGTGATATTTTTGATACTTGCTCAACTTATCTATGGGCTAAAAACTATGGGGACTAGCTTCTGGGCTTCCCCAACCTCACACACATCTTGCTAGTTTGTCTTTGGTTCTAAGCCTCTAAATTCTGTGATCTGGACAGCTGGCCACAGTGAGGCCTGGGGACATACATGTCTATAGTGTGTGGACCACCAACTGCAATACAAAGCTAAGCCCAATATGGTCACCTCCCTGTCTCAGCTCTGCCTGCCTCCTGGCCATGCTGGGAGGGCCACTATCCTTTAGGCATTATCTTCACGGTTCCGTTCTCTGCCTTAGGCTCTGTACCTGGTGTGTAAATACAGACAGGCCCTGGCTGCCCTGGATGCCACTTGGGTATCTGGGGCCCAGGATAGCTAGGGAAAGGGTACCTAGGAGTTGATAAAGATTTAGCTTGGTTTTGTTTTTTTCAAAAGAAAAATAATAACTTAAATAAATAGCTTTGTTTTCCATGAACAATTCAAATATAATTATTTTAATTAATGAGTACATTAGACAAATGTGAATGGGTTAAATGCTTGTAAATGAAGTTGTCATAGTTTAAAATTCTTTTCAGTTGTTTAAAATCTTGAAGTCATGTTATGTTAAATTAAGTAACTGGTAATCATAAAAGTCTAAGTAAGTTAAAACACTAAAACATTAATTATACATAAATTCAAGTTTATATATTTTGACATTTTATTTTTATGTGATATAAAAATGTTATAAACAAAGCTAAATAAATATAATCTAAAAATTTATAAGAAGTTATAAAAAGCTTATAAAAAATTTGTATGGTCAAAACTGACTAAGATTAGATAGATTTGTTCAAGATTTTATTAAAATTGGCTTTAGTATTAATAGTATACTGGTACAAAAGTAAAATTTGGTTTTCTCTTTTAAACAAGATTTTTATATAGTAGTGATAAAAAATAGTAAAAGATTTGTGTTCACCTTTTGATAAACTAAAAAAGAATGGGGGAGAGTGAGAAACAAATTTTGTGTATTTATTAGGTGTTTTGATTACTTAAGAAAACTAAGTTAAAGATGTAAAGTTTCTTTCAAAAATATGTAACTTTATATTTGTGTGAATGTTATTAATATATGTTCAGAAATTGTATAAAATTCCTAAAATTCTGATGTTATCAGTTATAATTATGGCTATTATGTAAAATTGTTGTAGGCCATAGAAATAACCAAATTCTTTGTCGATTTTTTCTTGATTGCCCACAGTAAATTGCTTTATTTTGTTACTTTCCTTTCTAAATGCTCTTTGCAAATCCTAAATTGTCGTGACTTCAAGGAGGTTCATGAAAAAGACAAAAATATTCTAACAAGTATTCTGGAATACAGACTTCTGCTGAGGACTTGAGATTATTTAATTGGACTGGGTAAATAAAAAAAAAAAAAAAAACACCCCAGAACTCTAATGAAAAACTGGACTCATAAAATTGCTAACCTAACATCGGGAAGAAAAAGAATTAATTGCATGGGACTCAGCTAAAGAAGGATTGAAATAATTTTTTTTTTTTTTTTTACTTTTTCTTTGAAACATTGCTGATTCTTTTTGTTTTGTTTTCTAGATTTTAAGAACTTTTTTTCTTTTGGGGCTATTTATAGCTTTACAACAACTTGGTGAAGTATTCTTCTGTGAGCAAAATTGAAGCATTTACTTTTCTCTGTAGTAGATCCCTCCAGGATTTTGAAACTATTAGGGAGTATTCTCATATTATGACAATATAGTTATCTGCATAAGTTCAATAAAAATCTTTTTTCTTTTTTAATAGACAAAATCGGAGACACTGGTTATTTTACCAAGGCTTTGACTGGAATGTCATATTTCCAGATATGACCAACTTGCTTTAAGGAATTGAGGTTGACTTTCATAAAGCTAATAAAAAGCTCGTTCAAAAGACTGACCTAATACCTTTTCTGCATGAGTACAGTGTGCCTGGCTTTGTGGTAAGTAAAGAATGCAGGCCCAAGAACCAAGATATTTTGGAAACCTCCGGAAAAGAGGAATTCACCCAATCCATACAGGTAACAGTCTGAGAGTGAGTCAGATCCTGGGCTTGGGTTCCTAAGACTCCAGAGGCTTTTAAGAGTCTAATGCTAGATTCCTTATAAAAGTCCCAGCACAGCCAATTTAAAAAGAACCTTTATGATAAATCACTATTTTTGCTGCACTTTATGCAAATAATCAGGCCAGAGACTAAATTTATTTTGGAAATAAATTAGTCTCCTTGTAAATATCTTTGGTAAAGAGAGAAAAAATTATGTTTCAGAAGAAAAAATAAAAACTATAGTAAACCTGTTATTAGATTCTACCCCTGCCCATCACTTTTGAGTTTTTATCATCTGAACTGAATCCTGAGTTTTTTAATTCCTTCAATATCTGGCTGTGACTCTCCAGACTAATGTTTCAATTTACATATAAACAACCTTTGTGCCTGCTACTTCATGGACTATTCAGAAAGTTCACTGGGACACCTGAAACACTACAAACCAGAGAATTTTCCAGATAGCCACTTTCTGCTCTTGCTCCAACTGAAGATACTAAGAGCCCGACATCTAAAATCTTTTTGACTGGGTGCCCTCTGGACTCAAAAACTGAGTTTAGAGTTTGTTCTAACCGTTAACATTTGTTTCTTTTGTTTCCATAGAAATGCCTCTTGTTAAATATCCAATTGCTCAGGTATTTAATACAATACACACTATACAGATGCCTGCCTTCAATGGAAGCCCATCCGCCACACCACTGCCTAAAATCAGACACAACGTTTAACCGTTTGACTGGACTGGCCTGTCTTGGAACTGAGAGACTTTCTTGGAACTGAGAGAACTGATTCGATGGCTTATGAGACAATTCACCATCCCAATTTCTGGACTGTGAAACTTCTTTAGGAAGTTTCACAGCAGGGAATGTTGGGGCTCAGAAAGCGATACCCCAAAGTGAGGGCCTCAGAAGCAGCCTCAAAAGCAAAGAGTTCCTCTCACCTTCTTCTGCCCTCCTGTCCCTCAGCCTCCTTCTCCCCTGAAGCAAGCCATAGAAACTAGAATCCCTCTTCCCCATCATCTCATAGATATACTCTAATCTTCCCCCTGCCTCTCTGTCTTGGAGCTAGCCATGAAGAAATTCCCTGACTTACCTTGTCTGATTGTAGGTCCTAAGACCCGCATTCCAGAAAGGGTCCTGCCCCATACCCTGGAGGAGTGAATGCTGCACAGAGAAGCCTTGAAGAATCTTAACAAATAGGCCTCGCTGGGTTTCCCCACTCAGTCTGTGAGCATTAGATCATACTTTTCTTGTCCAATCACATTTCTACATGACTGTGCCGGCTTCATAGAACCTAAGCATAAATATGGACAATTTTTCCTATATCTTTGGGTCTTCATTTTGAAGTCTCCCATGTCATATAAAACTATGATGTAACAAAATTTGTTATGCCTCTTCTTCGTATTAATCTGTGTTGATCAGGCAATTTTTTAGAGAACCTTCAGGGTGTTGAAGGCAATGTCTTCCCTTGATACGTACAGATGTATGCAAAGATACGGCTACCAGAATTTTCCTCACAAGTTACTTATGATAGCAAAAATTGGTAATAGTGAATGGTTAAATAAATATTGATATTTTGATATAATGGAATACTATATAGTTACTAAAAGTTAAGGTTTATGGAAAAACATTTACTGAAATAGAGAGATGTTCACTTTATAGAATATTAAATAAAAAGCATGTGCATGATAATAATCCATTTTAGTTTAAAAGAGATATAGACATGCATAGAGAAAAGACCAGAAAGCTACACCCTGAGATACTAACAGCACGTGTTATTTCTGGGTGGTGGAAATTCAGGTAATTTTAAATATTTTCTCTTTCTTTTCTTACATACATTTTCAAATTTTTATGTGTTTAACATGTAACAAGAAAAATATTCAAAGATTTATTTATTTATTTATTTATTTTTTTGTCTTTTTCGTGACCGGCACTCAGCCAGTGAGTGCACCGGCCATTCCCATATAGGATCCGAACCCGCGGCGGGAGCGTCGCCGCGCTCCCAGCGCCGCACTCTCCCAAGTGCGCCACGGGCTCAGCCCCAAAGATTTATTTTTAATAAAAAAAGATAATTTAAAATGACAAGTATAAGGCTAAATGTTTGCATGAATACTGCAAGAGCTCATGGGAGGGGCCTTCCCCTGATTTGGGGCCCCATGTGAGCAGAGACTTATTTGAAAAGAAAACGAACAGAGGCAAAATCTCAACTACATTAGAGATGACAACTCTCAGGTGCGTGTGCAAGTTCTGGTATTCATTAGAAAATCAGTCACATTACTTAATGCACCTAGAGTGTTTATCCAATCTCAAAAGAATGCAGAATATTTCTAACACATATGCAACTGATTTTCACTTTTCATTGCAGCTCTCCATCATCCATTTATTTATTTGTTTCTAACAAGTACGGTTAAAATTCTTTCACAATATTGTACAAGTAAATTTTTCCTTTTTTGTGCTATAGTGACTGCATTAAAGTTTAGCCCTTGACATATTTTGTGTATGCTAATCCAGAGCTCCTCAAAGACAGGAATGCTGTTCTATTCATCATAGTGCCCAGTATGCAGCAGGCACTCAACAAACACCAGTGAAAAGCATTTAGGGTTAAGCACCTATTCTCAACTCTTTTTGTTTTATTAGGACCTATTTTCTTGGTCAGATATGTTAACACATGACTTCCTAGTGCAAAATTCCAAATTTATAAAAAGAAAATACATTCTAGTTTCCAAGACAGAACCTCTTACTTAGAGGGGAAAACCTTAAAATCCGAGTCATCAATTTTCCTTCTTTGAAACCATTTTTGTAGCACACCCAGAGCTGGGAGGTAGATGGAGCCTCCTCAAAGGACTTAATCCATCGCTCAGAATCAGTAAAGCCCAAGCTTCACAGGTTCTTTGTATATCCTAATATCTTCATTTCTAAGGTACCTGTTGTTCATAATGAGCCCATTTCTTACCTCCAGTGCATCTAAAGGGCTCAGTTTCAAATGGCACAATTTCCAGTGCCTGACACCTATAGCCAAGTCTCTCTTAGATTATTAAATGAACAAATGGAAATGGAAGAGAGATAAATGAAAGAAACTAACACTGTTTTACATAATGATACGAAATACTAACTTCGTTGTGGTTTGAGACTTACAAACTAAGGGACAACTTGGAAAAGAATTCTATTTACATATTCAGACCAAACTCAAATACTAACTGAGGCCAGGCAGGCAATGTAATTAACTTGTAGTAGTCTAGGCGTAAATGCACATGTGGACGTTTCTGAGTGGAGGAGTGGTGGCAAACTCTATCTCAAGGGGGCAAGGCTGATTCAGCTCCAGCCATTGTTGCCATATTGGAATGCAGGCCCAATTCTGCTAGTTCTTCCCATTTTTAAAGACAAGCTTGAAATCTAGTTTTGTGAAAACTCCAAAATTTTAAATACTGGCTCAAAATTTAAAGACAGACATACTATGTGTGTTTTGCATGCCTATCTGGGTAGTGGATTATAAATTTGAAACCTCTGATTTAAACTTTACTGTGTGTATTAGTCCATTTCTGTTGTCTATAACAAAATGCCTGGAGCTGAGTAGTTTATAAGAAAACAAAATTTATTGCTTATTGTCTCAGAAGCTGGAAGTCCAAAGTCCAGGGAACACATCTGATGAAGGCTTTCTTTGGTGGTGACTTAAGTGATGGCAGGGTATCACATTGCAAAATAGTGGAGCAGAGAGAGATAGCTCCTCAATGTGCTCTCCTTTTAAAGCCCTCAGAACCATGCTCACGACCACCCTTATTAATCCATTCACTATAGCATGGTCCTACAACCTTATCACTTCTTCAAGGCCCCACTTTCAATTACCATAATAGGATTTCTCACCCTCAACAGTTGCAGTGGGGATTTAAGCTTCAATAAGGTTGGGGGGACATCTAGTCTACAGCACTGTATCTGAGAATATTTATCCTTAGGATATGTGTGTGTATGCTGTGCATCTGTGTATGTGTTGTGTGTTGTTGCTACAATAATTACCTTGTGGAAACACAGAAGAACAAGGAGGTAAGTCATACTGTGGGGAGGGATTTTAAGCACTGGGGCGAGTAAGTAGAAAAGTACTGGAGGATTTATTGCTGGGAGGAAGTTGACCAAAGGGATGTGTCAAACACATTAAGTTCTTGTGTTTGCTAATTGGTGCCTATCAAAATTAGGTTCCTACCCTTCCACGGAAATCGGAAGATAGGGGTGCTATCTTCTTTGATGATCATATACCAAAGAAATAGCTCCCAGGTCCTTAAGGGAGACATTCCTGGGTTGTAACACCAGCAAGTAGCTTTTAAAAAAGATTTACATCTCAAAGAAGCAGAGAAAGAATTTACAATTCCAAGTTTTCTAAAGTAAACGCTCTAAGAAATGGGAGGTCAGGGGCTTAGAGTCCAGAAGAAGACGGGCTAAAGTTCAGTCGAGTTGAGGGGAACGTTAAGGCCGTCTCAGTCATAAAGTTGTGGTGGATGCTGACATTGAGCAAACTCTGCACTACACCCTCCTCACTGCCTAGCGCATCAGTAAACCATGGCATAAGAAATGGTGGTGGCTAGTTAAGAATTCTGTCCATTCAAGAACTCAGCGGAGAATCCTGTGCTGCCCCTGTAACTGCACCCCCCACCCCCACCAGCCCAGGGGACTCTGCCTGCCTAGATAGCTAATAGCAGGTGCTTATAACTGTATCAGTACCATGAGCTTTCACCAGCTATGCAACCTTGGACAATTTATTCAACCATCCTGAGCTTTGGTCTCTTCGTTTGTAAATGGGCATAATAAATACACACTACACAGCATTGTGTGAGGAGTAAAACTGATCTGTGTATAGCACTCAGCACAGTGCCTGGCATACGGTAATGACTCAATAAATGGTAACTATCAATATTTCAGCCAGTTCTCACCTGTGCTATTATGTTATTCTTACAGAATAATGAACATACTATGACACCAATATCAATAAAATACACAGAGAGGGAAGAAAATAAGTTAAAAGACTTATGGCTTAAATCTATCAAAATTAGAAAAGATGAAATTGTCAATGAGGCAGTAACTACTTCCAACGTGCCATGCCCCATTCTCCACAATTTTACCCTATTTTCTGCCCAACTTTCCTAATCCTGTTCCCTCAAACTTAAAATATTTTCCTACATAGATTTCAAATCGTCATGCTATTTAGCCCAAGGATGTAATGCAATTTTTAAAATTACAATCTTTGTTTTATTTCCTTTCTCACATTTGTCACTTGTAGCATTTACCCAAAAAAATCTACGAGGGAGCTAATCGACTTTTCAGGAATCCTGTGCAAATTCTCCCCCAAAAGGTTTTCCTTTGTTTGTATTCTGGTAGCAATTCTAAAGTTTTCAAGATCTGGACTCTGGTATTAGAATTGTGCTCAGTGGTCTGTTTCATCGTCCAATGAGCTCTGCCTGTGTGTCGATGTGACACTCCAGTGGCAGGAAGCCAAGAGCCTATAGTAGCGATCCTGGGGAAAATTTAAGCAGCTGTGGCCATGTAATTTAAAACCTCTGCAAAGTGTGCTGGGTCCGTGCACAGCATGAGTATAACATGAGGGCTGGATGCAGCCGGTTCTTGGGAGGACCTCCTCGTCCGCTGTAGGAGAGAAAAGACTGAAAGACAAACCTGGGTGCAGCCTGAAAGGTCCAGATAGATGAGCTTGTGGCAACCATTCCCTAAATTCAGGTACTGTAAACCTTTGTCCGTGAACCTTCTGCAGTAAGCCAAACTAAGATTCTGTAAATTGTGGAAGTGCCTGAAAAGACAGGACGAGAAAAGAGAGGAAGGAAAATGATTATACTTTAGTTGTTCTCTCACATCTTTTCTAAGCCACTATGACAAAGAGAAGTAAAACTGTAAATTAATCTTTTCTCCTTGCAGATATTCAACAGTTTAACTTTATTGTTACCTCTCTTCTTGTTTATTAAAGGAGATAGCAGGAGTATATCAAACAATGCATATTTACATTTCATGTGAAAATAATTAAAGACTATTTGCCTAGATTTTTAAGAAAGTTGACTGGGATAAAGCTTTTTTGGGGGGGGTGCGGTGCATTCATATTGTTTGGAAGTTAGTTTGCTTTTGAAGCCAAAGTCACAGAGTTTACTTTATTGCTGCTTTTAGATTTTATCTTTGGAGCACCAAAATAACATGCAAAATGTCTAGAAAGACAAAGCCTTAGTAAACATTTAA
This sequence comes from Cynocephalus volans, assembly GCF_027409185.1. NCBI lineage: Eukaryota > Metazoa > Chordata > Mammalia > Dermoptera > Cynocephalidae > Cynocephalus > Cynocephalus volans. The sequence continues at coordinate 51,415,614 of NC_084465.1, read as the reverse complement.
GTGATTACTAACTGTTAACATGAGAGTAAGGATTTGGGGCAGAAAGAAGCAAAACTGAACATAACAGGCTCTTAAAAATATCTCTGATAAGCAAATAGTTCAAAAAATTAATTTAAATATGCATGATTTTGTAAGTAAGAGTTTCATTATTATAGCTAAAGAAATTGATAAACAGAACTTAAACATGAGTTAAGAACAGTCTGCAAATGAGTGGGCAACACTTGAGAAGAATAAAAACTACATCAGAGGCCATCAGTCTCACCGGAGTTGAGATAGATTAAATATGGTATCACCACAATGACAAAAATGAGAACTCACAGAAAAGGAGGGTCACTAGGATGTCTGTACTACCATGCAAGGGCTTACAGTTTGAGGACACTCTGTGGACAATTTTCCAAGCCCTCCTAAAAGCCTGGCATTTTTTAAAAGTGCAAGGACTCCCACTACTGCCTGCTCTTGTAATGGAATTAACAACACACTCTTGGCTTGTGATCTGCAACAGTTTAGCAGCAAATTAGAAAGCAAAGAGAATGAAAAGTGAGGACAAAATGCCTCTCTTCCCTTCAAAAGCCCACAAATGAATAATTAGTAAAGTTTACCTTCACCTAAATGGGAAATAAGATATGCAAGCATTGACTGTTAATCAGATTTATCTGTACAACTTGAAAAACATATCTACGTGATATAATGATTGCTATTTCACAGCAAATTACTTGATTCAGAACGCACATTTCCGTCTGGGAATGGCCGTGTGCGTGAGATTCGAAGGAACCCAGAGGGAAGCCTCCGGCCTCCCGAGGGGCTGGGTGGGCGGGGCCTCGGAGCAGACAGCAGCACTAACTTCTGGGGCCCAAAGCACTAACTTCTGGGGCCCAAAGCACTAACTTCTGGAGCGGACTAAGCTGTGCCAAAGTTTTGGAAATGCTTTGTCTTTCTGTCCCTGAGTGTACCTTTGATTCAGCCCAGAAAAGTACAGTTTTCTTGGGGTAGGAGTGGGAGTGTTATTTCTAACAATCCTTCCACTCTCTAATTTGGAGAATGGAGTAGTGAGGCAGGCAGCAACACACAATGAAAAATACACAGGTTGTGGAATCTGATCAAACTGGATTGTATCCTAGTCTTGACACTTACTGCAACTCTTCTGACCTCTTGAGGTTTCCCCATCTAAGGGGAAATGATAATTTTCTTTCTTTTTTTTTTACCCTGAGCAACTGTATGGCCTCCGGCTTTCCTGATGTAACATAGATGTAATTCTGTCTGCTCTTTCCCTTTAGCAGTGTGACAATTAAAGGAGAATATAGCTGTAATAATATTATCTTGAGGGTGATTTTGACAATTAAAATCAGCAGGGACATGGTAAAAGCTTTAAAAATATATGTATTGCTATTATTGCTACTACTACTCCCAAGTAATGATAACACATTAATTGTTTTTATGGAGTTTGTACTTCCATGTAATGGAATAAATACTCATCTAAGAGTGGCACCTACAGATGATTCTGAGTTTGGGTGACATCACATTGCATCTATACCATGGTCCAAGCCTATTGATTGATTTCATTGCTTCCATGTGATTAGCTAAGAAACACCAAAAATGAGAATTGAGCTAGGGGCTCTTAACTATTTTGTGTCACAGTTATGTTTGGCAGTCTGGTGAGATCTATGGACATCTTCTCAGCATAATGTTTTTAAATGTGTAAAATAAAATACATAAGATTACAAAGGCAAACAATTATATTGAAATATATAATTATCAAAATATTTTTTAAAATCTGAATGGATGGAATAGTAATATATGTGCTGCTTTAACACAGTAAATAACAAGTTTAGTGCCAGTTCTAATAACTGCTGTGATTGTGAAGTACTGATTAGTATCAATAACATTTTGAAATATATATAACAACTGTAATGTGATAAGAATATATTCATGATTTATATGTGCGAAAAAGTCCCAGGGACTGCTACTACTACTCTGATTTTTACCTACATTTCAGTTAGAGCTTAGTGAAAATAGAGATGATTTTTTTCCCCATCAAAATTTATGGAACCCCTGAATTCCATCCCTGGTCCCCTTGGAGGAATCCGTTAATGTCAAGTCAAGAACCTCTGGTTTAGACAAAAGAGGTTGCTTAAATGACACCTGAGTTCAAAGTCTCTGGATGGCTCTCTTCAAAGTGGAACGAACCATCAGTTCCACCAGGAACCATCTACTTTGAAAGAAAAGCACAGGGATCTTTCCAGGGATTTACAGTGCTGCAGACTTAAAGCTGCTAGGGATTAGAAAAATATTGGTTAACAGTGAAATTGCATGTGATGAATTTATGCAATAATGATGCTTCTTATTCAGAATTTTGGCAAAGAAATGTGTCCCCTACATGAGTAAGATCTGATTCATCATTTTCCCAGACCAGAGACCATTTGAGGCAGAGTGCTTAAAGCATGTTTTCACCTTTTCCTTACTATTTAATAACTAAGTGTTTCTTATGCGGGGGGCGGCAGGGGGACGGTTCTCTCTTTGTGATTTATTTATTTTTCTGCTACTACTATAATTTTAAAAAATTTACAGTTCTGTTTTTTACCCCCCGTCAGCTGGCTGGTACAGGGAACCAAACTATCGACCTTGGTGTTATAAGGCTGCACGCTAACCAACTGAGCTAACTGGCCAGCCCTAAAAAATTACAATTCTCATAGAAACTACAGAGATTATTTTTTTCTCCTTTTTTGGCTTTTTTCCATTTAAGAATTGAGGCCATCTGTGTTAGATCTCCAACACCTGAGAGGGTTACTCCTAGAAGGAATGTAAAATTACATATTTAAATTTCTCTGAAAAATCACCAAGACAAGGCCCAGTCTGTTAAAGAGGGAATTTGCATATGGATTCTTTTAAGTTGAATGTCAGCCTCTTTATTTTTACAGAGGCAGTTTCAAGTAGTAGAATTCTGCAGAAAATCTAAATGGAGTGGTTTGATTTCATGTTTATAGGGTAGACCTTGAGGTCGTCCAGTCAAAACAACAGCATATTCTGTCTGCCCCACTTTGATGGGCATCGGTGAGAGTGTCTAATATGATAGTCCCTGACAATAAGAAATTAACAAGCCAATTAGAGAATCAAATCATCTTTCTGAAAAATAAATACCATTCCACTATAGCATATAAGCCTCCATTAAAGAGCAAAGATCATAATAGCAAAGAGAAGAAGAACATTCCACGCACAGAGAAAGTGAGGCATGTAGTGATCAGATGACCACAGTTAAGGGTTTCTCTTGGGAAACCTGGGCAGGTAAGTTTGATTGGGTAATGTTGAGTGACAGTAAGGGAAGAGTCTAGATCTTAAGCATGTCAAAGGCATGATAAGAAGATTGTTCCAGGATGATACTTATTGTAGCCTGAGGCAGAGCAGACAGAAGGGGAGACGTGAGGTGGAACAAGCAGGATGCTGTGCCAGTTGAGGCACTGAGAATGCCACCTACATTGTAGCAATAGAAATAAATAGAAAGGACTTAATTCAGGAAACATTTAGAAGCAAAAAAAAAGTCCTGGAATGGGCACGAGCTGTGGGCAGTCCTCATTTTCAACTTTAGAATACTGAGCAAGCCCCCAAAGACGTGAGGAAAAATATTCAAATAAAAAACTGGCAAATTGATGTTGCCAAGAAGGGCAAACAAATTACATTTTTCTTTTGGCAAATGATTCCTTTGGAAAAAAATACTAAGGGCAATGAAGAGAGAATGACAGCAGCAACAACCAACATTTCTCTGGTTATTTTTAGTTTAAAGAACAGTATTGCATAACAAAGCATATTCGAAACAATGGAAAACCGAACAAAAATAGAGAATCATTATGAACTGTATTTTTTCCATAGATAAGTCCATGTTATGGACTTATAACGTGGACTTACCCACGTGGTAAAAAATATCAATATCAAGAAGCACCTATTCTGAATATTCTCTCGGTGGCAAGAACTAGAAGTTAAAACAAAATTCTTATTTTGGGTCCCACTTTTCCATCTGTTGCTCACTAAAGGTATAGCTTCATTTGTAAAATAAATGTGCCTATAAAGTTAGGCATAGCTGTGGTGTCACATCAAGTTTCCTAGGAGAAAAAATGTTATCTTAAAGAATACTTGGAAAAAAATATGTTTTAAGTTAAAAAAAAATTGTAATGTGGTATAAACAAGTTCCAAGTCATGTACTTTGTACGTTCAGATTCTCACATATGGATTTATGGATTTTATAATATTCTCTCTCTCTGTCACCCCTCCATATATATGTGTGTGTGTGTCTCTCCATATATATATATATATATGCACAAACACATACACACACACACACACACACACACACACACAAACAAGGGATCTTCAAAAAGTCCATGGAAAGATTTGTATTATGTTTAATTCTATTTTCCACAAACTTTTTGAAGTACCTTCATATACACACATACATGTACATACATTCATATACATAGCACATATACTACATGTATATTTATATATCTTAGGATGGAATGCCTAAAGAAAGTACTGAGTGATATTCTATATCATGGTCTTGGGGATTCTCAGGGGCCTCCCACAGTGGTGTCACTGGAGTTGGCTTGCAACAGCTAATGAGAGTCAATTGTTAGCATCAGTTCCCAACTCTGCCTTCAATGATATCATGCTGATAGCTTAAAATCGGCCATAGTGGAATTATTTACACCACAGAAATCAGTAAACTCTACAAATCAGAGGTTCCCCCTAGCTCCCCACCCCAACCAGTTGTTAAACATTTACCAGAACACTGCTGTCCTTGGAACACACTTTAAGAACTACTGATATAAAGAAAGCATTACGCTAATGGAAATGCATATAGAGATAAAAATAATGAGAAGATGACAGCATTGAAGAACAGGAATAAAATCTGATCTAAAATCAAAAGGGAATTGATAAGACAAACCTCGAAAAAATGGATAGAGGCATTAAAAAGAAAATGTCTTCCTCGGTTGAGAAAAAATTTTAGTTTTAATGTTCAAAAGGCTTACCATGTTCCAGGACAAATTAATTGAAAGAATGCAATTAAGCTTGGAAAAAGTCCTTAATTTCTCAGGGAAAAGGAAAATCTTACAAGCATCTTGGCAGAAAAAAATAAGCTACCAACAAAGGAACAAAAAATCATGCTAGCATTGGACTTTTCTTTAACTTGAAATACCAAAGATCACGAAGCAACATTTGTAGGGTTTTAAAGATAAAATAAAGGACGTTATTCAAGAACTATATTAAGTTGTTGTTTATCCTCCAAGATAATAGTTATTTTCAGAGACTAATGGCTGAAAATCTAACACTCATGCATCTTCCCTGAAAAAGAGTTTTCTTTCCAGTTGTCATAGGATAAATCAAAATGAAAGTGTGGGAAAAAAGGACAACCAATGAATGGCCTAGAGTTAGAACTACATAATCATTGTAAATATGATTACAGTATTGAGGAGAAACACTAAAAATCAACGTTAAAAGGAAAATTAAATGATTAGCAAAAACCACAATTAATATGTTTATTCATATAGGTGAGTGGAAGTAGGGGTGTGAGTGTCAAGTTCAAGGGAGAAGGTAGAGGGAGAATTAAAATGTATCAGATCTCTTGTCCAACACAGGACGAGTCAAAAGTCATTGTTTCATCATGACTTTGATAGAGAAAGTCATGTCAAAGCACGTTTTTAAAAAACATACAGCTTGGCACAGAAAGAGGAATACTGCATGTCCTCTCTCACAAGTGGGAGCTAAAAAACTAAAATAAATAAATAAGTAAACAACAAAAAAAGAAAGATACAACAATCACAATAATTCGTTGAACTTTCAAAAGGATGTACAAAACTGAGGCCAACAAAAGTGTGAAAGGGGGAGGGGAAGGTGGGATTAGTGAGAAATTTGTAAAGAGCCACAAAAAATGACTACAATGTGTAAGGTTTGAATATACTAATTATCCTTAACCCTGTATCCCATACATATATACAATCAATTACGTATCGATAAAAAATAAAAAAATAATAAATAACATACAAATGTCCACTGGTTAGAACACACAACAGAATGTGTACATACTTTCAAATATCTTCAGAATGTAAAAGTAAACAACATAGTTCATATAGCAAAAGACAGAAATAGTGAGTATAGAGCAGTAACATAAATACAAAACATAAAATGTTATGATAAAAATAAGACCATATGCTCATTTTGACAAGAAATATTAATCTTTCAAACTGTCTTCTTAGCAAGGCAAAGAGAGTGAAAACTTAAAAGAAATTAGATACATGCTGCATATAAAAGACAAATCTAAAATCCAGTGATACAAAGGCTAAAATACAGAGATACATAAAACCATTTCACAAAAAGTGTAAGCAAAAGAAAACAAAGGTGACAATATTAATAGCAGATAAAAAAGAATTCAAAGCAAAGAAACATCAAGCAGGATAAAGAATATAATGAAACATGATACTTATAAATCTTTATGTATAAAAATAACATCAAAATAAAATAAGGGAAGTTTATTATAATAGGCAACTAACATAACACTATTATACTATGACATATTGAGAATTTATATGTACATACGTATATATGTAAAGAATTTTGTTCTCTAAAAGAAACTTTCTTTGTTTTAAGCAGTCATGGATGATTTGCTGGAGTTAATTATAAACTAGTGCACCAAGCAATCTCAATAAAGTACAAAAACTAGAAATAATTCAGTCCACATTTCTTGACTACAGCACATAATTAAAAACAGAAGTTTAATCATAGAAACTTCAACTACTTGGAACCAAAAATTCTCTCCTACATAATTATTGGGTCAAAGAGGAAAACAAATATAGAATAATTTATTTAGAAAATGAAAATAATACTCATCAAATCTTAGAAGCTTTGCCCAAATTCTTATTTAGAAGTAATTTCATAGCCCTAATTTTTAAAAAAGAAACCAATAAATCATTCAAATGAAAAGTTTAAAGGACACCTGCATCTCATATCCAAGTCCAAAAATGACCATTTAGTAAGTATAACAAGAAAATATAATCAGAAAGAATACCACTCACAATGACAATTAAAAAGTTACCTAAGAATAACTTTCACAAAAATTATCTATGTGAATAAAAATTTTATTGAGAAACTAAAGAACTTTGAAAAAATTTTTTAGACGTTTTACTATGTTCCTGATATAGAGATTAAATATTGTAAAAATATAAATTATTTTACCTTTATTATTGGTGTGCTGATGAATATCTAACTGGCTCCAAAAAAAGTATTCATACAAATGTATGTAAGTTAACCATAAAATTTTACATCTCACTATTTTACAGATATAAAGGATATGTAATATACAACTTACATATAATAATAAAATGCACAATACTCTTTATTATAAATTCCATATAGCCAATTGATTCTCACATAATGCTTTCCTTGGCTTTGCCAAACTTATAAATGTAGCCAATGAAACCAATGGTTGCAATTGAGGAATGAGTATAGTTCCATATGGTTTGCATCACATTCATTTACATTAATAAGACAAAGATGTGTGTCCAGACTTCACACATTTGTCAATAATATAAGTACTTTGTTTTTTTATTTTTTTAAATTTTCTTCCCGGCTGCTGGCCAGTGAGGGGATCCAAACTCTTGATCTTGGTATTACAGGCTGTGCTCTAACCAATTGAGCTAACTGGCTGGCCCCTAAGTGTCTTCTTTGCTGAATCAGATAATAGTTTTCAAGTATAGAAATTTTTTGTGCTACTCACAATGTTGAGGCTACAGACATGACACACTTTTAAATTTAATCTGCCTTCTTAAGTGTTTTCTCCACCATTTTCTCAAATCTAAGCTGTTAACAAAACAATAAATCAAGCCCTCATTTATAGTGTTGGCCATTTTCCATGGTGTGAAATATTCCTGTATTGGCCGAGTCCAAGCTACCAATGAGAGGTCCCCGAACATGGAGCTGGGAAGAGACAAGCATTGTCACACCCTTTTCTGTAGCATTTTCACACATGGATACCATAGACATAAATATCCTCAAGAACCTACATAAAGTAACATGTAGAAAAATATTAGAAAGTGACAAGTTTTGAGTATTTATTGCCTATAGAAGAATTTTAGATATAAAAGGAGGAATCACTTGATGAAAAGTTTACTCAATAAATGATGCTGGAATAATTGGTTAGCTAACAATGCTTAAAGCATAAAACTATTCTCTGGTTGTGGCAGGACAAAAATGGGCCTCAGGCCTCATGGGCCGTATTTTGCTGAGCCTTGATTTATATCCTTGCTTTATTCATCTACCAAAATAAATTCTAGATTAATTATATATTTAAGTAAAAGAAAATGCAAGTAAAAAAAGTAAATGTATATTAAATGCCTGGAAGGAGGAAGAACAAAGTATCAGAAAAAATTTCAAAGGGAAGTTTTGATAGATTTGACTAAATAAAATGCAGCAGCTCAATGAATGAGATAAACAGAAAATATGATGCTCCTTTTGTGGGGCTCGCACATCTGCTGAAAATGGTTAGAGTCAGAAGAGAAAGAAAATTACCACCCATAATTTTCTGTTTAAGCTTTTCCAAATGTCTCACTGTTATTTTTCAAAGGATCTCAAAAAGTTATATTCTCAAAATAGTTCATTCTTTCACAATTGTTTGAGAAATATTTTCCCAATGTCAGATTTGAATCTCTCCCAATATGATCATATACTCTTCCTGATTAGTCTTCCTGTAGTGAAAATAAAGAATGACAAATTTGTGATGAATTTGAATGTTCTGTCAATCCTGTGGTCTTCTGTCCTTTTTCCTCCAAAGAAGGGCTGGCTGAAGAGAAACAATGTTTGCATCTAGAGTTGTCAGCAGTCCCTAAACTGTCAAAAAAACGACCAGTGTCAGGTTCCCTAGAGGTGGTAGAGGTCTCAACAGGTAGCCAGAGCATGGGAACAGGGAATCAGAACGGCAGTGCTTAAAGTCTAAAGGAGGTGGGATGTTGGCATCCTATTGAAGAGAGGTCCCAGACTCAAGACTGGAATTTAGGGTCCAGGCCCCAATGCCAGGAAGTTGGACCAGAAGAGACAGGCGAGGTCTAACTTAAGTTACTGGGCACATTGCTACGAGTGACAAAAATGCTGGCCAAAGCAGAAGACCAATTATTCAAAATGGGATCACCAAGTAGGGAGAGTGCAGGTACCTGCCTGGGGACTTGAAAGCAGCAATCCCATTATCAGAGTAGTGGGGCCACAGTGGGTGCCAGTAAAGGGAGCATTGCCTTTGGTGATGAGGCGAAGAGCAAGAACCTCCTGGAGCATAATTATTTTCAGTGTAATACAAATAACAGAAGCATTACCTTGGCAGGAGTCGCATCGTCCTGTTGGTGATAGCTGTGTTAGACAGATTGAGGTAGAGGACCCCTGGGCAGCCCTCAGAGATGTGTTTCATCGATTCATCCTGCATAAAACACAGAGGGAAGAATCCTATCAAATTCTAACAGGCTGTGCAATTTCCCCATTATCTCTCTATCATCTCTCCTCCTACCCCAGAAAAAATACATGCAAGAGTTGGTTTCTTCATATTCTTTGATATTAGTTGAAATCAAATCAAATACTCATAGAAGCCAATGGTTTTGCTTGAAGTTTCATTACTCTCTCCTCCCTTTCTTTAGAAGTGAAGTCCCATTCCATCACAATGACACTTCATTAAAACGTGAACCCTTACAAATTCAACTCTGTAACAGGAGATTTAAGCTCAAGTGTCAAAGTGTCAAACCCTCCTGGCTCTTCAGAAGCAGGAAAGTGATTAAAAACTGATCCATTTTTAAACTTACTAACATCATTCTGAAAGAGAGGAACAGTAAGTGCTCTTAACAACTGGACTTCAGTAAAAGTAAGTTCATAGAATTAAAAGATAATACAAATCTTTCCATGAACTTTTTGAAGTACCCTCATATACAGGTGTGTGTGTATAATTAAGTTTCTGTGGTGCTGTTACTAAATATATTAAAGTAGCTGAACAGATTTTCATCTCAAATTTTGAGATGGCCTGCAGTAAAATATAGGCTACATACAAGTTGGGTATGAAATTCTGTTGGGGTTAGGGTGGGAGAGAATCCCAAAGATCCAAGCAACCTTCCCCCAGAGAGATAAAACTGAGATAGAAGAAGGGTGTGATTATGACACGAGAGACAGAAGGATAGCGACTTCAAGCATGGGCCCTATATTGAAATTTACAAGGCCAGATGAATTGTAAGCTCTGATGCTTCTTGTGTGATGCTTCTTGTATGTGTAACTGTATAGAAAATAGAGTGAGTAGCAGCAGGTTTTTATTTATTTAATGATGGTTGATAAATCTTCTCAGGAACACCAACAGGTAAGCCAGTTTTAAGTATTTGTGGTTCACGCAATATTTAACACGACACAGGTCCTGAAAAGAATAGGCCATTGCAAGTATCTGCCTGGAAGAGATCAATTTTCATAAAGCTAGGAGCTGTGGTTTGGAAAATAATTCTGTGTGGTCAATAGGACCACCTCTAACACCATCAAGGATGGCAAAGGTTTATTTTCAGCAGGATCATTGATGTTTAGCATTCCATTCCTCGCTATTTCCAGGAGTCATGGACATTTAAAATAACACAATCCTTCAGGTCAGAGCATCTGCAGCACTTAGGAATTGGTTGATGTATAGGGACAGCAAACCATACCTTAAAGAGAACACAAGTTTCTATTTTAAGTTTTAAATGTCTGTTATTCTGCTATAGAAAAGGTTCTATGTGCTGTTGCTACATGAGTGCAAGTGCAGGGCTTTTGATAAACGCTGTATTCTTACTACTGCATTCAGGTTGCCAGCAATTTTTCTAGCTACTCCATCACCAAAGTGTAGGATCTGGATAGCATGGATGCATAAAAAGTATACAGTACAATTTTCCTGAAAAGAATGGAAAGAACAACCATGATGTGTGGCATTGTACTTTCATACACACAAAAGCTGTCTTCAAAAATGTTCAGCATGCCAAACATGCATCGAGGTGATAGTGCACTTGTTTGTTCAGACCTTGATGAGAAGACATAAATGCAAAAACTATCTGATTGCCTACATTGCAGAATGGCCAGTGAATTTGTTCGCAATGTACTCAATCCTTCTGAGTGTAATATATTTCATAAGACAAGCTTAGAAATCAAAGTTCTTTGAATGAATGTTCCCCAACTCCTTAAATGTAAGCCTGTCTCTCAGTCTATGTCCCAAAGGGAAAAGCAATAGTAAAATGTAGCTGTATAAAATTATCAGCCCTTCATATTGTTAGAGTCCAAAATTAGACAAGACTTTGATGTTCACAAATTCGATGCAGATGGCATTGTTTTGACTACCCTGTTAGAAAGCCAAATTCAAAGAATATGATCTTTTACTCAAATATAGAACTGAAGCTCCCTGAGGGCAAGAACTGAGAATTTATTCATTTTTAAATTCCCTCTAACCCCTAACAGAATATCCTTAACATAGTAGGTACTAAAAATATCCACAAAAAGAATGAATCCATTTAACAAATGACCTCATTATAACCACAGGCATACATCTGAAGAATGTGGTAGTAAAAGTTTTAAATTTCTCTAATGAAGGAGCCCCTGTTCACTTTGCTGATGGAGAAAGTTAGACTGCAACCAGAGAAAGTAGAACATTTTTTCTCTGATGTGGTCTTTGACATGTCTATGCCTCCGTTTCTTGTGGGCCACCCTTTTAAACGTAAAGAAGCACCTTGTTTATGTTAAAGTATAAGCCCCTGGGAAGATGTAGGCTTTCAGATAGTTTTTGCACTTATGTCTTTTAGTATTTGGGGACTGAATCTTGAGTTCTTTTAAATATTACTGAGAATGGGAGTTTAGATATTCTAGCTCCTCTAGACAGGAAAATGCCCAGAAAGGATTCCCTTCTTATCTCAAAGGGAAAGTCAGATTCCTCTATGGTACATAAGGGTCTCCAAGATACAGTAACATTAAGGAGCTCTGACTTTATCCAGTAGAGTAGATGACGGGAGCATGTGTAGTTCATGGAAGATGGGAGCGAAATGGTCAGAGCTAACTTTTAGAAAGAGTATTATGAGCTCACAGGGTAGAAGGCAGATTGGGGCAGAGGCAAAGACTGGAGAAAGGTACTAGAAAGGAGCTCGCTAGGGATACATGTTCATTTCCATCTTTGGCACAGTGGCTGGTAGCCATGAAAACACTAAAATGAAACCATCACCTCTACTGGGGCCAAATTTTTTCAGTCTCATATTCACAGAGCATTAAATATAAATACAGTTCATTTCTGTATAATCATTGAAGAGTTTCCACTTGCCAGAGGCTTTAACCTTGGGCATATATCTACAAGATTAATAATAGCATTGTACAGATGGGGTGAAATTTCTTGCTTATGTTAAGCATAGTTTGCTTCTTCCTACATTTAATCCGCAATGAGCACACAAGCAGGTATTCTAAGTACTGGCACTCCAACGTGCCAAGTCTGAATCTACCTATATAAACAACAGTAAAATAAGCTGCTTCTACTCACCGTGAGTGTTGGGCAGTCAGAGACATTCAACTCTTGCAAGTTTTTACAGTGGCCTAAATCAAAAAAGTTACACATCACTATTACAAATGTTTAAACTTAAAGTTTATCCATCCCACATTCAATGTGATGTATTCATTAGAAAACAAACAAAAATCTTGGCAAGTAACATGTTCTAAGTATATGGTTCCTTTTCCCAGAAAAACCATTTATTTTGGCTTCAAAATTAAAATATATACACATGTTTATTATTGTTTGAGGGTTACAAGAGGAAGGGGAAAAGAGGAAAATACTACTTTGGGAAAAACTGCATACTTAGAACTTTTGGCTTGCAAGCATTTGACGAAAACCAACCTGCTTTTTTCATGCATGTGTTTTTTGTTTCCTTTTAACCTTTTATTAGGAAATTTTTCAAACATATATAAAAATTGAAAGAATGGTACCATGAATACCCATATAGCCACCACCTAGATTATAATTTATATTTTACTGTATTTGCTTTAACACATGTCCACTCACCCCTCCATCCCTCAATTCATCTTATTTTTTTATGCATTTCAAAGTTGCAGACACCAACACACTTCCCTCCAAATACTTCAGCATGCATATCATAAATAATTCAGCATGCATAAAATAAACAAATGTATTTGTTAGGGATTTTTAGTTAGATTTATACACAGTTTACAATAAGTTGCAGACAGAGAAGTGGAGGGTCAGAAAGGCTGAGTGCCTGATTAGTTCTGGGACCACTGCACAGCTTATGGTCTTTCAGGGAAGAAAAAACATGTACACCAACAGCTAGACAGCAGACTGCTACACAAGCAGTGTCCTGAATCAGGATGGACAGCAAGTGAAACTCCAAATCTGAGACAAAAGAGAAGCATCTAGGGGAGGACACACAACCAGTGAATGGGAGGAATGCAGGAGGCAAAGAAAGGTGAAGTCAGTCTAGGAGGGGGAGACCCCATGAAGAAGGAACGCTCCAGGCAAGGGGGTGATCGGAGGAGATCCTGGCATTCAACTGTAACCTGGGCTCCAGGGTCTCCTCAATACCCATGTGCTCGCCACCACTAAAAAGTTCGAAACAGGAAGTGAACCGGTCACAACTCTTTGTTCTGAGTTTCTGTTGATGCAGGAAGTGGTAGGAAGTCATGAACCATGAAATACTAGACTGTCCTCAAATATATTGCCTGAAACAGAAACAGGGGCCCCAGAGATAAACTTGCTGCAGTTTAATGCTAAAATCTACACTGGGATCTCCACACCTACCTACTCTGTTTTATGTCGTGGGTCAACCACAACAGGAAGTCTTACTTTGACACCTATGGACTATAAACCTGCACTAGCTGAGGGCTCAAGGCTTAGCCTGTGTGACAACTTCCTGAGGTCCCACTGTTGCCCAAAGGCCACATTCCTTCCCAGGTCCAAATGCAAATTTGGCTTCAGAACTGACCAATGAACTATGTCCCATAGTCAACCAATCCAAACTGAACAAGCTGTATCCTTTATTTACATGAGAGAACCTTCTATGGGAGCTTGGGCAGGAAGTTAGGTGGGGATTTGGGCTATATGAGACAACCCCTTGCCCTTGTTTGGGGAGACACTGCTCTGGGAGCGATCCCCAGTGTTCTCCCTGCTTGCAAGTAATAAAGCCTTCTCCTCCTACCCTGGTCTTGGCAGTTTCTCACCGTCTGAGGGATGGACCCCCATAGTCTGGTAACAAAACTGCTACAATGAATAGACAACACATCTGCTACTCATAACCACATAGCCCCACACTAATAACAACAGACATGTTATTAGTCTGTTTTGAACATTTCTTCTGTTGCCAAGAGTGGACTATGTCCTAAGTGATAAAGGCAAACCAGGTATACTTCAGATTTTTTTAAAGATGAAAACAATTCTTAAAAATGTGCAGACTTTGCAAATCATCAGTAATATTTAAAGAGAAAATGGATTCCCCAAATAACATAAATTTATGAGGGAAATATTCTTATAGTTACCTGAGAGTAATTCATACATTTGACAAATATTTATCAAGGAAATACAGCAATTAACACAATAGACAGAAATCCTTGTCCTTATGGTGTTTACTTTCTAGTTGGGTGAATCTGACAGTAAACAAAAGAAGTACGGTATCTACTTTGAGATGGTGATAAATGCTATGGAGAAAAATAAAACAAGAAAGGGGATTGTGAGCACCCAGTGAGTGGAAGGGGTACAGTTTTAAATTGGGCCAACAGAGAAGGCTTCACTGAGAAGGTGACATTTGAGCCAAGATGTGCAGAAGATAACAAGACCAGTGCTATCTACTCTGAGCATTCCTGGAGCCCACACTCAACGTGGTGACTGAGAGACAGTAAAGGAAAGGAAAAAAATAAGCCCAGGAGGACAGTCATTCAAGTCTTACTCCTGTCTGCACATCGCAGGACTGTCATTGTTTTAATTCAATTTGATGATGGCTATAGGTTGCAGTTTTCATCATGCTGAGTCCTAACATTTGTGGCATATTCCTGGGCCAAGCACTGTGAAGTGTCCTACGTGCATGAGCCCAATTCATCCTCCCGACAATATTAGGAGGTATCCTGGGTCCCCATTTTACAGATGCTGAAGATGAGGTTAAATAACTGGCCTAGTGCTGCACAGTGAAGCAGGGCAGAGAGCCTTGATTCAGATTCAGAGAACAAACATTTGGCCACTAAACCAAGCAAATAACAGGGTGAGGAGTCTTCTACACCCCACTGTTCTGTGAGCACCTGTATTTTTTTTTTTTTTAATTTATCATTACAAAATGTAAAGATTTTTTGTGGCACTTTACCAATTTCTCCTTACCTGCCCCCACTTCCCACATCTGGTGTCCTCAGTTCGGTTCTTTCTTTTTGAGAGTTCAAGAAATTATTGTGATTATTGTATCTTTCTCTCTTTTTTTTTTTCAGCTCCCACTTATGAGTGAGGACATGCAGTATTTCTGTTTCTGTGCCTGGCTTATAATTTTCTCTAAGGTCATCTATGTTGCTGCGAATGGCAGAATTTCATTCCATTTTATGGCAGAGTAGTATTCCAGTCGTGTATATACACCACATTTTTCTCATCCAGTCATCCACTGGTGGACGTTTAGGTTGGTTCCAACTCTTAGCTATTGTAAACAGAGGTGTGATAAACACGGGAGTGCAGGTATCCCTTCAACATGATTTCCATTTCTTTGGGTATACACCCAGTAGCAGGACTGCGGGATTATATGGCAGTTCTATCTGTACTTGCCTGAGGAAACTCCATACTGTTTTCCGTAATGGCTGCACTAATTCACACTCCCACCAACAGTGCAGGAGGGTCCCTCTTTCTCCATATCCTTGCCAGCATTTGTTATTCTCTGCCCTTTTGATACTGGCCAGTCTAACTGGCAAGAGATGATATCTCAGTGTGGTTTTGATTTGCATTCCCTGATGCTTAGTGATGTTGAGCATTTTTTCATGTATCTGTTGCCATTTGTATATCTTCCTTTGAGAAATGCCTATTTAGCTTCTTTGCCCATTTTTTAATTGGGATACATGTTTCCTTACTGTTAAGTTGTTTTAGTTCATTGTATATTCTGGATATTAATTCCTTGTCAGATACATAGTTTGTGATTTTTTTTTCCATTCTGTAGGTTGTCTTTTTATTCTGTTAACTGTTTCTTTTGCTGTGCAGAAGCTTTTTAGTTTGATGTAATCCTATTTATTTTTCCTTTCGTTGCCTGTCATTTGGGGCTCTTGTTCATAAAGTCTTTGCCCTGTCCTATTTCCTGGAGTGTTTCCCCTATGTTTTCTTTTAGTAGTTTTATAGTTTATATAGGGTGTTATATATGTCTTTAATCCATTTTGAGTTGATTTTGGTATATGGTAAGAGGTACAGGTCCAGTTTATCCAGTTTAATTCTTCTACATATGGATGTCCAGTTTTCCTAGCACCACCTACTGAAGAAGCAGTCCTTTGCCCAATATATGCTCCTGTTGCCTTTGTCAAATATCAGTTGGCTGTAAGTACGTGGGTTGATTTCTGGGTTCTCCATTCTGTTCCACAGGAATAGCATTCGTTTTTATGCCAGTACCATGCTTCCAGCTTTATTTTTTTATTTTTTGCTCAGGATTGCTCTGGCTATTTGGGGTCTTTTGTTGTTCCATATGAATATTTGGATTGTTTTTGCTATTTCCATGAAGAATGTCATTGGTATTTTGATGAAGATTACATCAAATCTGTAGATTGCTTTGAGTAGTATGGACATTTTCACAATGTTAATTCTTCCTATCTTTACCATTTTTTTCTGTCCTCTTTATTTCAGCAATGATTTGTAGCCCTCATTGTACAAATCCTTCACCTCCTTGGTTAAATTGATTCCTAGGGGTTTTTTTTTGTTTGTTTGCTTTTTGGGTTTTTTGTTTGTTTATTTGTTTTGTTTTGTTTTTTTGGTGGCTATTGTAAATGAGCTTGCTTTCTAGATTTCTTTTTCTGCAGTTTGTTTTTAGAGTATAAAAACACTACTGATTTTTGCATGTTGATTTTGTATCCTGCAACTTTACTGAAATCATTTATCAGCTCTAAGAGCTGTTTGGTAGAGTCTTTTAGTTTTTTCTCTCTATATAGGATCACATTATCTGCAAACAGGGACAGTTTGACTTCATCTTTTCCAACCTGGATGCTCTTTATTTCCTTCTCTTGCCTAATCATTACTATGTTAAATTGGAGTGGTGAAAGTGGGCATCCTTGTCTTTTTCTGGTTATGAAGGGAAAAGCTTTTCCCCATTCAGGATGATATTGGCAGTGGGTTTGCCTTTTATTGTGTTGAGATACTTTCCTTCTATACCTAATTTGCTGAGTCTTTATCATGAAAAGATGTTGAATGTTGTCAAATGCTTTTTCTGTGCCTATTGAGATAATCATATGGTTCCTGTCCTTGGTTTTGTTGATGTGATGTATCTCATTTATTGATTGCATATGTTGAACTGTCCTTGCATCCCTGGGATGAATCCCACTTGATCATGATGTATAATTTTTTTGATGTGTTGCTGTATTTTGATTGCTAATATTTTGTTGTGGATTTTTGTGTTGATGTTCATCAGAGATCTTGGCCTGTAGTTTTCTTTTTTTGGTTATATCTTTTCTGGTTTTGGTATCAGGGTGATGCTGGCCTCATAGAATGAGTTTCAGAGAATGGTCTCTGTTTCAATTTTTTGGAATAGTTTGAAGAGAATTGGTATTAATTCCTCTTTAAAGGTCTGGTAGATATCAGCAGTAAAGCTATCCAGTCCTGGGCTTTTCTTTGTTGACAGACTGCTGATTACTGCTTCAATCTCATTGCTTCTTACAGGTGTGTTCAGGTTTTCTATTTCTTCTTGGTTCAGTCTTGGTAGTCTGTATGTGTCCAGAAATTTATCCATTTCCTCCAGATTTTCGAATTTGTTGGCATACAGTTGTTTATAATAGTCACTAATGATTCTTTGTATTTCTGTGGTATCGGTTACAATGTCTCTTTTTTCATTTCTATTTTTGTTATTTGTGTCTTCTCTCTTTTTTTTTTTCTAAGTTAGCCTAGCTTGTGACTTATCTATTTTGTTTATCTTTTCTAAAAACTAACTTTTTGTTTCATCAATCTTTTGTATCATTTTTTGGGTCTCTATCTCATTTAGTTCTGCTCTGATCTTATTTTTTTTCCATCTACTATTTTTGGGATTGGATTTTTCTTGTCTTTCTAGTTCTTTGAGCTGTACAATTAGGTTGTTTATTCAAAATCTTTCTATTCTTTTGATGTAAGCATTCATTGCAGTAAACTTCCCTCTTAGTACTGCTTTTGCAGTATCCCACAGGTTTTGGTATGATGTGTCTTTATTATCACTAGTTTCAAGAAATTTTTTAATGTCCTGTTTAATTTCCTCTTGGACTCATAGGTCTCATAGGTCATTCAGGAGCATGTTGCTTAATTTCCATGTGTTTGTATAGCTTCCTGAATTTCACTTGTTATTGATTTCTAATTTCAATCCATTGTGGTCTGAAAAGATACTTGAAATTATTTCAGTTTTTAAAAATTTGTTGAGACTTGATTTGTGACCAAACATGGTCTATCCTGGAGAATGTTCTATGTGCTAATGAGAAGAATGCATATTCTATGGTTGTTGGATGAAATGTTCTATAGATATCTGCCAGGTCTAGTTGGTTTAAAGTTTAGTTTAGGGCCCGCCAGTGGCTCAGTTAGGAGAGTGTGGTGCTGATAACACCAAGGCCATGGGTTCGGATCCTATATAGAGATGGTGAGTTCCCTCAATGGCTGAGTGTGGTGCTTACAACACCAAGCCAAGGGTTAAGATCCCCTTACTGGTCATCTTTTAAAAAAATAAATAAATAATAAAAAATAAAGTTTAGTTTAAATCCTGTGTTTCCCTGTTGATTTGTTGCCTAGATGATCAGTCCAGTGCTGACAGAGGGGTGTTCAGGTCCCCTACTATTACTGTATTTTGGTCTATCTCTTTCTTTAGCTCTAATAGTGTTTGCTTTATATATCTGGTTCCTGCATTGTTGGGTACATACATATATTTGGTTGTTATGTCTTCTTGTTGTATAGATCCCTTTATCATTATATAGTGGCCTTCTTTGTCTCTTTTTGTGGTTTTTGGTTTAAAGTCTGTTTTGTCCAATAGAAGAATAGCTACTCCTGCTCATTTTTGCTTTCTGTTTGCATGGTATATCTTTTCCATCCCTTCATTATTAGTCTGTGTTTCTTTACAGGTGAAGTGAGTCTCTTGAAGATCACACATAGTTGGATCTAGTTTTTTAATCCAATCAGTCTGTGTCTTTTGAGTGGGGAGTTTAATCCATTTACACTTAGGGTTGTTTTGAAAGGCAGTGTCTCACTTCTGGCATTTTATCAATTTTCATTTCGATGTTTTAAATATCTTTTGTCCCTTTCTTCCCTTTTATTGTTTGTCTTTGATGTTTCTCAGTTTTTTGTGGTGGTAAGATTTAGTTTCTTTCTCTTTCTCATTTGGATTTTTGTTCTACCAGTGGGTTTTGTTCTTTCTTGTATATTCATGGTAGTGATTATCATTTTTCAGATTCCAGATGCAGGACTCCCTTGAGGATTTCTTGCAGGACTGGTCTTGTGGTGGTGAACTCCCACAGTTTTTGTCTTGAAAATACACTATTTTTCCCTCATTTCTGAAGAATAGCCTTGCCAGGTATAGTATTCTTGGCTGGCAATTTTTTTTTATTTTAGTATTTTGAATATATCATCCCCTTTTCTTCTGGCCTATAGAGTTTCTGTTGAGAAGTCTGCTGTGAGTCTGACAGATACTGCCTTATGGGTGACTTGACACTTTTCTCTTGCTTCTTTTAAGATTCTCTCTTTGTCTTTGAGCTTTGCTGGTTTGACTATAATGTTTCTTGGAGAGGGTCATTTTGGGTTGAATCTGTTTGGGGATCTTTGGGCCTCCTGGATCTGAAGGTCCATGTCTCTCCCTATACCTGGGAAGTTTCCCATTATTATTTAATTAAATAGGTTTTCCATGCATTTTCAATTCTCCTGCCCTTCTAGAACACCCATGATTCAAATGTTTGTGTGCTTATGGTTGTCTGCTAGCTTCTCAGATTTTCTTCATTTTTTAAAATTCTGTTTTTCCTTCTTTTGGTCCACCTATGTTATTTTGAAAAGACTATCTTCAAGATCAGAAGTTCTTTCTCCTGCTTGTTCTAGACTGCTGCTTAAGCAATCATTTTATGTGTTTTATATTTTATTGAATGAACCTTTCAGTGCTATGAGTTATGCTACATTCTTTTTTATGGTATTCTTTGTAAAATTTCTCCTTCATATCCTGGATTATTTTTTCTCATTTCATATGCTGTCTATCAGTCTTCTTGTATCTCAGTAAGTTTCCTTAAGATTGTTGCTTAGAATTCCTTTTCAGTCATTTCAAGTGTTTCCTTTTCTAGAGGGTCTAGTATTTGAGAATTACTGTATTCTTTTGGTGGTGTTTTATTTCCTTGGATTTTTGTATTTCTAGTATATCTACATTGATGTTGGTCATCTGGTAGAGAAGTTGCTTTTTCTATTACTCTGGAGCAGGCTTTGAGGAGAGAGACTTCCTGTTCTTTTTCAGGTCTCCACTGGTGACTCTCCTTGTGTCAACGTAGTCAAGTGTATGGAGGGCCACCTGCATGGTGGCTGTAGCTACCATGGTGGTGGCAAGCCACTTTTGTGGCAGCTGTGGCTGTGGTGATGGATGTGGTGGGTCACCTGTGTGGAGGTAGTGTTTTTGGTGTGCTCCTTGCCTGCTTCTGGGCAGTTGGAGCTGCCCTCAGTGTTAGCACCTTTATTAACTAGAAGACCTTTGCTTTAAAAAAAAAAAGGTTGTTATTACCTGTCACACTCAGTGACCTCAATCATTCTTAACTTTTAATATTTTTCTCTTTTGCAACCTAGGGACTCCACATACCTCAGCTGAGCTTCATTGTTCCTGAACTGCATTGATTAAAATTACCCAAACTTGGATTTCATAGGAATACTTTTATTGTTGCATCTGTCACACCAAGTAATTGGGGCCAGCTGGATGACAGGATGCGCGTGGTTACCATTGTGATTCTGCTCTGCTTTTGCAAAGCTGCTGAGCTGCGCAAAGCAAGCCCTGGGGGTGTGAGAAGCCGAGAGAATCATGGCCGGGCGGGTGGAGGCCGAAGAGGCTCCAACCCAGTCA